>NC_136526.1:19029864-19507364 GCF_053919585.1 Euprymna scolopes | reverse complement strand
TATTGCTATTGGGATTCTATAGATTTCAGTGTAAATGGAGACGCTCTGATATTATTGTAGCTTTTTTGTTAAAACTGTAAACGCATTTCATTTCGCTGTTTCACAGCTAGCACGAACGCCTGGCAACGCCCGGTTGTATAAAAAATATATCTCCATATGCGTTGGGTGCATTAGCTTGAATCGAAACCGAAGTAAAACTTTATATATATATATACATATATATATATATATATATATATATATATATATATATATATATGTATATATATATAAAGCAAACAGTTAATAAAATATGTTAAAAAAACACTTTTGAAATGAGTTAAAAACATATTTAATCTGAAAAGGAAACACTAGATAAGTGAATAGTCCTTAATCCGCGGAGTTTCGAAGAAATACTTTCCTTCTCATCAGAGGGCAGGAATTAGCAAAATGCGGGATCGGATTTTGCATGCAGAAGTATTTGATGAAACAACGAGTAAGTCAAAGATCTTACTTGAAAACAAAAAAGTGAAGCAGAGGGAATATGGTGAAAAAAAAGGTGATTACACATTAATGGATAGTCTGGTGGAAGATAAATTCATGTGTAATCACCTTTTTTTTTACCATATTCCCTCTGCTTCACTTTTTTGTTTTCAAGTAAGATCTTTGACTTACTCGTTGTTTCATCAAATACTTCTGCATGCAAAATCCGATCCCGCATTTTGCTAATTCCTACCCTCTGATGAGAAGGAAAGTATTTCTTCGAAACTCCGCGGATTAAGGACTATCCACTTATCAAGTGTTTTATTTTCAGATTAAATATGGTTTTAACTCATTTCAAAGTGTTTTTAACATGTTTTATTAACTGTTTGCTTGTATTATAAGCTCTATTTCCTATTTGGTTTTTAGCGAGCTTTTACATCTGGCTGAGATAATTTTATAAATATTAATTCTTTAATATTTTAATATACTTTAATATTTCCATCTTGGATCATTTTGGTAAATTTAATTGTAATTTATATATATATATATATATATATATATATATATATATATATATATATATATATATTTATATAAAATGGGTTAAGAAATTCCAACGAAAGAAAGATGTATATTTAAATAAGGGAGTAGTCACCAACAATGTGTATTTTTTAACATTATTTTATTATTCCGTGTCTTGGTTTTTCATTGAGAATTATGTTTGGATCATTGTAATAATGTTTTTAAGTCATTGAAATCGTTTTTACCCGCGTTTCAGACGTTCTGTGAAGCGTCCTCGTCAGAAATTATTTTCAAATGTGTTGGAGATATAAAAATGGCGATTTTCGTAGTTCATTTGAAGTGTTTCCAAGGGGTCGAGGCTTGTAAGTGTTTATTATTCATTGGCATGCTCAATTTTTATTACTCTTTTATTGGGCTAGTCGAGGCCGCTGACCTGGCTGTAGTCATTCTTTCTGCTAGTGTTTTTTTCTTTTCCTTTAGGGTAGGGTAGGGTGTGTGTGCGTGTGTGTGTTTGCTTTTATTGGTTTGAGAATGTGTATACTGTTTTATAGTATTATGAGGTTATTTGCTTCCTAGGAAGGTGACTGTGATCCGAGGTCGTTACTAATGTGTATGTGTGAGGAGGGGGGACCAGGTCTTCTGAAATAAGGATAGGGGTGCTTTCATTCTATTTTGATATTTATTTTTTGGATTCTTGTATTTTAAAATTGTGATCTTTCGTTTTAAACCGAAACATACCCGATTTAAACAACTGGAGAGATTCCAAAACAAAGGTAAGAAACGAGACACACATCACTCTCAAACATACCCACACAACAGACCCAAACACACACAACGAAACGACCGGAACATATTCATACCATACACCCATCCCCACCAACAAACGCAACCAAAACTCCCATCTAGAACACCACACATCCACACAAGAACACATGCACCATACAAACACAAATACTACAACCAAAATGCTAAAAAAAAACATATCAACAACTGACAACCCACTACCACATGTCAATACTAAAAGATACAACCTCCAACAACAATAGGAAAATAGTTACTACCAACCATGTCACCCAACTCAGCCAAGAATCCACTATCTCTTACCCCACCCCACCCACACAAACCACCAAAAAATCCCCCTACTTAACAACCCCCACCGTAACAACCCAATGGAACTAAACCACCCTTATAGATACCACCCAACACAAAACAATCTTTACAACACCCACCCCCAGTACCCCACAGTACAAAACCGACCCCAAAAATACCCCTCCACAAACACAACCAATCCGAATACCCCAGGTGCCATCATAACCCATACATCCGTACAAAACGACACAACGAACCTCCCAACCGAATCAACGAAACTAACGACCCTCACAATCATTTTTTAGGAATCCCTCACAAAATGACAACACTAGACTAGGCAATAAAAAACCCAAAGTCATCAACCTATCTACAGAGACACTTACAAAGGACGAAATTGAAGTACTAAAACTAGGCCTCAAATTCTGCCCAACTCCCAGAAGTAACATAGCAGAGTTAAAGAAAGACCTCAAAGAATTTGAACGCAAATTTAGACTCATAGATATACTTAACGACAATGATAGCCCAACAGACGACTCTCTAGTGAAGAACAAATCAACATACTTCCCCAACAAACATAACAACACAAAAGAAATAAATACCTTCTTTGAAACGCTCTGGAACCTCAACCCCCAACAAAAAGAAAACCCCATCAGTAATCTAACACGAAAACAAAATCAAGCACTTTAAAAAATCCAACACAATAACAACTTAGTTATAAAGGAAGCAGACAAAGGTAGTGCAGTAGTTATAATGAATAAGAACTTCTATAAAACAAAAATTTTAGAATCACTAGGGAACGAAAATTATTACACACCAATTAGCTCTAACATAGACGACACAACCATATCTAAAATAGCAAAACTCTGCACAACATACAATAGTACATAAACTAAAAAAGAAATAGACTTCCTTACAAACTTCACAACAAAAACAAACATCTTTTATGGGCTACCCAAAATACATAAATCTAACCAGGTAACACATGCCATCAACATACAAAAGTCGGAATACATAAGCACCCCAAACCCCAACGACCTCACATTCAGACCCATAGTAGCAGGACCATCATGCCCAACAAGCAGACTTAGCAACCTAATATATATACTATTACAGCCCTTCACCAATCTAGTCAGAAGTTTTGTAAGAGATAACACACACTCCCTACCACAAACAGTGGACGATGGGACTATACTAGCCACATTCGATGTTAGCAGCCTATATAGCAATATCTCACACAATCTAGGAAAAGAAGCTATCGCATATTGGATTGACAAACATACACTGACTTTACACCCCATATTCAATAAACAATTCGTGATTGATAGCATCGACATAATCCTCAATAACAACTCCTTCCACTTCAATAAAGACAACTACATCCAAATACTAGGCACAGCAATGGGAACCAAAATGGCCCCGACATATGCCACCCTTACACTCGCCTTCCTTGAAGAGACACTTTATGAAAAGATAGAGCAAAAGTACGGGCACAATATAAAAACACTCTTCATAAAATCTTGGAAAAGATACCTAGACGACTGCTTTATCCTCTGGAGAACCTCATGGGGGGATATCAAAGAACTCCACACTTTGCTACAAAATCTACACCCAAAGATAAACCACACTAGAACAAAGCCTCACAGAACTACCTTTCCTAGACATCCTAGTAACAATAAAAACAACAACATAATCACAGACATCTACCACAAACCCACAGACACGCAATAATACCTCCACTTCAAAAGCCACCATCCTAAAAACTGTCTAAAATCAATACCCTACTCCCTAGCACGTAGAGTCTGCACCATAATAACAGACAGAAACCTCCGTTCAACTAGACTGAATGAACTACAAATAACACTGCGGAAAAGAGGATATCCACTACCACTAATACAGAAATGTATTGAACTGGCTGAAAAAATTCCAATAGAGCAACTAAGAACCCCAAAAGAACACAACAAAGAACAAATTTTAGCATACGTCTCCACATACAACACAAACAACCCAGAATTATTCACACAGATAACAAAAAACCTTATCCTCCTCAATCAGAACGACAAACTAAACAACATACTTAAAACAACAAAAATAATAAAAAGTAAACGCCAACCCAAAAACTTTAAACATATCCTAACTTCCTCAAAACTCGTCCAACATACTAAAAAAGGGGTTACAAAATGCAACAAACCGCGATGTGGAGTATGTGACATAATAATAGAAGGTAACACATACACATTCAAATACCCAGCACAAACATTCAAAATAAAAAGGATTTAAATTGCACCTCCAGAAATGTAGTATATGCACTAAGATGCACAACATGCAACAAATCCTACATAGGCGCCACCAAAAATTTCAGCAATAGAATGGCCTTACATAAGAGCAATATCAAAATTGCAGATAACAGACACCTATGTTTCAAAACACGTACACACATGCAGTGGAAACAGCTTCAAAATAATGCCAATCTTCCAAACAGACAATTATTTTTATTTACTTACACAGGGAAAAAACTTCATCACCAGATTCACTCCTGAACTGAACAGAGCCTAATATCATTACACAAAAACATGAAATGCAAGGTACACTCGCATGCACATCCATACACATACACATATACACACCCACACATAAATCAGAACCGACACATTAAAACACACACACACGTGCGCGCATACAACCACACAGACATAACACCCCTATCTCTAATACAACACACTGAACAATACCAACCCTACTTAACCTCAAAACCAACAATACTAGGAAACACCTAGAACCATAGTATAATATTTCAATGACTTAAAAACATTATTACAATGATCCAAACATAATTCTCAATGAAAAACCAAGACACGGAATAATAAAATAATGTTAAAAAATACACATTGTTGGTGACTACTCCCTTATTTAAATATATATATATATATATATATATATATATATAACTTGAGTTCCTTCAGTCATAATCTAAACCGAAACCAAAGCTTATGAAGAATTCTTGATAAAATTATTTATTTAAAAAAATAGATTACTTACGTGCCATCAGCTATAATTGAAACCGAAACCAAAACGTATGAAGAATTCTTGGGAAAATTATTTAGTGCAAGAAATGGAAGTACATAACAATTAAACGACCCGGATAAAGCGTGAAACAGAAACTAACACACAACCTATCGTATCATTCAAACACGGTAGTGTTTAAGTGTCAGTTTTAGTCATTTAGAACTGTTTTAAAGCTTCACCGCTCACTCATTTTTTTTTTCAATTTTCGTTCAGAAAAACAAAAGCTATGATGAATTTTCTGGTGTTCAAATCGTAAATAAAAAAAATAAAATAAAAAATAAACCTAAGGAAGTGACCGACGTTTTTATGACTGGTTTCCATAGAAAATAAATTTCTAACTTAAAATATTGCAGCATTAAGACTTTTGTAAGATTCAATTTATAACATTATATAATCAATTCTTAATGCTGCAATATATTAAGCTATAAATTTATTATATTTTTTATTAGAATATCTTGTTTTTTCTTTTCCAGTTTTAACAACTAGTTCTTTACTTTTCATGCTCGCATTTTTCTATTTTAATCAATATATAGAAGATATGAAAGACTGATCAAAGGTTGGAAAATAGTTCTCTTTAAATTAAATTCATTTCTAATGTAACGCGCTAACGCATATATATAGAAATTGATAGACAGATAGATTTATATGTAAACTCAATTTTTTTTTTTAAAGTTTACAAACTTTATAATTCTATGAACTTAAAGTAAGTATTAATATTGATATTTATACGAAAATCCTTACCGGATGAAAAAGCTCAATATTAAAGATAAAGCACTGATGTAAGAAATGCAATTTAAACTCTGTAAATTATAATTTTCCAAAATTTATCATTTGACAAACAATACAAGTCGAAAACTTAAAATTGTTCTCTTATTTATAGTGAGTTTATGAAAAGATTAATTTATTAAGAGGAGAGTAGTTAGCAAATTATTATAGCTTGCCTTTGAATATTGTTTTGTAAACTAATTTTTTCTTGTTAAATTTCGCTGGTGACCGAGCCTCAAAAGTCTATTTAATTTGTAAAAAATCTTTGTAATTTCTAGATTTATACACTCCTTGGCGATAATAAAATCATACACAGATGACTATAAAAATATTTCGTTTACTCAACATAACCTTTTGGTTTGCCAATGACAGTTTTGACAAGGTGATGGTGTGTGTGGGCGGGGCGGTGGTGGTGTGGAGAAGAACGTGTTTCTAGCACTCTCTAGCGACTCCAAATTCTGTCTCTCCTTTTATTGGCGTCAACATTGTTGAAATGTGGGTCAAACTCGCTGACCGGGCATTTTACATTCTAAAATTGCACATCATCTCCCGAGCCTTGCATCCAGACTTCTGGTCGACTTTTGTTTGGCGTTACTCTCCCAGGATCTGGATATGCAATACTCTGAAGATAAGGACTATTCTTTGAAACTCAATGGAATGAGGGAATTTTTACTCTTTCTACTTGTGTTCATTGTCGAATGATAAATTTGATGTAAATTATAATTCATAGCGTTTCAATTGGATTTCTTATATATATATATATATATATATATATATATATATATATATATATATATATATATACATATATATATTTAATATTTTTAATATTTTTAATAACTCATAATGTTCCCAAGACTTTTGAAACACCCTGCATATATATATATATATATATATATATATATATATATATATATATATATATATATATATATATATATACAGGGTGTTTCAAAAGTCTTATTAAAAGTTATTAAAAATCGTTATGTTCCCAAGACTTTTGAAACATCCTGTATATAATTCATTTTCCGCTCCATCAATTAAGTCAAATATGAACAGGTAAAATTATAGAGGAATAAAAGGTGAATCAAATGAGGTATAGGTTGTTTAAACAGTTACATTAAATTTAGCTTAAATTTGCAGTTTTTGAAAACATTACGAGTGTGGACTTTCTTTCTGTGTATATATGTACAAATTCATATATACATATATATATATATATATATATATATATATATATATATAAAATAAAAATTACAATTAAATTTACCAAAATGATCCAAGATGGTAAAACTAAAGTATACTGTAAATATTAAAGAATTAATATTTATAAAGTTATCTCGGCCAGATGTAAAAGTGTTTTCAAAGTGTTTTTTAACAGTGTTTTCAAAGTGTTTTTCACATATTTTATTAACTGTTTGTTCATATATATATATATATATATATATATATATATATATATATATATATATAATGGTAAGTAAAAAGCGCCCATTAAAAATGTTTTTCAGACTGATATCTTTTCGGTTGCGTTTTCATAAGCCAGGTGTGCATGAAAATAGAAATGACAAAGTCTGCTGTTATTTGATAAGAGAATGACTTCAAGGCTTTCTTCGAAGAGAGTCTGTAATGGAACGTCAGTGATAATATGAACAATTCCCTTTTTGTCACCCTACCATTATTACAGCATTTGTTTCCAATTATTTGCACTGTTTAGCTCTTAGCGATTAAATTTGATTCTTCCTCTCACAGAGCAACACCAAATCTAAATATATTATAAAGATAGGATTGGAAGCTTCTTATGGTAATGATGTGACAAAGTCTTCGTCTTTTTTTATTTGTTATTTATTTTCCTTTTTTTACAAAGGAGTCACTATTTATTAAGGCCGAGAGGCCACTCGAGAATAAGGGTTAATTGGTATAAATTAGTCAATGGGATTATAGTGTAGTAAACATAAGTAGTGGGAATTTTGTAAATTAGATTATTTGGGGGAGGGGGTTCATCAAGAACTTGTTTATGTTGGACTTGAAGACAATCAGGTTGTAATCTGGTGGAAAGCAGGTAATCGGAAGAGAGTTCCACAGGTGTGCAGTTCTATGAAAGAAACTTTGTTCATGGAATCTAGGTTTAGGTTTAGGCACAAATAAAGAGTGGAGGAAATTACTGATATTGGTTTCAGCTAGACAAGTGTTTTTTGTGAAGGTCAGGGCAGGAGGGGCCATAGATTGGAGCTCAGACGAGCACTTGCCATGAAAATAACGATAAAGCAGAGACTGGCTCGCAACGTCTCTTCTGTGGGAAAGAGGTTGCAAGGAAGAGAAAAAGGACATTCCCTACTAGGCTACGAAGTCTATTTTGAACGCTGTCAAGGCAGGATGAGTTGCTTCTAGCAGCTCCTGTCCAGATGTGGCCGCAGTACTTCGTTTTCTTCGTTTGAAGTGCCTCTTTTTCTTTTTTATTCATATTCCCTCAAACAAATTGCCATTGAGATGTGAAAGACATAAATTAGAGATCATGCCTACATGGATACTCTAAGCAGGGAGTTGAGCAACGAGATATCTGTTCACATTACACTTACATTTCCACGTACTATTACAGCCAGGGAAGCAGGATATAGGAAAAGAATTGCAAAGTCTAGCGGTTTGAGAGAAGAAATTTTCAGAATAGAAGACTATAAGGCACTAGAAGTCCTCAGCAGTGAAGGTGTGGGATTTTGCTGCTTATTGGGTGAGCTGGGTGCATTACACGGAGGAGCGGCACCCATGGTATGAATTCATCAGAGCGCATACCATTAAATTACCAACTGCTTCATTCGATACCATTCTTTTAACATTCCGTTGCGATTGGTATTGCATGCCAGAAACTGGGTATTTTTGCAGCTTAAATGTCGTCTACAAAATAGTCAGAAAGTTTGTTCTTGGAAGCGAGAGGACTTGACATTTCGGCTACGATCGTAACGTTGTTTGTAGACGGAAATAAAGTTACATTTGAAACTATAACAAAAATTATGCCTGGTTATTACGTGTTGACTCGCATGCAAATCGAATATAGGAGGAATCTTAGTTCCAGCGTCAACAAGACGAATGTGAAGTAATGGCCAGTAGCAGCGATGATGAAGAAACATGACAGAAGTTTATAGAACTATACCTGTCATCTTAACGTGAATATTTATTGCTTAACCGTTTATACATACACGTGCCTGGTGTTGCCCGGGTGTTTGTAGGTGTGTGTTGAGCAAAGAAAAAAAGTTGTAGTAGGCAGGCAGGCAGGCTCGAACCCGTACCGCGAAGGAGAAAAGAAAAGTGATATGTTTACTGTTGCGCCCATCGCCAAAGCGGAAGTGACAGGTTTAAAGTAAGGCTAGACAATCGCTAAGAGAGGATAACTTTCGAAAATATCGACGAAAAAAGCGACCCCTCCCAATAGAAAAGTGCCCAGTTGAGGGCGAAGGAATTAATTGTTTTTTTGGCCAATCTTTTTATATTTGTCGTCCGAAGAGTCGAGCTTGAAAACAATACCGATCTAGTGAAAATCCGTCGCTTCTGTCGAAAGTATTGCGATACATACATACATTTAAACGGACACATATTGTTAACTAGTATGAACGTACTATATATATTGAGTATTCGTGCATGCTGGTCATTATAATGGTTGGTTGGTTGTTTTTGTTTTGCAGCATATCAACCCTTTTCGGGTTATTTAAAGCCGAATCCAAAGATTTTGAAGAACACATTTTTTTTAATAGAATATATTTGTTGTTTTCAAGTCGGTTTCTATTTAACCCTAACAGGGACAACCACTCCGGGTCAGAGTGGACCTGGGAGCAATGGTAATTAAAGGGTGGCTCCACACTCCCCAAAGCCCACAAGCTGGGGCCTCACCACTGGATATAGTTTAAGGTCATATCCAGGACAGTCATTGAGGGACTTTTACCCTCTGCAGGGGGGCAGTCGTTGTATTCTAATGCCCCAGCGACATGGCCGGTCATTATAATGATAATAAAGGAATTGTACACATGCATAAAAAGCCACGAACATTGATGATTTTATAAAGTAGACAATCATATACATAAACTGACAACGAAGAACACACGCCATTTGATGGTTATACAACACAAAGACCTCATTCTAAGAGAGTACTTTCTGGTGTCGAGTATATGTATACCGGTGTCCAGTACTGTATCTCAACACGCAAGATAAGGTCTCTGGCCTACTCATTCTATATCCCTAATAGATTGGTATGACAGTAATGACACTGCCAACTAATGTTCATGCATTCGTAGATAAGGTGAGAATCACAGTTAGATCCATCCCAGTGTCAATTATAAGGAGCAAATACTGCAAAAAAGTAAATAGCAAGTCAGACAACTCGCCCTACCTCCATTTGTTCATTTTTTTTTCTTACATGGAGGTCATCACTTATGAAGGCCCAGAAGCCACTCGAGGATTACTCCCTTTCTCCTCACAGGAAGATGTGGCTGAAAGGTTTTGAAAGAAATGACCAGCACACTTGAGTGCGTGCAGTCTTAATCCACAAGAAATAGCTGGAGCAGCCCAATCGGCGTTCTTCAGTAAGAGCGCCCCGGGGTAATTCGCATAAAAAAAATATTTTCTTCTTTTTAAAACGGTAATGCCTTGGAGGCTGCACCTGCTATAGACAGATTATTTAGGACATGTTCTCGACTGATACGAAGTGCCACATTTTCATCTTTTACTCTGGTACTTATCAATACCCAATATTATACATGGTCGAACTATAAAATTGTCGCCCTAAGGAAAACAACACCATGGCTTTATTTAAAAAATTTTGTAAAACAAATCAATTCAGGTAACTTGATTATGTAGTAGAGCTGACATTTATTCAATGTAGCCGCCTTCAGCCTCACTCAGCATCTTGATACCGGTCCAGAACTGGGAACATGCCTTTTCCACAAGTTTGGCACGAATTCGGCGAATACTCGGTGGATGGTGGAGATCAGAGTGGCTTTGATATTGTGGGAGGTCAGCGGGTTCGGGTCGGGAGAGGAGGGGGACCAGTGAGAAAAGAATACAAGCCAAGCTTGGATCTCTTTGAACTTGTGGACTGGCACCGAGTTTTGCTACCACACCCGGGGCTTGCCAGTGGCCACCTAGTCGCATTAGGGAATCACCACACTCTTCAGAACATCCAGATACAGTTTGGTGTTGACTTTCAAGCTGACTTCGAAAATGTGACGTGGCATGATGTGGCATTCACTTGAAACCACACCAAAAACCATAACCGTGGAAGGAAACTGTTTTCATCGCCCTAGACACGTCTCTGTTATTCATGGCAATACAGCGCTGCATTTTGAAGGTGCTGGAAATTATGCTGTTGTCATAACTTGAATTGATGTAGAGCGTGAGTTGTACAGCAGTGCATCGCCAATCTCGCTTGTTTAACATTGTGTCACTTTCAGACATGATAGAAGGCTCCTACATCTCTTTGGGATTTGTACACAACTAGCCAACTAGTAGATGGTTTGCAACAAAAAAAAGAAAAGCGGTTTTTATCAAACGGCAATTGAATCATGTCATCTTTTCTAGGGCGACAATTTTATAATTCCGCCCTGTACATCTATTTCCTTTATCTATCTCTGCAAGGAAAGGAAGTAGTTCTTCCAAACATGTCTGTTTTATTCGCAGTTCAGCAATATTTCTTTCCATAAAGGAGATACAGTAGTGGGGGGGGGGAGGTCAACGCACCTAAGCATGAACACTCTAGTCTGACGAAAATAGCCTCAGGAGTTTCATCTGTGAAGGTGATCAATAAACCGACCACTTCTAAAATAGAGGTGGGGTAAAGCCTGGGAGCGTGAACCTCCTAGGACTAAGTATAACTCATTTTAAGATTGACCTACCCTCTGGACACTGGTATAAAGTAAGTTTTATATATATACTAGCGGGGGTACCCGGCGTAGCCCGGGTGTTTGTAGGTGTGTGTTGTGGGGGGGGCGTGATCAAAACAACCCCATTTAAAAAAAAAAACGTTGGCCGTTTTTTTTTTAACAGGGTGTTTGCAGGTGTAAAAGAAGAAAAACGTTTTAGTAGGAAAGTAGGCTTGAACCTCGAACCTTTGACGTGGAGATGGAAACGAAATGGAAAAAAAACCCTGGGACCTAGCCATCTCGGCCACGAGAGAAGAGGAATGAAAAGAATCTTAATTCAACGTTTATAAAATGAAATTAACAGGTGCGAGAGTCTTAATCGCGTGATGTTTGACCTTGAAACATGACGCGGCTGCAAGCCAGTTTTCGCTTGTTTTATACTGAAAAGCGAAAGATACACGGGACGCTCTAAAAATCTGGGAAAAATAGCGCGTGAAAGTCGGGCAAATTTAATAGACATGCGACCCCGTTCGTAACTCTTAGATATTATCATTTAGGCGTGATGTAAAAGGTTTTAAGAATGACCGAAAAGGTCAGCGAAAAAAGCCTCTTACAGACATACACAAAAAGCGAACCTACATATATATATTAAAAGCATCATACATAAATATACAGCACCTCTAGAGAACAATTCTAAGATTAGATTTATTATATACTATAAGAAGTATCGAACCCAGAACCTTATCGTTAAAAATAACTCCTCGCCGGCGACAAAAATGCTGGAGCAAACCAATATTGTGTACAAATGTCAATGGAGAGTGTAACTCCGAAAATAAAAACGCATATATTGGACATACAAAAACAACATTGTCCCGTCGATTAACGATGCATTTGAACAGTACTAGCTCAATATACCAGCATTTAACAAATCAACATAGCTGTCCCCCTCCCCTCTAATCTTAGAAAGGTCCTCGTGGACAACACAAGGATTTTGCAACGAGAAAGTAATTATAAAAAATAAAAACCCAGCACCCATCTATAAATAGCATTAATTTTGAAAGTAGCAATAATGTGCTGAAATGTTTAGCATAACCAGTATACGACTGGTTTTACTAACAATGCCTTTTATCATCCTAATTTTTAATCGAGTTTTTATCACTCGTAAATGTATATTTTAATCGACTTTTCATTGACTCTTTATCATTCGTAACTATATTTTCACTTCTATTTTTAATATTTTATCTCCACCTGATGATGATTCAAGGAAGAATCAAAAGCGCTCCTGTGAACCATGGAACATTTGTAAGTACCTTCCATTTTGAAGTTAAAAAAATCTTACGAAAGATCGAAAAAATGAAAAAAAGAATCATTAAACAAGGTATCTCTGTTGTTTTTAATAATGTTTGCCTGAATATATATATATATATATATATATATATATATATATATATATATATATATATATAAGAAATAAAAATTACAATAAGTTTACCAAGGTAATCAAAATGGTAAACTTAAAATATATTATAAATATTAAAGAGTTAATATTTACAAGTAATCTCAATCTCAACCAGATATAAAAGCTCAATAAAACCGAAAAGGAAATAGAGCTTATAATATTACTTTGGCCGGTTTCCCATCTGCTGTCTCCGTTTTATGGTATAAGTATACCTATTAATTAAATATATATACATCAGCCTACTCATTTTTATTCTATGTATTTGTTTACTTATATTTTACTATATGCATTTACATACACATTTATTTGCCTTATTCCGGAGTTTGTAGATACCGGACATTCCCTCCCCTTAAATTGTATGTATGTATGTATGTTTTTGTTTAACTTGTATATATTTTTTGATATGTGTATACATTTATGCATGCGTGTGTGTGTGTTTGTATATATATGTCTATATATGTGTGTGTGTGTTATTGTATATGCATACATATATGTATATATATATATATGTATATGCGTGTGTATGTATGTGTCTGTATGTGTATGTGTGTGTATATATAATGTATATGTATGTGTGTGTATATATAGGTTTTTTTTACATTTTTTTAACTTTTTAATTTTCAATTTTTAATTTATTTATTTTCATTTTTTTTTTAAATATAATAGACGCTCCATTTCATAAACTTAGCCATTTATTTGTTCCTCTGACTCGTTTTTCTTAATTTAATTCTGGGACTTTCACGTGCATATTTAAGTTGACCTAATTATTAACGCTAACTTTCGCGCTTTTTGTTTGGGTCAGTTTGACCTTGCTTTTCAAATTTAAACTTTCACCGTTTTTCTGTTTTTTTTTTTTTTTTAAACCTTAATTTACTTGATTCCTCCGGCCTTGGCAAACGTGTTTTAAATATTCTCTCCAGTGCTTTTTCTGTGCCCATTTGACCTTTTCTTTTAATGATTTGGAACTCATTCCATTTGTGATTTTTTTCCAAGGAATTCTGCCTTTTGGATCATTTTGGACCATTTGGAACTTACCTGTTGGATTGGAAATTTTTAATTCTACCGTGTTTGGATTTTACCATTCTTAGATTTTGTACTCTTCACCGGACTATCCATTCATGTGAAATGTTTTTATCATTTTTTCTTTTACCTCCTATTCCCTTTACCTCACCCTTTTTTTAACCAAGTAAGATCTGTGACTTACTTGTAGTTTCATTAAATACTTTTACATGCAAAATCCGATCCCACATTTTGCTAATTCCTGCCCTCTGATGAGAAGGAGAGTATTTCTTCGAAACTCCGCGGATTAAGGACTATCCACTTATCTTGTGCTTCCTTTTTAAAATTAAATATGTTTTTAACTCTTTTTCGAGATGTCTTTTAGCATGTTTTATTAGTCATTTGTTCATATATATATATATGTGTGTGTGTGTGTGTGTGTGTGTGTGTGTGTGTGTGTGTGTGTGTGTGTGTGTGTTGGGATGATGAATTGGAATCGGAAAAATCGGAAACTTTTGGAGTATCAGAATCAGTATTAGCATCAGAAAAATTTGTGTCTTTTTTTCGGATGCCAAAACGATTCTTTTAATTATCTTATGTATTTGATTTTGTTTTAAACAAAATCTTCCACTGCTGGTAGTACTAATAAAACAATAAATTTTATTGATTTTAACTTACCAGTAAAATTATAATCCAAACGTTTCTCCACCACAAGTGTATTTTTACGTTTGAGAAAAATATCTGCACATTTAACATCTGTTTTTACGTCTCTATCTTCCTTGAAATGTGTCCATACTCTAGTGATAATACTCTAGTGATAATACTCTAGTGATAATACTCTAGTGATAATACTCTAGTGATAATACTCTAGACTTCGTGCGTGTTTGTTCTATTGGATGAGAGCCACAGATAGTCTGTCCCAATCTCCACTATACTGACAGATTAAAATTGAGAAAAAGACAAATAGGCAAGGGCGTGAAAAACCCATTTTCCATGTCCATTGCCGGGGAACGGGCAAACGCAAGAGGATGGAGATTTGGTTTCGCTCTGAATTGGCCAGCTGTGAAATGAACAGTCAGGCAGATTCTGCGATGAATGATTTTTTTTTTCTTCAGCTGAAAAGAAAACGAGTAACAATAGAAAATGATGCCATGATAATTTTTTATCCCTTTTGTGTTCCCCCTTCTCTGCTAATGACACTGTGTTTCATACCCCCTCTCTCTCTCTCTCTCTCTCTCTCTCTCTCTCTCTTTTCCCTGTTTCACTTTCAATCAGGAAAGGAGAGTAACCATCGTCATTATTTTTCACAAACAACTTTGTATTACAGAGCAACCCACAAAATATTTAATAAAATTCCACATTCAATTCATTATATGATACAAAGTACCCCAATAATTTTATACTTTTACATTTTTATAACAATCTAATCTTGTGACCCTTTGGGGCTGTGATCATAGCGTAGTATCTGTGTTAGCTGTGGTAAGCAGGGCCGAAACATTATTATTGTTATTATTCATTGATTCGAGCGACGGCGGATCGCTGGATCAATTATTATTAGAAAAATAAACAATTAAATCAGGAAAAAATTGAAATAATAATATCACAAAATGAATGTGAGAATAGAAAATAGATGTAAACATGATTTTTGGTTCGCATAAACAAATAACTAGATTGGTGTCACATCAACTGTTGGTCTGAGACACGTGACGAGAGATAATGAGACATGTGATGAAATGTAGATTTGGGCGGATTCTAGAGCTGGACATCAGAGAGAACGGACGATTCAAAAAGGGGAGTTGGTCTCTCCGTAGTGCAGGGAGCGGCGTCTTTTCAGCCAGCCAAGATGTAAAAACGTATAATCTCTGAAGATGCCGGCCGGATCATGAAAATAAATGTTCGTAAATAATCCAGGTATGTGTTTTTGGTTTGCACAAACCAATAAGTAAATTAGGGTTACATCAGCTGTTGGTCTGAGACACGTGATGAAATGTAGATTTGGGGAGATTCTAGTCAGTCGTTAGCTGGACATCACAGAACGGACCACTCAAAAAGCGGAGTTGCCAATATGCAAAAAACGTGTAATCTCTGAAGATGCCGGCCGGATCATAAAAATAAATGTTCGTAAATAATTCAGATATGTGTTGTGTTAAAAAGAACTGTTTGCCAAAAACTGTTTCGATACGTCCTCGTCAATCGTTTCATGTTAGAACTGTTGCATAAATGTTAAAATATACACACTAGACGATCAACTAAATGATACGACGTATATACATACACGCATTTACACGTACATGAATATACAGATAAAATATAAACACTATTCAACATGTATTTCGTTCTAGAACATATACACACAACGTAACAACAAAAATAGCGGGGACCATGATTACACATCGTTTATGTTTAGTATTTATAGGATCTACTCTTAAATTAATGAATCAATCGTTTCTATCAAGTTTCAATCATGAATTTCCAATAACTTTTGATTTTATTAATTTTTTAACAACTAGAATTAACTGATCCCATCGTATATTTTATATATATACGAGCAAATGTACCCATCGTTGACTGGGTTCAAAAATAGCTTTCAGAAAATGGACTCTGATTTATTAAAGTATGATAGCTTATGAAAAAGAAAGAAGTGTAAATTTGGGTTGAATTTGGGGGTATCAAAACCAAAGCAAAATATGATGAAAGTAAAAATAAAATAGATAAACCCCATAATTTATTATACCATACCTGTTCATACTGAAACACTTATCACAATATTCTGTGGATCTATATTAAAAAACCTTGTTAAACTTTGACCTATTTCCATTCTATGGAGATAAGGTGCGAACGAATACCCCATAATTTTATTATACCATATTTCTTCAAACTGAAACGTAATTATCAAAGTATACTTACGCAGATAGATATGAAAAATCTTTATTAAAGTTTGTGCCTATTTCCATTCTATGGAGGCCAGGCGCGAACGCAGACCCCAAAATTTTATTATACAATCCCTATTTAAGTTAAAACATACTTATCAAAGTATTCTTATGTACATCTATATAAAACACAACTTTATATTATACACAACTTTATATTATAGATATTAAATTGCTTTCAGCCCCATTACGCCGGTAAAGCCAAAATAAATTGTTTATTGACTATTAAAATAATTTGCAACGTTAGTATTTATATCATCATCATCATCATACAGTCTATCAATCTTGACGATGAGTAGTTGGCGCCTCATTGCTTTATCCCTCGGTGTTGGCGTAGTCTCACCCCATCACCATAGGACTTTCCACTTTGGCTTCAAACTTGCTTGCGCAGTTTAGGTGCAGTATCTTTAGCACACCAGATAGACACCCTCTGAACCTCCAATGCTTATGTACAGTGGAGTGAACCCGCGACAACTGGCAGTAGAGGAGGCCGCAGCTTCTGGCCGAAAGTAAGGTAAATATTCGGCCTATCGTGTCCACTACAACGCCTTTTCTTTTTTGGATGAGGTTCCATAGCCTTTTAAGGAAAACTGCAAGGCAGCAGTAGGATTTGAAATCAGAATTTCCATCTCTTAGCCTTTTGCTGCCCACAAGCCAGTGGTGTTTGATTTTGGGGTTGGTTCCCCTAGTTTTCGGCCAACCCTTCTTCTCACTGGCTCCCTCCTCTCCCGACTTGAACCCGCTGGAATACTTTGTTTGGTGATACATCGAGCACATCACCAACATGACGTCCTACAATACCAAAGCCAGCCTGATCGCTGCCATCCACTGAATATTCGCTGAGGTTCTGCCGGCGTTTCTGGACCCATATTGAGATGATGATTTAGGCTGAATGCAGCTACATTGAATAGATGCCAGCTCTACTACATAATCAAGTTACCTGGATTGATTTTTTTCAATAAAATTTTTATTTCCATGTGCAATTCTCAAACGAATATTCTTTATCCTGCTAAAGAACATACACCCACTTACTCTTACTACGACGAGACACTAACATTTTACCCTGGCAATACTATCGGATGCACGCTCCTATATACGTAAGCACACTGAAGTCTTTGCCCTTCCTTTCTCCTGTAATCGGCTGTCTTTCACCGACGACTACTAGCTATAAACATGTGTGGACTGAGCTGTTCTCTCCTTAACAAGCCGGCAACTTTTTAATTCACAAATTACACAAGAACACCTCAACCTATTAACCCATCTCTCTCTTTTCTACTAACGAAAATTATAAATAAAGTTTGTTAGATAATTAGATAAATAAAACTGTATCGCCCACCCAATATATTCCATGAATTAGAAGGATCGATTTCATAATTAAAAATACTAAGTATGTACGATGTGTAATCACGACCAAAACTATTTTTGTCACAAAAAAATGTACAAGTATAAAAGCTTCTTGCAAAGAACATGACAGTTTAGCATGATGAGAGCATGGCTAAATTCTTCTAGCTGCAGGATTAGGCTCAAGGTCTCACTCGTACATCAGAACCCCCGAGGGTGGTTGATGAGGATAACTTATTTCATTTCCCAATTTTGTGGGTTTCTTCCCCCGAATCTGCCAGCAGCAAACATTGCATTTCTGCAATAGCAGATTTGACAGCGTAAACCAAAAAAGGAAAACAAAAAAACTGTGGCTGTCATTTTCTGGATCTCTTCAGGAAGAATCTGGCTGAAGCAAAGCCAAAGGTACCGAATTGAAACCGAAGATTATTCCTCTCTTCTCTCTTGTTGCTTTCTGCCTTGAAGTATTTTAGGGGGTGGTAATGTTTTGGTAAACGTTTTTTAAAATCTTTTTTACACACACACATTTTTCCTTTATACATAACATATATAAATATACGTGTGTAGATTTTATGTCAATATATGTGTGTATGGGTGTATATATATATATATATATATATATATATATATATATATATATATATATATATATATACACTAGGGGGCGCCCGGCTTTGTCCGGGCGTAAAACACACTTAAATATGATATCTAAATTTGTCCAGATTTCATATATATTATATAAGACTCGGACTCGTTATTTCAAAAGTAAAAAAATATCGTAGCATTCAAAGCTGGTGACGTTACCACTGTATCAACGTGACACGCATATAATCATAATTAAAAAATAAACGAAGATGAATATACAAAATGTATTACTTCTTTCAATTTTGACCTATTTTTGACCCCTAAAAGCTATTTTAAGCGACTAAAGACCCATAAATGAACGGCCCGTAAAGAAACTAATCATTTGAGACCCCTAGCGCCGCTCTGTAATTGTTCACAACCAAAATAACGTTTAGGACACAAATTATTTTTCTTCCATTGATCAAATTTAGTTAATAGATTATTTTTCTTTTGATATTTTTCTAAAATGTGACACTGTTTTGCTCAAATGCCTTGAATATTAATAAGAACTTATAAAACGTTGACATTGAAATCAGATTCATTCTCTAGTATATTAAGAAGCTGCGTCTGATTTTTGCATTTGTTTGCATAATAATCCCTGTGCGAAGATTAGACATTTCAAAACGACAACAATTTTTTAACAATGCAGTGTTTGTTGACTACGCCAGAGAAGGCAGTGTATTTATCGTTTTATTTGCTTATGAAATTTATACATTTCCATCTTTCGTGAAAGAGAGACGTGTTAGAACTTGTATTACTGAAATATAATTGTACAAATTTACAAGTTTTTCTTTTGTGACAAAGTTGTCGGATTTAGTATGTTAAGCTATACTCATTTTTCTTAATCGCAAACAGAGCTTATTTATATAAGAATATATAAGGCAGAAGAATGCGAAGATGTGGCGCAACTTAAAATATAATGGTGAAACCAGCTATGCAGTTTCACTTTTATTGATCCAATTCATGTGTATATGTATAACGATATATTAAGTTTTCAGCTATATTGTGAAAAAAAATTTTCGCTCAGTAAAACAAAAGTTATGATGAATTTTCTGGTATTAAAAATCGTAAAAATATATGAGGTGAGCGACGCTTTATATGACTGGCTTCCATAGCAACCACATCGCTTCAACGACTACTGTTGCTATCAATTCACTAAAGACAGCATGAAACAGAAATAATTGGGGAGATTTTTATCGAAAGCAGACGAGTGCCGTACATTGATATATGTGTTCGTGAGGGCAAAAAATAAGACTGAAATTAAACAAAGAACAAGTGAATTTATTGGAAGCCTGGAAAAATTATGGATTACAATAGAAAAATACGAGTATGAAAAGTAATATGGTTAAGCTAAACGTGAAAAAGTAAAGGACTAGTTAAGAATCTAAAAAAATCAATTTAACATTATATAATCAATTCATAATGCTGCAATATTTTTAGTTATAAATATATTATATTTTTTACTAGAATATTTTGTCCTTTTCTTTTCCAGTTTTAACAGCTAGTACTTTTTCATATTCAAGCTTAACCATATTACTTTTCATGCTCGCAGGGATTTTCATTATATGTATATATACGTATCTTTTTTAATATTCAATATTTTACATGTAGGATGTTCTTATTTGCGTCAGACGGTCAGGTGGTGTGTCCGTGATGCTATATTTCGACTTTCAAACGTGCATGGCAGGTTTTATTGTAGATGGAGCAGGTTCACAGAAATTTGAATTGAATTTATCTGTTTCATCATTTATTAATATCGAACGTGTGTTGTTACGCGATATTATTTGCAATCTTTTGTATTAATATTTAGTCTTACTTGTTTATCTTTGTATTATTATTATTAGGTTGGTCGTTTTTGACATGAAGTCCAACGTCAAAAACGACACCAACCTAATAACTAGTCTTTATTCGTTTATTTAATTAATTTGTTTTGTTTGTTTGTTCGTTGTTTTTTTTTCTGCGGTTCTCATTCGATCGTTGGCGTTTTTATCTTTTCTTTTTTAATAAATACTTTACAGCGGATCGATAATAATTATCAGCCCTGTTTTGGTATTGGATATTATCTATAATCTATGATTATAAAACTCAAATGACCTTGTAACGAGTGCGGTAACCCACTTTCCGGTTTAAGACATCCGATTGCGCATGCGCACATAAACATTAACCCATAAAAACATAAACAAATAAACACAAATCGCTTCTTTTGCAGATTTTAATCTGCGCACTGAAATATTAACGTTATTATTTCGAAATTATTATTTAACTCTCGGAAGAGCGGTGGTTTTGAAACTATTCTTTATTACAACTATACTGTCGCTATTTTCTTACAGCTAAACAACTTTTGACAAACATAAGAACAATTGTAGTAAAGCCAAGACTACTACTACTATTACTCTCTATCCGTCCCTTTCCCTTCCTTTCTTCCTTCTTTTTTTATTTTTTGATACAAAATAGTTGTGTGAGAACGGTGTATTTGTTGACATATTTACTAATTTGTTTCAATATTCGTTTTGTTTTATTTATTTAGGTTTTATTCTTTTGCTTCAGGTTTTATTAATTATTTTGTTTTAGATTTTAAGTTTCTATAACTTGGTTGAAGGATTCCAATATGGGTTTTTAATTCTTATATTTCTCATCGGTAAGTTCATGTGCGTTTTTGCTGCTAAATGACTTTCGTCAGAGTTCGATACGTAGGAAAATCATGTTTAATTTTCAGTTTTTGAGCGATTATTCGGAAAAATAGATAACTTTACACGAATAAGGATTTGTTTTCCATGTTTGAGTGATCCGTCCGTGATTTTTCATTTTAATATACTTTCATAGAAATGTTTTTGTTATGTCAAAAAAAAAACTATTTTCTTTACGTCACAAGTGTCACGCTCATACATGAATTCCATAGCTAATATAACATACTAACCCAACGGATCACGGGTAGTCTAGTTTTAATTAATATTTAATCTTTTTTTAATCGGTCCAATTCCCATAGTCTGTATTATAAATATCTTATCATATAATGAAAACGACAGAATACAAAATAGACTTCATAGCCTGGTCGGGGATGCCCTTTTCTCTTCCCTTCAGCTTTTTTTCTCACAGAAAGGACGTTGCGAGCTTGTCTTTGTTTTATCGTTATTTCCATGGCAAATGCTCGTCTGAGCTTCAAATCTATGATTCCTCCTCTTTCACGAAAAACACCCGTCTAGCGGAAACCACTGTCAATAATTTTTCCCACTCTTTGACTGTGCCTACGTCAAAACAAGATTCCATGAACAAAGTTTCTTTCTTAGAACTGCACGCATGTAGAACTCTCTTCTGTTTGCCTGTTTCCCCAGCTGACTACAACTTGGTTGTCTTCAAGTCCAACATAAACAAATTCTTGATGAACCGCCCTCTTAAGTAATCCAATCTAACAAAAATCTCATCACTAACGATTACTACGATATTATCCCATTGATTACTGTACACACAATAATCCTTATCCTCAAGTGCTTCGGGTCTTGATAAGTGGTGACTGCTATGTAAAAAAAAATTCGTTTTCAGAGTGACATCATTCAAGCAAAGCTAACGAAAGAGAAATACAGGGGGGTCTTATATCCATCATTTTTTTTCTTTTTGGTAAGTTTTGTTTAAACAAAAAGTTGAATAGTCTAAAAAAAGAATACTGGAAATATTCATAAACGTTTTTAAAAGATCTCATCTTTATATATTCAGTCCCAGGAGTTGCAGTAAACAAGCTCGAATTCATACGAACATTGATTCTGTGGAGGAAGTTTTGACTTTAAACCAATTTCATACAATGCTTTATGAAGAAATTTAAATCTATCAGGTCTACTCATGTGTAGAAATAGATAAAACCCGTTTTATGTTTCTTTGCTTTTGTGTTTAAGATATTCAGGTTTTTAGATATTGCACCAAATGACTTTTTATCCGTGTTGCACAGTAGTGAGGAAGTGATTCAGACATCTACTTCATCTATAGGTGTGTGGAAAGTAACTTTAGCCTGGGTGCCTGGCGTTGCCCGGGTGTTTGGAGGTGTATGCTGAGCAAAAAAAACAAACAAAGAAAACGGTCAATTTTATAAACTTTGACCCCTATTATATCTCCTTAACATTTATTGTTTAGGACTCAATTCAAGTTATTAAGTTAGATCCATGTCCAATGAACCTATATCTAAAATTTCACGTGTTTAGACCAAAAATTGTAGGAGGAGTTTGGTAGAGTTCTCAAAGGTCAAATCGTTGAACTTTGACCCCTTAATCGCCAAATTTCTGTCCGAAAACAAATCCCATCGGTTTTCCCAAATCCCAGTACCCTGTATATCAAATTTCGAATCTGTAGGCTTAAAATTGACAGAGTCATTGCGTAGGGAAATGTACACACACACAGACACGTTCACTTTCATATATATATATATATATATATATATATATATATATATATATATATATATAGATTACTAATATGTACGATTCTTACAATAAATGAATATAATGAAAAAGTGTCTAGCATAGGATTTTATTTTAATACTAGCAGTTCAGCCCGGCTTTGCTCGGCCCCTATGTACTGTTCATAACTTTATGTGCTTATGTATATATATATATATATATATATATATATATATATATATATATATATATATATATATATATATATATATATTTAAAAGTTTGACTCATGTCCAGGTAACCTACATCTAAAATTTCAAGTATTTAGACTCAAAATTGGTAGAGGTATTTGGTAGAGTCTGCAAAGGTTAGCTCTTTTAACTTTGACCTCTTGGCAGCCAAATTTTCGCCCAAAAACTGATTAAAAAGCTTGCCCTATGTCTAAATACACTTTATGTAAAATTTCAAATTTTGGCTATGTAATTTGGTAGAGACCACAGAGGTCAAATTTTTAAAAACTTTGACCCCTTAACATTTATTGTTTTGGGCCCAAATCAAATTAAAAAGTTTGATCCATGTCCAAATAACCTATATCTAGTGTTTAGACCCAAAATTGAGGGAGGAGTTTGGTAGAGTTCTCAAAGATCAAATCGTTGAACTTTGACCCCTTGACAGCCAAATTTCTGACCAAAAATCGATTAAAAAGATTTTCCCAAATCTCAGTACCCTTTCTGCAAAATCTTGAGTCTGTAGACTTAAGATTGGCAGATTAGTTTAGTAGGGAAATGCACACACACATACAATTTCACTTTTATATATATTAGTGTTGAGACGATTAATTGGAATCGGGGATCGGAAAAATCGGAAGATTTGAAGGTATCGGAATCGGAAAAATTGATGCCAAAAACGATTCTTTTGTCATTTTTATTTGATTTTGTTTAGACCAAAGTCTTCCATTGCTGGTAATAATGATAAACTAATAAATATTTATTGATTTTAAAATACCAATAAAGCTAAAATCGATAGATCGTCCGCCATAAGTGTATTTTGACGTTTAGAAACATATCTGCATATTTAACGTTTGTTTTTACGAAAATCGACCGGAAATAACAATATCTTATATAATTATAAATAATTAGAGATGTATAAGGAATCGGATCGGGATCTCCACCAGCTTGGAAGCCGCATTAACTGATTTAACCATAAACATTTTTTTTTTTTCGTATTGCTCTCTTTTTAGTTGTTAGAAATTGTAGACCACGATAAAGAAGTAATGATAACTGTAACTTACCTGAGGAGATATTCTAAGACATTCACAGCAAGAACTCGTCTATTTACAACCACAGCAAAGAACTTAACATTCTCTGACCCCCCCCCCATAAAAAGCACAAACGAAACTTTCAAACTTTCATGACTAAGTCTTTTTCCTAAAACATCCCACCTAAATTTCACCAATATTTGTACGAATATTTGCATGAACAAGATACCACAAGCCTGCTATCTAGCTGACTACAACATGATTATTATAAAGTTAATGTAAACAAATACTTTTTAACCCGTCCTCTTGAATAATCAACTCCTTGTTTATCTTAAAGGATTTCTTACATAATTAAAACGCTACTTGATTGTTTTCTGTGAACACTAATTTTTTTACCATAACAAGTAAGTATTTTCTAAAATTTAACCATTTTTTAAATTTTTAACTAGCATATGGGCAATTATCTATAGAAGCCCTAAATAATCTAATGGGGTTTCATTAAAACTGAAATAAGAATTCGCACATCCAAGTTTTCACTCTTTGAAATGTCTAAAACTTCAGGATTAATAAAAACAAATTTTTTAAAAAACACACATAATGTAAGAATATTTGCCCGAAAAAGCCATTATTATTAAGTAATAGATTACTGGAGTGCTCTCAGCAATAATTGAAACCGAAACCAAGACATATGAAGACTTCTTAATAAAATGACTTATAAAAACAATAGATTACTTTGAGTGCCATCAACTATAACCGAAACCAAAACTTATGAAGAATTCTTGATAAAATTATTTATTACAAGAAAATGGTAGTCCATAACAATTAAACGACAGTCACTCAGATGTCAGCGTGACACAAAAACTAACACACGCGCTATCTTATTAATATATACTAGCAGAACCTGTGGAAATTCCACAGCGGACTCTTTCATATGTTGATGCTGGCATTCTGTGGATGTTCAGCGTAAATGGAGATGCCTTGGTATTTTATCATAGCTTTTTTGTTAAAACTTCAAAAGGTATTTATCTAAGCTAGCAGGAACGCCCGGTCGTAAAATACGCTTAAATATGCTTGTATATATTATTATAGAGTCATTTCGATTCTTATAAAGTTGTGACTTCAAAAATCAAAAATATATATCTGTATAACTTGGGTTCATCAGTTTGAATTGAAACTGAAACCAAAACTTATGAAGAATTCTTAGTAAAATTATTTATAAAAAAAAAATAGATGACTTGAGTGCCATCAACTATAATCGAAACCGAAACAAAAGAAAAAAAAAACTTTAAAGAGTTCTTGATGAAATTATTTATTACAAGAAATTGAAGGTCATAACAATTAAACGACAGTCACTCGGAAGGAGAAAGATGTAAGCGTGACACACAAAGGAACACACGCGCTATCGTATTAATATATATATATATATATATATATATATATATATATATATATATATATATATATATATATACATGAATTAAAATATCATATTTACGCATATCACCGGACAGTCTGATAGTTTTTATTTAGTATTGTTACTTGAACAAATTTCCTGATATTTTTAGGCTCGAGACCTTTCGTAATTGAATAAAGCTTTATAAATTTTATTTTAAATTGCAACTTTTGTGTCTCATACGACCACAATTGAAATATCTTTTCGTTTTATATTTTTTATTTTTTTAGTATCAACGCAATTGTTCGCAACGAAAATACCATTTAGGAGGCAAATTAGTTTTCTTTCCTTGATCAAATTTAGTTGGTGGATAATTTTTTTCTTTTGGTTGGGGATTTTTCGATGCCCTTTTCTCTTCCCTGCAACCTTTTCCCACAGAAGAGACGTTACGAGCCTGTTTCTGTTTTATCGTTATTTTCATGGCACGTGTTCATCTGAGCTTCAAGCTATGGTCCACTCTCGCCAATCTTTCACGAAAAACACTCGTCTAGCCAAAACCACCATCAATAATTTTCCCACACTCTTTATCTGTGCCTAAGCCTAAACGTAGATTCTAGAACTATACGCCTATGGAACTCTCTTCAGTTTGCCTGCTTTCCAGCTGACTACAATCTGATTGTCTTCAAGTCCAACGTAAATAAGTTCTTGATGAACCGCCCCCCCAAGTAATCCATTTGCAAAATTCCCACTGCTTATATTTACTACGCTATAATCACATTGACTAATGTATACCCGTTGACCCTTATCCTCGAGTGGCCTCCGAGCCTTGATAAGTGGTGAAAAAAAGAGCGGCATTGCTTTGCTTAATACTAAGAACTAATAAAACGTTGAGAAAGCTAGCTGTCGGGTCGAACAGGTATGACCCGAACAGGTAACGTAATCTCGTTCTAATTAAGACGCAGAGGAAGTGTATTTCGTTTTGCATGAGAAGCAGTGGGCATTATTGTTGCGTTTGCATGTCAATTGCCTGTTAGGCGCGATGATCAGTGTCCACAAACGGGGGATACCGTTGCAGGTCAGGGCATGTATCCTGTGGGTGGGGACGAACACACAAAGAGACAGAGACGGTCGGTCGGGAAGTGGGCGTGTTCTTGCTGACAGGTGACTATTGGGATTTAATGAAGAATAAATATCGGAAAAGAAGCAAAATAAAAAAGCAAAAAGGTCTAATGTAAAATTAATATGTATATTCACTTATATCCATTGATGCTTTTTTTTCATAGGAATTATATAAAATGGAATATATATAAACATGTAGACACATGCAGCAAGAGATCTGTCATTATCCCATCTCTGTTTTAATCTTTTATATATATTAGTCCTCGCGCAAAAGCGCAGGACACAAAATGTTTTAAATAATAATAATGATAGAATAACAAAGTCTTTCGCTAGCGAGGACTACTATTGAGCATAACCAGTTATACACTCCTTTTGAAATTTTCATCTCAATTTTTCTCGTTATCTACTGAATATTTTTAATGAAACCTACATGAAATATATTCCTTATTAAATTGTAAAGATTTTCTATTCTGATAGAAGTTTTAAAAAAATTGAACCTAAAAAAGTTATTTTAAAGTTTTTGTTCAAAAAAATTCAGATTTTCTCATTATTCAGACATGTATGACAAAGAGGGAGTTGCAAAAAAGAGTTGTGCTCTGAGGAGAATTACAAACTGAAATAGAGAGAATATTCAGACATGTAATAATACAAAGAGGGGGTTGCAAAAATGAGTTGTGGTGTGAGGAGAAATACAATCTGAAATAGAGAGTAGGAGAGTTTTTATAAATACATACAAAATCACATTCATCTTTTTTTTTAATCCAAATTAATAAATTAAATAAAATATAATCTTAAAAAGATACGATACAAGTTAGAAAAAAAAAAATATATATATATATATATATATATATATATATATATATATATATATATATATATATATATATATATATATACAAGTTAGAAAAGCATTTCATCCAAGGAATGAAAATTGTTAAACAAAATTTTTTTACTATAGGCTTTAAAAATAAAGGTACAAGATTCAATTTGAAATTTATTTATCTTCAATGTGCACTTTTATACATTTTACAAAGTAAGGTATAAAAATTTAATTTAAATTTAATAAATAAATTACCTTAGATTTATTTTATGTAATGTACATTTTGTTGCGATTTAGAAACATTATCTTTCATCTAGCAATTAATGATATAGATATAAAATTTTCAATTATTTTTTTTTTAAAAGTGCAACAGAATGTACATTACATAAAATAAATCCAAGGTAATTCTTTGATTCAATTTAAATAAAAATTTTTATACCTTACTTTGTAAAATTTATAAAAGTGCACTTTAAAGATAAATAAATTGAATCTTGGACCTTTATTGTTAAAGCCTATAGTAAAAACATTTTGTTTAACAATTTTCATTCCTTGGATGAAATGCTTTTCTAAATTGTATATATATATATATATATATATATATATATATATATATATATATATATATATACTAGACTACCCGTGACCCGTTGGGTAAGTATGTTATATTAGCTATGGAATTCATATATGAGCGTGACACTAGGTTTTTTTTTTACATAACAGAAACATTTCTATGAAAGTATATTAAAATGAAAAAAAAATATAGATAGATTTCTATGAGTCGTTCTGTTTATTATAATTAATTATTTTTGAAAACAAAAAATTTACAGTTACTGAATTATAAGTGGTTGGCCATACTTATAGGTAAAATGTGCACTGAACAGATACCATAATACTTATTATAGTTGAATTCAAATTTTGATATATCTGCCTTTTTTTTTCTTTTTTTTTTACATCGTTCATTTCTGTATTACGTCTAAGTTATTTTAAACCCCACTCTTCCCATGTTAAATAATAATTTCGAAATAATAACGTTCATATTTCAGTGCGCAGGTCATGTGCGCATGCGCAACCAGATGTTGTAAACCGGAAAGTAGGTTACATACATCTTTAGAAGGTAATTTGAGTTTTATAATTATATAGATTACAATAGAAAAATGTGAGCATGAAAATATGGTTAAGCTTAAACATGGAAACGAAAAGGACATGATGTTCTAGTAAAAAAATATAATAAACTAATAACTTAAAATATTGCAACATTAAGAATTGATTACATAATGTTAAATTGAATTTTAAAAAAAAAGATTTTTATTGTAATCCATGATTTTTCCAAGCTTCCAATAAATTCACTTGCTCTTTGTTTAATCGTAGTCTTATTCTTTTGCCCCCATAAACATAACATACACACATGTAATAACAATGTACGGCACTCGTCTGCTTTCAATAAAATCCTCCCAATTATCGCCCTTTACTTATTTCGTTCTCGCTGTTTCACTTATTACTTCTCTTTTGCGATAGCATTGAATTGGTAGAAACAGTAGTAGCTTCAGCGACGTGGTTTCTATAGAACCCAGTCAGAGAAAAACGTTGCTCACCGCCTTACGTTTTTTTGTTTTTTTGTTTTACGATTTTGATCACCAATAGATTTATAACTTTTGTTTTACTGAATGAAAATTAATTTTTTTTCTTCAATATAGCTGAGAAGGTGATCTATAAACTGTAATAATTGTTTGAAATTGGGTCGAAAAATGAGTGAGCGGTGAAGTTTTAAAGCAGTTCTACATGACTAAAACTGCCACTTAACCATATATTCAAACAATACCGTGTTTGAATGATATATATATAATTCCATTTTCACCCCAAACAAGGCACAGTGCCCCTTCGATGTAGGGAGCCACTATCGTGGACATAGGTTACAGGTATACTATCTAGGGAGTTGAACAGCAAGATGTCTGTTCACATTACACTTGAACTTCTGCATGTTAGTACAGTTGGGAAAGCAGAATCCCAAAAGGGAATTCCAAAGTCTAGCAGTTCTACTGTGGAGGTATTTGGTTCTCTCCCACTGCATGAACTATGACATCAGCGTCGGAAATTAAAAAGAGCAGTGCAGCCCATAGAAGAGGCACTGTAACCCTGCTTATCGAGAGTATTTACACCAAGGGGATGCAAGTGCTTGTAGTTCATCAGAGCATTCACTATTAAAATACTTGTAGAAAAGGTAGAGGGATGCAACATTTCGGCGATGGGATAGAGGTTGAAGCTTTGATGACAGTTCGAACCTATCAGGTTGACAACTCTCTTTTGAACTCTGTCCAAGAGTGAGAGACAAGTAGCAGATACATCAGTCCAAATGTGACAACAATACTCCATACATGGCCGTATGGTGGCCTAGAGGTACAGGATGCCTTCAGGCATAAGTAGCTTTCTAGCACGGTAGAGAGAGAGCCTACCTTCCTCACAGCAGCACTGGCAATGCTCTCAATGTATGTTCCAACCCATGTTCCCTGTGAACGTTAGCCTGAGGAGTTTAAAAGAAGTCATTTCAAGTTATGTATCTTTAGCCATTGCTATTGGTGGTTGAGAAGGTTTCTTGTAATTATTGAAGGAAACAAGCTTAGTCTTGGCAGCATTGACTGTGACCATCCATTTATGTCCCCATTCCACTACAGATTGGAGGTCTTCCTCTAGTGTTTTTGCCATTTCCTTAGATATGTGCTCATTTGTTTTCCCCTCTTGCATGTTCTAGAGCGTGGTGTCATCAGTAAATATACCCATCTCAGAGACAATTTCATCATATAATACATATTGTATCATACATCATGTTATTTTGTATTATTTGGATTATTCAAACTACTGTTCTCATTTTGAGTGTTATTTTCAGCTAATGTAATCTCCGACTTTCTACAGGTGTATCTTTCAAACTCGGGAATTTTTATGTCAAGCTTTGGAATCAGTACATAATTTCAAATGAAATCCTTTGTTTAATCCACAGGGATATCATGTTTTTGTTCCTTCAGCCATGACTGAGTAAAAATCTTAAGTTATTCGTAATTTTATTCTTAATATCGCCTGTACTGAGTATTGAACCTTCAACCTTCAGAAGAGCGGCACTTACAACTGAATTTTACTTAGTGCTTTATTCATTTCACCAGGGGTCTTTGTGACGTAAAAGAAGGTTGGGGGTTACATCAACCAAAACGTTATAAGAACAGTAATCCAATCATTCACATCATAAATCCTCATCTTAAAAATTTAAAAGCCCCCAAAATCAAGAGATTAGACCATTACTATAATGATCCGGTTCCTGATGATTTTGCAATGGGTGTGCAGTTCTAGGAGGTCAACCTTCCCAGGCTTTGCCTTCTCTCTTTGAGAAAAGGGTTAGTTTATTGATAATCGGAGAATGCTGACGGGCTGCCCAGGCACGTTTTGCAGGGTTAGAGTGCCTCTTCTATGGGCTGCACTGCTCTTTTCAATTTCCGACGCTGATGTCATAGTTCATGCAGTGGGAGAGAACCAAATACCCCCACAAATTAAGAAGCAACATGTTGCTTTGTTTTGTTGACGCATGTAATCTATAATATAAATATCACCTTTCTGTTTAAATATATGTATGTATGTATGTTTGTTTGTATGTCTGCCTGAAACTTTCGGTAGAGACGACGGATTTTCACGAGATTGGTATCGTTTTAAAACTCAACCCTTCGGATGACAAATATAAAAAAAATTGGTTAAAGACATTAATTCCTTTACCCTCAACTGGGCCCTTTTCTACAGGGAGGGGTCGCTTTTTTCGCCGATATTTTTTAAAGTTATCCCCTCTTTTCGATTAACTAGCCTTAATTTAAACCCTTGCCTCTTCCGGTTTGACGATGGACGCAACGGAAAAGATGTCACGTTTTGCTTTTTTTTTTTTCACATTCTTTACCTTTTTCGCGGTACGGGTTTGAGCCTGCCTGCCTACTACCGCTTTTAAAATTTTTTTTTTTTTGCTCAACGCAGACCTCCAAATAACCGGGCAACGTTAGGCACCCAAATAATTAAATGAAATGTTAAGTTATGCTGGGAAATCGCAAAATTAAAAATGAGACTCATAAATGCCTGTGTTAACTAGTTAACATAGAAATTTTTCAGTCTCACCAGAACTTATTTCCAAATAAAGCACATCATTGTTGGTAGTCTTAAATGATCCATCAGTTGATTGCCATACAATCCTGTTACGCAACAATCTGAAATATCCATAAAGATACGCTGCCAGTTAATACTAGCATTCATATTAAATTCTAAATAAAATCCTATGCTAGAAACTTTTTCATTATCTATATATATTAATACGATAGCGTGTGTGTTTTCTGTGTCATGCTTACATCCAGGTCGTTTAATTGTTATGTACTTTTATTTCTTGTTATAAATAATTTTACCAAGAATTCTTTATAAATTTTGGTTTCAGTTTCGATTATAGCTGATGGCACTTAAGTCATCTATTTTATTTTTATAAATAATTTATCAAAAATTTTGATAAGTTTTGGTTTCGGTTTCGGTTTCGGTTTCGATCTCGATTATGGCTACAGGAACTCAAGTTAAATATATATAGACATTTTTTTTTTTCATAAGTTTTTATTTCGGTTTCGATTCAAGCTAAGTCATATGGATATTTTTTTATTATTTTTGTAATCGCAGCTTTATAATATATAAAAATCAATAGAACATTAACTCTATAATAATATATATGAATATGCAAGAATTAAAATATTTAAGCGTACTTTACGACTGGGCTTTGCCGGGCGTTCGTGCTAGCTTAGATAAATACTTTTGTAGTTTTAACAAAAAAGTTCCAATAATATTAGAACATCTACAGAATGCCAGCATCAATATATTACATATGAATCCCCTGTGGAATTTCCACAGATCCCGCTAGTATATGTTTATTGTAAGAAGGTCATTTTATGTCGGAAAACGTAAAGGAAGCACTAGAAGGCTGATGAAACACAGAAAGGGATGTCAGAAAAGTTTTCATGATAACCTTTTAACATTTGCAATCCATCGGATCTCAATCTTTTCGACTATGATTTTATTGAGAGAAAGGTTAATGAGTACTCGAATTTCCTCTAAAATGTTATATAGGACATAGGAAAGAGTTAGACACAAGGTAAGTTTTCAAGGGCACTTTGGATTGGGTCACAAAACAAAAAAAACTGTCTCCGTTTAAAGAAACGAGGACAGTTTTTTATTTTTCGATCCAATTCTCCTTCACTAATCGAAAAGATGGACTTTTGATAAGACTAAAGTGTAGTTACTTCAGTCCTACCAAAAATCAAGGAAAGAGTTAATCTTTCTCTAAATACTCACAATCTCATCTCATCTCATCTCCGTCGTCTTTCAGGATGCTTCACCACCGAATCCACACGACTTCTCCAGTTCTCTCGATTTCGTATGATAGTTTGCAGGTCCCGAACACTTTTCAATCCTGTGTCCTGTAGCAGGTTGTCATTCTTCTACCACGGTTTGGGTGCACATCTGTTGCTATGCAGAGAATTAGCTTGCTAGCTTCCTCTTCGCTGTGTCTCATGCAGTGACCAGCTACTCTCATCCTTCTCTGCCCTAACCCTAACCCGACCAGCTACTCTCATCCTTCTCTGCTTTCAGGGGTACTGGTAAAGCTCTTTGTTTGCTGTGTGGCTCCTCCATGATGTATTTAGAGCCATCCTGAGCATCCGTGTGTAACGGACATCCAGTCTCTTCTTCAGTGCATTTTTAAGAGTCCATGCCTCATAGAGAAGGACTGTTTCTACTGTGGCAACAGAGAGTCTTACTTTCAAGTTTTTTGAGAGAGTGGATGACTATATCTTCCTCAACTTGTGACATGCACTCCATGCCATTGCTTTTCTCACTTGAAAATACCCACAAAGATATTAAAAAGTATTAAAAAATAGAAAAGATATGTTGAGGAGTTTAGAACATCAAATAATGTCATTTTTTTTTTTAATGAATAAAAATATTTATTAATTCATTCTTCCACTCAAAATAGTGTCAACTACACAAGACACATCGGGTTAGGACTTTAATTAACATTCATCAACAAGATTAGACACATATTTTGGTGCATTCACAAGTGAGTTATCCCTCGCAAGAATAAAGAGAAAAAAGAAAAGTCTTTTGTGAAAAAGCCACACATTGTCCAAAATCCAGAAAAAATGATATAACATAAATTGCTCGTATTATTATTCATCACACTACTGTTCTCATCTTGAGTGTGATTTTTACAACGTTTCGGTCGATGTTACCTCCGACCTTCTTCAGGTGTATCTTGTTGAACTCAGGAATGTTTCTGTCGAACTCGGGAATTTGGACGGAATTTTGAGCGGAACCCTTTATTTATTTCACGAGAGTAGCATACTGTTGTTCTGTCAGCCATGATTTGATAGAGGTCCTAAGTAATTCGCAATTGCATTTTTCGGTCGCCCATACTGAGCATTGAACCTTCAACCTTCCGGAGAATATCACTTTTACAATTGATTTTCCTAGTACTCTTACCACTGTGCCACGGGTCCACAGATCAAAAAAAGTGAAGAGGAAGCCAACAAGCTAGTTCTCTAGATACCAACAGCTGGACACCAAAACCGTGGTAGAAGAAGAATGACCTACATTAACAATTTGCTACATGACACAGGATTGGAAATTGTTCGGGACCTGCAAACTGTCATGCGAGATCGAGAGAACTGGAGAAGTAACGTAGATTTGGTGGTAAAGCATCCTGAAAGACGGCAGGGATGGATGAGAGATAAATTCTCTGAAGAAAAGTTGGAGAGTATTTAAATATATACTTAGAACTACATCCGGGTCGTTTTATTGTTATGTAGAACTACTAGTTAAGTAAATAGTTAGAACTACAAGAGAGAACTTGAACGCTTACTAGACACTGTCTCCGGTCTCTCTGTATAGTGGTTTGTAAGGACAATCGTGCGCGGGGATACTTTTCCCTTCAAGTAAACTCTGACTAAATATACAAAATCACAATGAACACGGCCAAAATAAGATATCTTCGGTATGATTAACCCATATGGCCTTTATGATGAATAGTGCATCTTCTCCAAGTAATCTATATATATATAAAAGCGAAAATGTATGTATATGTGTATGGTTGTGTGTCTGCTAAAATCTTTCGACAGGCAGAACAAAAATTCACAAATTTGGTCTCATATAAACGCCCCATCTTTCGCCCGACAAATATCGAAAAATTGGCCAAAAATGTTAATTTTTTCACCCTGAAATCAAGACTTTTCTACAGGGGGGCAGGAAAAACCGTCTTCTCATGACGAGATCAGTTCTACGCATGCGTCAAACGACGTCATGACCTGATTTGGTTTAAATATTTGAAGAACTGACATAATTTCATGTACGTCGTGTTAGCTTAATTGGTTAGAGCGTTGGGTTATTATCTAAAGGGTTTGGGTTCGAATCGTGGTGTGAGATGTCTTCTTTTTTTTCGATTTTTTAAATTTTAATATTGAAGCAGGATTATTTAAGCAATCTTTCACGTAACGTTCGTTTTTCTGTTTGTTTTGTTACTTCGCTTATTCTTAGGTTTTCATTAACACCCCCACCCCGACCAGCCACACACCTAAAAACACCATTTAAGCCATTTTTCACGGATATTTCATTGTTTTGTGTTTTTATTTTTCAGATTTTTTAAAGCAGTTTTAACGTCCGTTTTCTGTTTTCTTTTTTGTTTTTGTTTTTTCGATTTTAACATTTAACATCGTTCGTTTGCCTTACATTAGTTTTTTGTGTTTTTTTTTCGATGTTTTGATGCCCCCCCCCACCGCCGCAGCCCGGGTACCCCTCGCTTTATTTTTCAGATAAGTTTTAACGTTCGTTTTCCTGTTTTCTTTTTTTACTTCGCTTATTTTTAGGTTTTCATTAACACCCCCACACCCGCCCGACCACACACACCTACAAACACTCGGTCAACGCCGGGTACCCCCCCTCTAGTCTATAATATAAATCTCACCTGTCTGTTTAAATATATGTATGTATGTTTGTATGTATGTATGCCTAAAACTTTCGACAGAGGCAACGGATTTTCACGAGACTGTTATCGTTTTGAGGCACGACCCTGCGGACGACACATATTCAAAAATTGGCCAAAAACATTAATACCTTCACCCTCAACTGAGCACTTTTCTACAAGGAGGGGTCGCTTTTTTCGCCGATATTTTCGAAAGTCATCCCCTCTTTTCGATTGACTAGCCTTAATTTAAACCTTCGCCCCTTATGGTTTGGCGAGGGACGCAACGGCAAAGACGTCACATTTATTTTCACGTTCTTTTTCTCCTTGCGGTACAGGTTCGAGCCTACCTGCCTACTACCACTTTTTCTCAACACACACCTCCAAACAGCCGAGCAACCAGGCCAGTATTACTCACTCGGTATTTGAAAGGTAAATGAAATGTTCAAATAACTATGTATCTCATATAAAGATCAAGTGTCAGCCCCAGGAAGGGGGAGTGAATTCTAAGAACTTTAATTGAAGTAAAATGAAACAAAAAACAAATGCATAAAGAGTGAATTTGTTCAGTTAATTACAAATTACGTCTCATTAGACAAACAAGAGATTTTTCTTTTCAAACATACCTCAATCCCAGAACTAAAATAACGAGTACTTTAACATCCTCTAAAGGTTTACATGTATTTTGTGTCAATAAACTATATAGGATAACAATAATATAAAAGTGCTCTTCCGTCTAGTTCCGGTTAGGAAATTCATGGCTGAACGATTATTTATTTATTTATTTATTTATTTAAAGTTACTTTTTAGAAGTATATACTAAAGCCTAAAGCATGTTCATGCACGTCCAAGCATGCGAGTAATGAGGTGGAAGTAAACACGTGTCATTGCAATCAAGATAAAACCTGAATTAAATCGAAAACCTAATCACAATAAAAGGAAAAGATAAAAAGCTTATTTTCCTCTATTTCAAACCCTTTAATTACGTGTGACTGCTAAGGACACTTGACCGCATATTATCCCAAATAATGAAATGACTTTATTAAATCTTTACCCCCAAAACAAAATAATCTGAACGTAGTAAACTTGTTCAAACATGCCATCTTAGAAGTGTTATCAATATAAATTAGCAGAACACCCGTCCCAGGATGCGTAAAATGAACTAATAGAACAGCCTGTACCACTTATCTATCTATCTATCTATCTATCTATAAAAGCGAAAATGTGTGTATGTATGTATGTTCGCTTTTTGTGTATGTCTGTAAAAGGCTTTTTTCCGAGAAGCGGTCGGTCGGCTCACAACTTCTAAAAACTTTTTATATCACATATAAATCATAATATCTACAAGTTAACAACGGAGGTCGCCTGTCTATTTAATTTGCTCTAATTTGAAAAGATAATATTCAACATTTTTCGCTCACCGCATGTGGATTAGGCTTTTTCGTATAATAAAAGCGATACTAATTCTGGCGGTATTTTTTTCCGGTCGCGATCGCCGGAAATGTCCGAAAGCAATCAGCTTTGATCAATGTAGAAATTTTCCTTATATCAGACAATTGCTATTCAATTTGGGTAATCCCTTTTTTATGTGCCCCCCCACTGTTGGGAAAATAAAAATAAAAAAGGGTTCCCGCAGTAAATGAAATACTACTCCACAGTCAAAGTTGACCTCATTAATCATTAAAACGTGCACCTGCCAATTCTAAATACTTAAATAAATTCAAATGTGTTTTTGTTAGTATTTCGCAGTGGCCCAATGGTTAACGTCGCACATTTTCTTTTGAACACTTTAATTTCTGGTTTTGCCTCAAGGGTTCGGGTTCGATCCTCATACTTACCTACCCAAACTTTTTTTTTATTTTAAACCCCCCCTCTTCCCCGGAGTTTTTATTTACCCAAAACCACACACACCTCCAAACACCCGGGCAACGCCGAGTACCCCCCCTCGCTAGTCTATTATATAAAAGGCAAAATGTGTGTGTGTGTTTGTATGTCTCGCAAAAACTTTTGACAGAGGCAATGGAACCTAACGAAACCAGTATCATTTTAAACATTGATTCTTCGGACGACAAATATCGAAAAATTGGCCCCAAACATTAATTCCTTCACCCTAAACTCGGCCGTTTTGTACAAGGAGGGGTCGCTTTTTCCCGATATTTTAGCAAGTCATCATATTCTTTTCGACTGACTAGCCTTAATTTCAACGTTCTGAACTTCTGGTCGAACGATGAAGACATCGGTAAAGACGTCATGTTTTCTTTTAATCTTTTTTTTTTCTCCTTCGCATTACGAGTTCGAGTGTACCTGCCTACTATCACTTTTTTTGTTTTAACACCTCTGCCTACTGTTGTTTTGATCCTCCTCCCCCGCTATAACCACTTTTTACGCCCCCACCCCCTGAGGTTTCTTACTATACCACCTACACACACCCGGGCGCCCCCACTACTGTTGTTTTGACACCCCTTCCCCCGGGGGTCCTTAATTTCTTCACCATCAAGTGGGCAGTTTTCTACAAGGAGGGGGTCACTTTTTCGCTGACATTTTTGCAAAGTCATCATACGTGCTTGCAATGACTAGCCTTAATTTGAACGGCAGCTAAGTCGTATGTCATGTTGGCCGCAGGAGTTAAGCAGTTTGCTTCTTTTTTTTTTATTTTTTATTCAATTTTCATCCCAAACAAGGCACAGTGCCACTTTGAAGCAGGGGGCTACTATTAGGGACTTAATTAGCGGGGTCATTATGAAGGGAGAAGAGTAGAAAGATGTTTGTTAACATTACACTTGAACTTCTGCATATCAGTGCAGTTGGGAAAGCAGAATCCCGGAAGGGAGTTCCCAAGACCCGCAGTTCTGGGGAAGAAACTATTGGAGTAAAAGGCTTTCTTGCACCTAGGGATCTCTACTGTAAAGGGATGAGACTTAGTAGCTTGTCGGGTTTGTCGGGGAGGTACAAGTGTTTGCAGTTCGTCAGAGCATTCACCATTAAAGTATTTGTAGAACAGGCAGAGGGATGCAACATCTCGTCGATGGGACAGAGGTTGAAGCCTAGATGACAGTTCAGGACCTTGCAACTCTTGCTTTTCTTATCGTTTCTTTTAGTTCTCAGATTCCATGAAAAATGTCTCTGACAAAGGGAGAAGAATTGCTGTTTTCTTGGATCAACATCATAAGATTTGTCTGGTTTGTCACCTTGAAATAGTATTTTTTTTTTAGCTTCTTACATTTTGTTTGAAACGATTTCCACTTAAAATAAATGTTTAGAATCCTTACTCAGTTTTTGATCAACATATAATTTTAATTCTAGAAATTGTCTAAAATTTTAAGCTTAAGGTGTCTTAAGAAGATATTTTGGGGAATCTTACTTTATTGATTAGGGATATGTGTGCAGAAAAGAAGACGTTGAAATAATGAGTGTTTGGGGTAAATAGCCGTAGAATAGTTGGTTTAGCAAGTGCAGTTCACAGAAGGTTAAATAAAATAAGGGTGGAAGTGATAAAAATGGGTTTGAGAGAAAGTGGGATGAATAAAAACTGAGACAGAGATAAGTTACTTCGGAAGTTGATTTCTTTAAAAAGTCCACCAGATGCCAGCATGTAAAATAGATATTAAACATGAGATGATGATGATGATTTTCTGATAGGACGATTTCATTTTTTTTCAATGTGTTAAAGAAAGTTGGATAAATAATATTTTTTAAAAATGTGTTTTAAAGAAAGTGGGATGAATAATATTTTTAAAAAATGTGTTTTAAAGAAAGTGGGATAAATAATATTTTTTAAAAATGTGTTTTAAAGAAAGTGGGATAAATAATATTTTTAAAAATGTGTTTTAAAGAAAGTGGGATGAATAATATTTTTAAAAAATGTGTTTTAAAGAAAGTGGGATAAATAATATTTTTAAAAATGTGTTTTAAAGAAAGTGGGATGAATAATATTTTTAAAAAATGTGTTTTAAAGAAAGTGGGATAAATAATATTTTTTAAAAATGTGTTTTAAAGAAAGTTGGATAAATAATATTTTTTAAAAATGTGTTTTAAAGAAAGTGGGATGAATAATATTTTTAAAAAATGTGTTTTAAAGAAAGTGGGATAAATAATATTTTTTAAAAATGTGTTTTAAAGAAAGTGGGATAAATAATATTTTTTAAAAATGTGTTTTAAAGAAAGTGGGATAAATAATATTTTTTAAAAATGTGTTTTAAAGAAAGTTGGATAAATATTTTTAAAAATGTGTTTTAAAGAAAATGGGATAAATAATAATTTTTTAAAAACGTGTTTTAAAGAAAGTGGGATAAATAATATTTTTTAAAAATGTGTTTTAAAGAAAGTGGGATAAATAATATTTTTTAAAAATGTGTTTTAAAGAAAGTGGGATAAATAATAATTTTTTTTAAAATGTGTTTTAAAGAAAGTGGGATAAATAATATTTTTTTAAAATGTGTTTTAAAGAAAGTGGGATAAATAATATTTTTTAAAAATGTGTTTTAATGAAAGTTGGATAAATAATATTTTTTTTAAATGTGTTTTAAAGAAAGTGGGAATAATAATAATAATTTATTTAAATGTAATTTAAAGAAAGTGGAATAAATAATGATTTTTTTTAAAAATGTATTTTAAAGAAAGTTGGAAAAATAATAATAATAATAATTTTTTAAAATGTACTTTAAATAAAGTAGAATAAATAATTTAAAAAAAATGCAGTTTAAAGAAAGTGGGATAAATTATATTTTTTTAAAAAATGTATTTTAAAGAAAGTTGGCTAAATAATATTTTAAAAAAATGTATTTCAAAGAAAGTGGAATAAATAATTTTTTAAATGTATTTTAAAGAAAGTGGGATTAATAATTTTTTTAATGGGTTTTAAAGAAAGTGGAATTAGTAATAATAATTTTTTTCAATATATTTTAAAGAAAGTTGGATAAATAATAATACTTTTTTTTAAATGTGTTTTAATGAAAGTGGGATAAATAATAATTTTTTAATGTATTTTAAAGAAAGTGGTATAAATAATAATTTTCTTTTTTAAATGTGCTTTAAAGAAAGTGGGATAAATAATAATTATTTTTTAAATGTATTTTACAGAAAGTGGGAATAATAAGTTTTTTTTTATGTGTTTTAAAGAAAGTGGGTTAAATAATATTTTTTTAAATGTGTTTTAATGAAAGTGGGATAAATATTTTTTTTTAAGTGGGTTAAATAATAATAATTTCTTTTTTAAAATGTTTTTTAAGAAAGTGGGATAAATAATAATTTTGTTTTTTAAATGTATTTTAAAGAAAGTGAAATAAATAATAATAATATTTTTAATGTGTTTTAAAGAAAGTGGGTTAAATAATATTTTTTTTAAATGTGTTTTAATGAAAGTGGGATAAATATTTTTTTTTAAGTGGGTTAAATAATAATAATTTCTTTTTTAAAATGTTTTTTAAGAAAGTGGGATAAATAATAATTTTGTTTTTTAAATGTATTTTAAAGAAAGTGAAATAAATAATAATAATATTTTTAAATGTGTTTTAAAGAAAGTGGGAAAAATAATAACTTTGTTTTTTTAAATGTATTTTAAAGAAAGTGGGATAAATAATATTTTTTTAAAATGTATTTTAAAGAAAGTGAGATAAATAATAATAATATTTTTAAATGTGTTTTAAAGAAAGTGGGAGAAATAATAATAAATGTACATGAAACACGTTAGCGTATTATTATATAGATGTATTACGATAAATTGTTTTAAACAGTACTTTCTTTGTTAAACGCACCGTCTGAACGGAGATGCTCTAAAAACGTTATTTTTCTTTCCTGCGATACGACGCTTATAAATCTTTAAAACGAAAACTTTGGGAAAGACATTTGAAAAAAAAATATTAGTGTGTAGATGACAAATCAGTGAAAGAGACCATTAGACATTCATTCCGTGTCACAAACATCTTCGTAAATAACTTTATAAAAAATAATATTTAACTGAAAAAAAAACATAAAGCCTAAATTAGCTGACGTCAGCACATGCGGATGTGACACATTAGGTCTTACTCTTGTTGACCTCATCATATAAAACTGTGTTATGAACTATTTATGATTTTTCCAATTTTTTTCTTATGAAGCTGTTTTTATTTTGTTTTGTTTTAAAGTATATCCCAAAATTTGTTATTTTCTTGCGTGCTTTTTTAAAAACTTTTTTTTTACTAAGATGTTACCATTTAGCATGACTCAAAAGCCACTCGAGGATTTTAAATGATTGTTAGGTTGACAACATGAAAACACTATGACGATTGGTAATGAGTGTAGGGAACGGGTAGAATTCGATTATATAAGAGGGCGACTCAACAAGAATTTCTTTACATAAGACTTGAAAAAGATCATGTTGTAGTCAGCTGGAAAGCAAACTTGTATTAATGTTTTACAGACGAGCAGTTCTAGAAAATAAACTTTGGTCATGGAATCTTTGTCTTGATTTTTATTAGTAGACGTTTATGTTGATGACACTACTATCTATGGCAGCACATCAAAGGCCGTTTACGGCCTTTGATTCTCTCTCTCCTCTGATCTTGAGCATGTGGTACAATGGGGGGGGGGAAAGTGGCTCGTTACTTTTAATGCATCTAAAACCAAGCTTCTATCTTTACATCATCAACGTTCTGATCCCATCTGGCATCAATTGATATGAATGGCTCTCGTCTTGGGGAGGCTCCATGTTTTGACAAGCTTCTGAGCTTGACCTTTACTCCTGATCTGAAATGGAACACATACATCAAATCTGTTGCCAGGGATGCTGGGAAAATGGTGGGATCCTTCTATCGATCCAGTAGATATATATATACTTGCTGATGCAGTTCTCTACCTATATAAGAGACAGGTACGTCCAAGGATGGAGTACTGTCTGTTGCCACATCTGGGCAGGAGCTACTAGAAAGGACTTATCCTGCCTTGACAGAGTATAAAATATACATCATAGCCTAGTGGGGGATACCCTTTTCTCTTTCCTGCAACCGCTTTCTCACAGAAAAGACAGTACGAACCTTTTTTTTTTTTCTACACAGTGATCACCACTTATCAAGGCCCGAAAGCCACTCAGGGATAAGGGTCATTGCAAGTACATTACGTTAGTGTGGAGATTTGATGAAGTGTTTACTTAAGGGGGCGGTTCATAGGAATTTGTTAACATTGGACTTGAACACATCCAAGTTGTAGTCCGGTGGGAAGCAGGCAGACGGAACAGAGTTCCACAGGCGTGCAGTTCTAAGAAAGAAGCTCTGTTCATGGAATATGCGTTTTGATCTAGGCACAGATATAGAGTGGGGGAAATTTTTCACAGTGGATTCAGCTAGACGGGTGTTTTTCGTGAAAGATTGGCGAGGGTGGACCAGAGATTGGAGTTCAGACGAGCACCTGCCATGGAAATAATGATAAAACAAGAATAGGCTCGCAACGTCTCTTCTGTGGGAGAGAGATTGCAGGGTAGAGAAAAGGGCATCCCCCACTAAGCCATGAAGTCTATTTTGTACTCTATCAAGGCAGGATATGCTGTTTTTAGCAGCTCCTGTCCAGATATGGCAACAGTATTCCATCCTTGGACGTACTTGGCTTTTATATAGATAGAGAATTGCATCAGTAGTGAGATATCTTCTGGAGTGGTAGAAGGATCCCACCATCTTTCCAGCGACCTTGGCAACAGACTTGATGTACGTGTTCCATTTCAGATCAGGAGTAAAGGTCAAACCCAGAAGCTTGTCAAAACACGGGGCCTCACCCAGACGAGAGCCATCCATCACAATTGATGCCAGCTGGGGATCAGAGCGTTGATGATGTAAGGATAGGAGTTTGGTTTTGGATGCATTAAAGGTAACCATGGCAAGTGCTCATCTGAACTCCAATCTATGATCCCTCTTCGCCAAACATTATAGAGTAACACTCGTCTAGCTGGAAACACTATCAATAATTTACCCACTCTTTATCTGTGCTTAAACCTAAACGTAGATTCCATGAATAAAGCTTCTTTCTTAGAACTGCACACCTGTAGAACTGTCTTCCGTTAGCCTGCTTTCCAGCTGATTACAATATGGTCGTTTTCAAGTCCAACGTAAACAAATTCTTGATGAGTCGTTCCCCTTAAGTAATCCAATTTACTAAATTTACACTTCTAACGATTACTATGATAGTGTCCCTTTGACTACATGTACACTATTTAACCCTTATCCTCGAGTGGCCTCTAGGCCTTGATAAATGGTGATTCTTTTGTAAAAAAAAAAAAAAAAAAAAAAACAAGAAAGGAAAATTACTGACATCAATTATAGCTAAACGTTTTTTGTTTTTTTTCGAAGGGATGTTTTACAGGAGGGAACCATCGATTATAAGCTCACAGTCAGACAACAACCATGAAAATACCAACGGACTGGAGAAAGACTAGCTACCTTTCTTCTGTGAGAAGGAAACTGTAGGAAAGAAAAGAGTGTATTTTAAGAGGTGTTTGCACTCTGTCAAGGCAAGAAATAGTGTTTGACTGGCCCCTCCTCAGATGGGGCAGGAGTACTTCATCTTAGAATATATTTGAGTATAATTCAGATAGAGGATTGCGTTAGGTGTGTGATCCCTTATAGAGCAGTAAGATGATTCAACCATTTTTCCAGCTACCTTAGCAACAGCTTTGATGTAAGCATTCAATTTAAGGTCTATTGGTTGTTTTTGTTTTACGGCATATTAACCCTTTTCAGGTTATTTAATGCCGAATCCAGTGATTTTGAGGAAAAGTTTTTAAATAATATATATATATATATTCTGTTTTTTCAAGTCAGTTTCAATTTAATCCATAGTTGGGACCCTAACAAGTATTACCACTCCGGGTCAGTGTGGACCTGGGAGCAATGGCAATTAAAAAATTAAAAAATACTCCCCAAAGCCCACAAGCTGGGACCTCACCATCGTATAGAGTTTAAGGTCATATCCAGGTCCGAATTTCAGGTCTAGAGTGAAGGTCAGTTTTAAAGCTTGTAAAAGCAGGTGTCTTGACGTTGAGAGCTGTTCGTTATTCAAAGTGAGGAGCAAGCTTGGATAGTGGATAGATAGAAGCTTGGTTTTAGATGCACTAAAAGTAACCGACCACATTTTCTGTATTACTCCAGGTAAGAAGAGTGAGTGAGAGAGGATCAGCAAGATCCTGATAATCAATGCTCTTCAAAGTGTTGCTAAAGACGATTTTCATCCACATAAATGTCAACGAATGATCCAGCCTATGCTTTGCTAGCTTCCTCTAAATTACTTTGATGAAATAATCTCTATTATTATATGAAACTAATTGTGTATATATGTGTGTGAGCTCATTTCCTATAGACTTGAAAGCAGGGGGGCCGATTTTTTAAATTTTCACAGAAAGGTATTTCATGTGTCTGGCAGTGTTCTTATGTAGGTTTGCATTGGAATTTATTGCATGAACTAAATTGTATTCATTAAATGTATTGTATTTATTAAATTTATTGTATTAATTAAAATTGTAGTAATTTATTAAATTTATTGTATTAATTAAAATTGTAGTAATTTTTTAAATTTATTGTGTTAATTAAAATTTTATTAATTTATTAAATTTATTGTTAACTAAAACTGTATTGATTTATTAAATTTATTGTATTAATTAAAATTGTATTAATTTATTAAATTTATTGTATTAATTTATTAAATTTATTGTATTAATTAAAATTGTATTAACTTATCAGAAGATATACAATATGCATCACAAGTGCATTTAAAAGGCTTCATTTCTGCACAAGCAGAAAGGCACAGCCTATAAAATAAACTGTAGATTCTTTTATGAGACAGGGACGTGTTCAAAATTAATGTTTCTGTTTAGAGCACAAATGAACCATGATATTTGACTTTTGCATTCTAAACATTAAGTGAAGTCATTATTTATATATACATGTAATTTTAAAAAAAACAACAGTAGATTCTCTGTAATACAATCTATTGTGGTCTAAGTCCTTGTTGGGAGGCATGAGAAGCTTCCTTTTGGTATACTGCAGGAGGGGGTCCTTACATAGAGCAATCAATCAATCGATTTGATTTAAAAAATGAATGATTTTACCGATTTCAATGACGAAGTATGGAATGCGAACATTTGTTGATCCTTATTCAACCTCAAACAACGTCGGGTCTCCCTGCTAATGTTTCTATGTATTATATTTTCAGATTGGTAATCTCACACCTCTATCAATCAATAACGTTCTATATTTATCGATTTATTTTTTCCTTTCTCTTTTACAGACTCTCCTCATCAGTGGTCATATTCTTAAATATCGGTAGGTACGTTTGCTAGTATAAATGTAGGTTAAAATTTGATCAGACAAGTAGAACGGTATATCAATAAGTAGGATACATTTCAGACAAGAATTAAGAAGGATTCGAAGGTTTGATCCTGTCCTAAATAAGCTCATTTTGTGAGAAACAATGTCAGCAATTTTTAGGCATAAGACGGTAGTAGGCAGAATTCTAGACAGTTCGAAGAAGGTAACTGATCGGAAACCCCACATTTACGATGAAGTCTCAGTTAAGAAAAGATGTATTACCGTATATAAGGCGACCATTAGATAAGATGTGACACAATGGCTAGCCCCTTTTTAAGGGAGCTGGGGGCTTCTACATTAATGAACCGTGTGCCTAACTTTACCTGCACTTGTGCGGTGCAAAAGCGTAAAACAGGTGTTTGTGATTTTGAAACTGTTCTGTGATGACTGAAGCCAAGAATGACATGTTGTTTATAATTTTGAAGGCAAAACGATATAAAACCTTAGAGATTGAAAAATCTAACTAGGGGAACTCGTCGAGAGACATTCGAAAACAAAACAATGTTTAACCTGTATGAATATATTCTCTCTTTTTATGTCTCTCTCTCTCTTTCTATCTCTCTCGCTCTCTCTATTTCTCTCTTTCACTCCCCTTCTCTCTCTTTCAATGAAGATAGAGATAATTAAATATAATTTCATTGTTTTAAACAGTTGAGGCTTGCACCCCATACGCGGAGAATGTGCACGCAATGGGTCATCTAAATATGCTTCCTACTTATTAACTTTTAAATAAAATATATTTTTATAAAAAATGCATTTGTTCGCTATTTTTATACAAGTGTTCGATTTCAGCATACCGACGTCAGAAAGATGCATACCGACGTCAGAAAGATGCATACCGACGTCAGAAAGATGCCGACGTCAGAAAGCTGCCTGTAACGACACAATGAACCCACAAGCACCGACGAGGGGAACATGCCAGAAGTTATAGCCGACGATATATCGACCCGTTTTCGTTGATGTTTTCACCATATGCATATCGTTAGATATCGTTTATTCCCCTGGGAGCTGGTTGCATTCCCAAGACGTTCTTCAACCAAGTAACCTTCCTGGGGAGGCGATAGTACCATAAAGACAAGGTTCAAAATTGGAGCAAATTCTGATATATGTATCATATATCGATTGTATAAGACAACTGCTAAATCACGAAACTATGTTTGTTTATCCTAGGCTAGAAATGGCAACACTCGGTATCTTATGAAATATTGTTTTTAAAAGATGATTATTTTAACTGTCGTCTTATACGGCGAAATATACAGTAATTATGCTGTCAATCTAAGGTAAATGACTACCTCGCTTTCTTTCTCTTTCTCTTCCATCCTTTCAACCTTCTGGACGATCATAGTTGAATAAATCATTCATCTCCTAAAACCGTGTTGTTTAATAATAATAAAAGGATGCTACTGGCGCTTTATTTCAGACAACAAAATTGTTGTGCTTGCACCACTCAATAGGTGAAAATTATTTTGTGGATAAAGGCTTTACACCGCATTTTCGGTGAACATATAATTAAAATCTGTTCAATGTAATGCAGTCCACTCAACTGAATAAGCTTTACACTTCGATTGTTTTTACTGAAACATGTGTTATTAACATTTAACGCTGAAAGATTTTTAGACTTAAAAAGAAAAAAAAAAATCCGTGTTCATTGAACCGATCATCTAGTCCAGGATTTATTATTTCAAAGGCAAATTTTAATATTCATCTGAGATTAATAGGATACCCAATTTTAATCTCCATCAGAGAAGATATTAAAAAATTTTATTAAAAAATGTGTTTATTTTTCACACACATTCATCGGTGTTGTTAAATTATAATAAAAGGATACATTTATTCCAGATAAACAAATTATGCTAACATGTTTGCTTCACTTCTCTTTAAATAGATAAATATTCTACACTAGCAAGACGCCTGGCGTTGCCCGGTCGTAAAATTCGTTTAATATTTTATTTTATGCAGCTTTCTTATTTATTATTATAGAACCAATTCTCTATTAATTGTTGATATAACCCTTTTTTTAATGCTTACAAGGAAAACAGACCACGGGAATAAAGCAGTTAAATGTATTAATAAGAACATTCATTATAGACTCCGAAACGTTTGAACAGATTTTCTTTAAAATTTTACAGAACTTTAGTACATAAGTCTGAGAGTGATCTTATTTAAGTTTTGTCTCAGAATACCCTCGATAATTATCGATAATCGAAACCGGTAAAGTCATTTATTTCATGTCGTCTCTTAGCAACTGTTAAAATTGATAGCGTGTTTTTTTTTTCTTTTCTTTTTTTTTTTACATGACGTGGTTTGTATGTTCAAACTCTGCACGTAAACCAATTTTTTTATTAACTGCAATTAACTGCAAAGAATTTTATAAGACTTGAAAATTTACGTTTTTTTTTGTTGCTGTTTGTTTTGGTTTTTGTATGAAGTTCAAATCCCGCAGGTAAATTTCTTAATGTTTTTTCGTTAACCGGAAATAAGTTTATTTATAAGATTTGAAAATTTACGCGTGTCTGATAGGTCCTGAACTGTCATCTAGGCTTCAGCCTCTGTCCCATCGACGATATGTTGCATTCCTCTGCCTGTTCTACAAATACTTTAATGGTGAATGCTCTGACGAACTGCAAACACTTGTACCTCCTCGACGTAACTACCCCCGACAAACCCGACAAGCTAGTAAGTCTCATCCCTTTACAGTAGAGATACCTAGATGCAAGAAAGCCTTTTACTCCAATAGTTTCTTCCCCAGAACTGCAGGTCTTTGGAACTCCCTTCCGGGATTCTGCTTTCCCAACCGTACTGAGATGCAGAAGTTCAAGTGTAATGTGAACAAACATCTTTCTACTCATCTCCCTTCATAATGCCCCTGCAAATTAAGTCCCTGATAGTAGCCCCCTGCTTCAAAGTGGCACTGTGCCTTGTTTGGGGTGAAAATTGAATAAAAAAATTTAAATTTTTTATCCATTATTTTTGCAATATAAAACTGGAATATTACAGTACTTTTATTAAACTTTATAATTGATTATAGAAAAAACAAAATCGTAAACTAAGCAAAGATGGATTGTTCATCAAGATAAATAAAAAATACATTTGCATTTCACTCGAGTCACTTAAAATAATAAAACTTCAAAGAAAACCTTTTTTTAAAACTAACTTTGCTTTAAACTAAGTGTTCAAAATGGTTATTTTCTTAATCAAAATTCACAAACGTTAATACTTCAAGCAATTACGGTACAAACACAACTTAACATGTTTTGTATTAAAAAAGTTTCTTAAATTTAACACCTCCCCCCGGGCTGCCTACTGTTGTTTTTACCCCTCCCCCACGCTACTATCATTTTTTAATACCTCTCTCCACCCGGGCTGAACTGTTGTTTTGATTCCCACCTCCTCCACCTCTCCACACCCGACCAACGCCGGGTACCCCGCTAGTCAATTATATATGTGTGGGTATATATATATATATATATATATATATATATATATATATATATATATATATATATATATATGTGTGTGTGTGCGTGTATATATATATATATATATTTAAATAAGGGAGTAGTCACCAACAATGTGTATTTTTTAACATTATTTTATTATTCCGTGTCCTTGTTTTTCATTGAGAATTATGTTTGGATCATTGTAATAATGTTTTTAAGTCATTGAAATCGTTTACGTACGTTTCAGACGGTCTAATGCGTCCTCGTCAGAAATTATTTTCAAATGTGTAAAAATGGCGATTTTCGTAGTTAGTTTGAAGTTTTTCCAAGGGGTGGAGGCTTGTAAGTGTTTATTATACATTGGTATGCTGAATTTTTATTGCTTTTTTATTTCTTTTTTATTTGGTTTGTCCACTGTGCACCTAGGATTAAATTTTTAGTCCTTCCTTCGACGGACGTACTGCTTACCATCACTGCCTAGCCTATTGAAATTGCTTTCGTCGCTAAAAATCACTTTCGCAAGTATGAAGAGTCATGATCTTCATTGCATCTGATGACATTCAGTCGGCACTTTCTGTTCTTTACACAAATCGATGTCTTGCAACACAGCTTCGCAAATTAAATTCCTTCAATCTGTTCTTAACTGTAGAAATAGAGCACTTTTTAATAAGATTACATTGTTGGATTTGGAGAGTCGTTTCAAATCTGTTTCTGAGACTGCAAGTTTTGATAGCCTTAGCTTCCCTGTAAGAAGTAACTTTAGGACAACCAGATTTAAGGGCATAATAAACACTGCTAGTGTTTTGGTACTTTTGAACAGTCACTTGTCCCGTTTTCTAAACACATTTAAATCTGTGGCCAGTTTCTCGATTGGATAAATCAAACAGATAGAAATTAATGAGCTCCTGAGGATCGCTAAGAGAAAGTCGAGGCGTATGGACTAAATGTTACGTTGTATAACTTGGAACAACAGCGATTACGATTAGAGAAGCTTTATTGCCTAAAAGGTGGATATTTTAAGCTGGTTTTAAGCTCATTTGTTGCTGCAAAGTTTCTTTTTGTCTTCTTAATTTGAAATTAATTTTTTTAACTATATATAGGTAGTGAAATATGAACAGGTAAATTATAGAGAAATAAAGGCGAATCAAATGAGGTATAGGTTGTTTAAATAGTTACATTCAATTTAGGTTAAAATTACGGTTTTTGAAAAATGACAAATGTATACTTTCTTTTTGGCTCCACTGTATAATCCTGCTTGATTATTTAAACCTTATCTTAGACGATCAGGCGAATCCATCTTTACAAAAAAAGGGGGGTACGACAGGTGAATTTGTGTATGTATATATATATATATATATATGTGTGTGTGTGTGTGTGTGTGTGTGTGTGTGTGTAGCTAAGGCATGAGGGTGGGGAGATTTATGTTTTAGTTTAGATTCTAGCTGATGGCACCCACGTCATATTTATATTTTTTAGTTTTGATCTCACTACTATATATTAGGTTCAATATAATAATCGATAGAGAATTGTCTTTATAATAATGAATACGTAATCTGCATGAATTAAAATCTCATATTATCATCTTAAGATCGAGTAACGCTGAGCGGCTTGCTAGTATATAGATAAGAACAAAGTTAAAGACTGCAAATTATAATCTACAAGAACGTATTATGCGACAGGAATTTTAAAAAGAAACATTATATATATATATATATATATATATATATATATATATATATATATATATATATATATATATATATATATATATATATAATGCCCGGGGGTAAAATACGCTTAAATATGATATTTTAATTTGTCCAGATTTCATATATATTATTATAGAGTCGTGATTTCAAAAGTAAAAATAAAATATTTGGGTGCTATCAGCTAAGATCGAAAACAAAACTGTAGCCTTCAAAGCTGGTGACGTTACCACTGTACCAACGTGACACGCATATGAGCTGATTAAAAACTAAAACTTAAATAAGATGAATGCACAAATTGTATAACGATATATTTTTTCAATTTTGACTCATTTTTGACTCCTTAAAAGCTATTTTAACCGGATAAAGATCCATAAATGAACGGTTCATAAAAATTTCAATCATTAACGATTTTTTTCAATTTTTACCGATCTTTTACCGCTTTAAAACTATTTAAACGCCCATAAAAGAACGGTTCATAAAAAATCCAATCATTTGAGGCCCCTAGCGTCGCTCTGATAGAGTTTGAAAATATGGAGACAGACATATAGCGGCACTGAGGAGTTGTGATACAACGAAACAGGACTGTATGTCGATAACTATATAAATTTATCTTAAGCCCCCCCCCTCTTTGGGTAGAGAACTGTCGTAAATAATTTCACCCGCTACTTATTTGGCTGAAAAATGCAAGGCTCGCTGTTTATTTAGAAATAAGCGGTTTGAGCACGATAAGAGTGGTGGACGAATGTTTGTTTAAAATAGACATTTGGCGAGGTTATTTGCGGACACCGCACCCGTGAGTAGATCGATATAACTGCTGACTATTACCACGATGGTTCTAGGTTTAATCCTCGGTTTGGGAGAGATGCTAGTCTAACGGCACTGATGAGTTGTGATACAATGAAACAGGGCTGCATGTCGATGACTATATATATATATATATATATATATATATATATATATATATATATATATATAATAGGACAACAAGAGTATGAAACGAAGACACAAAACTATATATAGGTAGATATAGAATGGATCATTTATTGAATAATGGAATACACGCAAAATTTGGGGGATAGAAGGGACTCTTTACGCCAGGGCATTTCGAAGCTTATTGCTTCTCATCAGAAGAGTAGAGAAGGTGCTAAGTAGCATGGGGGAGATGCGGCGTCCAGCGTAAGGTTCATTAGGGATGAAAAAGATTAAGAGGAATTCTAGAGTGTTGGGGAAAGCTTTATTGAATTCCAAATAAATAAGGAGAAGCTTATATATAGTATGATATATAAGATTATATATGGTCTTTAACATAGTATTGAGATTAAGGGGTATATGTATTATGGTTAAATAGGGGGTGTATTGTTGCTGTGTGGTAATTTATTTTAACGTTTTGTAGGGTGTCTATTTTCTATGGAGTGGGTAATTTTATTAATTTGGGGGAGGGGTTATGCAAGGTTTTAAAACTGAAAGGTTATATGCGGCAATATAGTTATAAGTTTCTACTGTTATGATATAGGGAGTATGATCATAAGAGGCGGTCAGAGATTAGGGTGGCAATGACCATGAGTGCGTTTAACTTGATGTAAAAGGTTAAGTATACATATTGGTGTTAAAGTGGGGGAGTAAGGAAACCATAGCTACTTATGAGAGTGGTAAAAATACACCAAATAATAGTAGGGTAATTATAATAGTACGGAAGATAATAGTAATGACAATTATAATAATAGTAGTAATAATAAAGTTGAAAATAAATTAGATATAAAATTGAATATAAAAAAATTTGATGTAAAATTGAATATTAAGAAAAATAAAATAAAGGCAAAATTAAAAGTAAACATTAAAATTAAACATAAAATATAATGTTACCAATAGTTGTGATAAAATTAAATTCAAAATTACTTTTAATAACAGTGAAGATGGAGATCATGGTAGCGGTTATGGTAGCAATGACGGGGGTAATAATAATGATATCAATTATAATGATGATTATAATAATAATAATGATGATAAAAACAATAATAAGAACAATAGTAATAGCGTTAAAAACAGTGCAGTAATAATAATTATAATAATAAAGGCAGTAGTAACAATACTTCTACCACTACCTCCAACATCACGACCAATTACCAATAATAATAATGTAAATACTGTTAATACTAATTATTAGGGGTGCGTAAAAGAAAGGGATACAGACAAGTGGGGGGTAGAATAACAAGAAATGGGGTTGATGAGTGAGGGGTAAGTGGACTCGTATAAAATAAAGTAATATATATATATATATATATATATATATATATATATTATACACACATATATACATATATATAAAAATAAATAGATGTATAATAAGCCGGGAAAGCGTAAGAGTTCGGTGAAAAAAAGGCCCTTCGGTTTAAATTAAAGGATTGCTTCACTAGGAACGGTAGTTTCAAGCGTCCGCCTTAAAACTTTAAATTTCTTGAAGTTCGATTATAAAGGCCATCAAATTTATGTTTATATAGACAGGCCAGGCCTAGAAATTTGAATACATACTTTCGCGTTTATGAACACGAGGTACAGGTCCACTCTTGCTGTCCTATTGTATAAGCTGCAATAATTATTGCTGAGCTTGGCATTATCATTTTGTGGAATTGATCTTTCTCTTTTCCTTTTACATTAAGCTATATATATATATATATATATATATATATATATATATATATATATATAATCAGAACTGGTAATAGTAAAAACTCGAAGAAGGTGCTCAATACTATTGCAGAGCAAATATATATTTTTTATTTTATTACCGTTTCATCTGTTTAGTTACACTTGTTTCCACTACTAAATCGTATTAGCGATCCAGTAACTTCGTCAGGCTTGGACAGAAGTGGGGGAAATCATAATAACCACTTCTGTCCAAGTCTGACGAAGTTACTGAATCGCTAATACGATTCAATAGCGGAAACATGTGTAACTAAACAGATAAAACGGTAATATATATATATATATATATATATATATATATATATATATATATATATATATATATGAGAGAGAGAGAGAGTCATCTACAGGCAGAGTGTTTTACAGTGTCAAAGAATTGGTCCGTCAATGTACTTGTCACTGATATCTCAACTAGTTTCTGGTAAGATGTTTTTCTGAACGTGGAGTATCTGTATTTTTCTTCCGGCTTTTTTTTTAAAGCCGGAAGAAAAATATCATGCAGTCTCTATTCTTATGATTGCCTCATTTCTTATTCGGTCTCCCAAGAAACCTCTCTGTGTTGTCAATAACCCCCTCCCTTCCCTTTTAAATGTTTCTGCTACACTTGATTTGTAACGATATTTCTTTTGAAAGTTGATTAGTCTTGCTTTCTCGCCCAATAAAGCTGATGTGCTGTTGTTAAGAGACACCGATTTAAGAGAATAGTTTTCCTGCCTTAATAACACACGCCGCCCTTAGTTTTCTATGCTAATAAAAATTAGTTCATTTTACTCTTTAGTGGATTTCAAATGCCATTTTCTTTATCTTTTTTCTATGCCAATAGTCAATGATTAAACAAACAAAAAAATTATTTCGAATTTTCAGCTTTGCTTGATAATTTTTCGTGGAATTTAGACAAAAAGTGAAAAATCTGTAAATGAATCCGTTTATGAGAAGATTTCATTATTCGAAAGTTTTTTGTTTTTTTTTTCTTTTTTACAAGATTTTTTTTCTTTCTTAATGTGAGAATCGGTCATTATTTAAACGCAAGGAATGATAATATATGTTTTACGAATATCAATTACTTGCCATTCTTGGAACATTAAACTATTGTCCTGATCAGGGAAATTTTCCGAAATGCTAGTCTTGTAATGTTGTGACCCTTTGGGCTGTGATCATAGCGTAGTATCTGTGTTAACTGTGGCAAGCAGGGCTAAGGGTCAAGACATTATTATTATTATTATTATTATTATTATTATTATTATTATTATTATTATTATTATTATTATCATTGATTCGAGGGACGGCCGGTCGCTGGATCAATTATAAATAATTAAACAATTAAACTGGGGGAAAAATAAACAATTAGATTGGGAAGAAATGATTGACATATAATATCGCAAAAGGAATGTGAAAATCTTAATGCAAATTAAAAATAACGTTTACATCTATTTAGATGTAAACGTTATTTTTGATTTGCATAAACAAATAACTAGATTGAGGTTACATCAGCTGTTGGTATGAGACACGTGATATGTATGTAGATTTGTGGACATTCTAGGCAGCCGTGAGCTGGACATCAAAGAGAACGGAATCTCAAAAAGGGGAGCTGATCTCTCCATGGCGCAGGGGGCGGCGTCATTTCAGGCAGCCAAGATATAAAAACGTGTCATCTCTGCAGATACCGGCCGGATCATGAAAATAAATGTTTGTAAATAATCCAGGTATGTGTTATGTTATCTACATCTGTTAAAAAGAACTGTTTCGATACGTCTACGTCAATCGCTCCCTGTAAGAACGGTTGCATAAATGTTAAAATATACACACTAGACGATCAACTAAATGATACTATGTATATACATACACGCGTTTACATGTACCTGAATATACAGATAAAAGATTAAAAAAAACTATTCAACATGTACGTCGTTATATTCCTATACATACACATAATATAACATGTGCGTCGTTATAGAAGATATTTATACACACAACATTACAGTCTAAATGTGGCATACAAAAATTTTTATGCATACATATGCCCTAGCAGAGAGACCAGATATTAAGCGAGGTTGAATGAAGATCAACGAATGTTCCACACCTACAATACATTTATCCTCATCAGAATGGATGAAATTGACCATTTTTCAATCAAGTCGACTAGTTACCACGGGACTCACCATAGTGAGTCCACAATACATATAATGTATCTACATTGCACTGGAGTAAAAACCTATTGCTGATTTTATAAAATGATTTTTATATAATGGATTAAATTAAAATTCTAGGGTCAAAAATCAAGTATCATGGTTCGATTGTGCTCTAAAGAGAAACATTTATTTCGAACGTGTCCCTCTCTTATCAAAAAATCGTATTTCTGATTTTATACACCATGATTTTCTGCCTGTGCAGTCATAAAACTTCTCAAATGCAATTGTGATTTTAGGCTGCATGAAGGTGTTAAGTTTGTTCTTTTTTTAATCGGCTTTTTATTATTATCGATTTTCAATATTTATCGGAGGCATTCCGATACAAGCCATCTATAATATAAATCTCACTTGTCTGTCTGTATGTATGTATGTATGTCTGTATGTATGCGTGTCTAAAACTTTCGACAGAGATGACGGATTTTCACGAGATCAGTATCATTTTGAAGCTCAACCCTTCGGACGACAAATATCGAAAAATTGGCTAAAAACATTAATTCCTTCACCTCGCTTTTTTCTACGATATTTTCGAAAATCATCTCCTCTTTTCAATTCACTAGCCTTAATTTAAACTTTCACAACTTCCGGTTTGGCAATGGGCGTAACGGCAAAGGCTTCACATTTTGTTTTCATGTTCTTTTCCTCCTTCGCGGTACAGGTTCGAGCTTGCTTGCCTGCTACCACTTTTTTTTTTTTTTTCTCAACAGACACGTCCCACCACTTGAGCAACGCCGGGCACCTAGACTAGTATCTAAGAAAAAAAAACGCCTTTAGGCCGTGGCATTTCGAAGCTAAACCTACTCATGTAGTACCTTTCCAATTTACTCTTGTATATTGTACCTACTTTTAATATGACTTCATCTTTACTTTATCATCCTACTCTTTCATTCTCATTTCACATCTAAATTTTTTTAAGCCAGTTTTTATATTTGCATTATATATATATATGTGTGTGTGTGTGTGTGTGTGTGTGTGTGTGTGTGTGTGTGGCCCTTCTACTCTTCTGATGATAAGCATTCAGCTTCAAAATCCCATGTCTAAAAAAGGTTTCCTGTTTTCTTCATTTTCCTTTTTTTTCTTTTCCTTATTGTTCTGTCGATGTTATAAAGTTATAATAACTTTTATTCCTCATCTTTTATTTAATATATTTGTTTGCTCCTCTTAATAGTGTTGAGCTTTTCTTATCTTCGTAATTTTTGCTTTGTTAAATAATAACCTTGATAACATAATTATATATGGTAATTTAAAGAATAATCGTCTTCATTTAAATTACATAATTTGAAAATTACATTAATAAAGGTTTCGGGAATTTATCCGTTTTTTTTTTTATTAAATTTAAGTTTGCCTATGTTTTAATTTACATTTAAATCACAGTGAGCCGTCTTAATAGTAATGAATTTGGAATAAAATTGTGCACTTATTAATCTCTCTCTCTCTCTCTCTCTCTCTCTCTCTCTCTCTCTCTCTCTCTCTCTCTAATTATTTACTATAATAATTAAATACCTACAGAAACTAGTGGTTCAGCCTTTCGGGAATCATCAGTGCAGGATGTCACGATTAACGCCAGTCGAGAGATCCGAACCCCGGCAAAAGAAGTCATGCCTGGCTTCATTAGCAAGGCCCGAACCATTCGGTTACCGTCAACCGCAAGAGATACAGTTGAAATTTAAACATTTATTTTTTTTAAATGCTTTTAAAGTCAGTCAGGGTGATCTAGTCTTTATATGACGATGTACGCATATGAGCTAAGTTGACCGACTTTATTACAACTGAAAGTGCTTAACGATAAGAAACAAACTTCTTAAAGGGGCATATATATATATATATATATATATATATATATATATATATATATATATATATATATATATATATAATAATTAAATACCTACATATACTACTGATTCATCCTTTTGGTATTCATAAGTGCAGGGTGTTTACATATGTAATTTTTTTAGCATGTTAGAGAGAGTCCATGTTCTTAGCAACAAGATTGGCAATGTTCTCAATGTAATTGTTCCAATTCATGTTGTCTGAGAATGTTAATCTCAGGTGTTTAGAAGATAAGTTCTCAGGTAGGGTATTATTAACCATGGCAATCAGTGATCAAAAAGGTGTCTTTGCGTCAATTTTTTCATGTAGATTGAAATTTTGTAAAAAAAAAAAAAAAAAAATCTAATCAGACACATCTAAGAATTTAAATGGGTTTACCTTGTGATTCGACGTTTATCAAGATGACTGGGGGATCCAGGACGCCGCCGGATGGATGGACTGCGGGATTCACGCCTCCTTGACCCACGACTATGGCTCCGACTGTAGTATCTGTCTCGACTGTGAGATCGGCTAGGATTGACACGTCTATAAAAAAATGAATAAACAAAATATTAGTGAAAATCCCCTATCTGGTGTTCTGTAACAATCTATTGTATACTGGTATGAATAAAAAATGTTTACTACCTTAATTGATGCTTTTCATAATATATTATATTATATTAATCTATTATATAAATCTCACCTGTCTGTTTAAATGTATGTATATATGTGTGTGTGTATGTCTGCCTAAAACTTTCGACAGAGATGACGGGTTTTCACAGATCAGTATCGTTTTGAAGCGCGATCCTTCGGACGACAAATATCGAAAAATTGGCTAAAAACATTAATTCCTTCATCCTCAACCGGGCATTTTTCTACAAGGAGATATCGCTTTTTTTCGCCGATATTTTTCGAAAGTTATTCCCTCTTTTCAATTGATTAGCCTTAATTTAAACCTTCGCCACTTCCAGTTTGGCGATGGACGCGACGGCAAAGACGTCACTTTTTCCCCGTTTTTTCCTCCTTCGCGGTACGAGTTCCAGCCTGCCTGCCTACTACTACTTTTTTTTTTTTTTTGCTCTACACACTCCTCCAAACACCCGGGCAACGCCGAGCACACACGCTAGTAGTATATAAATGCCGTAATGTAAGCTAAAAAAATAAGGTCATTTCAACTTTTCTTCCAATTTTCGGATTTACGCCTAAATGCATTTTCTTTTCTTTTGGGGGATCGATAGTTGCTATTTCTTCTGATGAGTAAAGGGGAAGATAGATTCATTGATTGATATAATAATTAAATGATTTTGTGCTACGAAATAGTTACTCTCAAGAATTGTAAGTGGCAAAGGAATAAATTGTAAGATGGTCAAAATCATGAAATTTGGAATATAGATTTTTGTCATTTATTTGTTATATACTCTGTAATCACATTGAGCTTAAATTAAGGATGTGTATATATAATATAATATATAATTTTAAAAAAATCATATTTCCACAGAAACACACACACACACACACACACACACATATATATATATATATATATATATATTTCAATATTTGGGGAGGGGGTACAAACTTTATTATAGCTCTGAAAAGGGGAAGACTGTGTTTTTTGTATCCATCGTAAAAAGTAGGACGGAGGGAAAATATTTTATATGAGAGAAAAAAAATAGAAAATGGGGAAGAGTCGGCCGACCAGGTTTCGCCCTCTCTTTTCAAAGGCCAAATCGAGGGCTATATATATATATATATATATATATATTACTAAGAGGGAAACGAATTTAAAAGCGGGGAGCAACTAAAATAAAATAAAATTATCGGGGGGAAGAGAAAATATGGAGGAACGACTAAAATATATCTATCGTTATGGTATAGGGAGAAGACGCCTTAGAGACAAATCACGTCCAAACCCAAAAGACACTCCTTCTGCTTACAGAGAAAAGGTCTCCTTAACCGAACGTGAATAGTCTCCAAGACCTTCAATTGAAATAATAAATGAGCGTGACTCAGGATTGAAAATGTTTCACTGCTGAAATTCATTGCACATCACGGGTTTTTAAGCAATAAGTTTAAGTTATAGTGAAACCATACGTGTTGCTCAAAATGTCCGTTGCTTGGTAAATTCCATTCTGGATTTTACTAGGTACGTGTTGCTGGACATGACCATTTAACCTGAGGGTTGTTCTGCCCACGTAGTTGGCACTGCAACTACATTTAAATTTATAAATAACATGATTCATATGAGTGGGGGTGGGGCGCAGAACATCCTTTCGAGAGGATGGCAATAATGGTTTTGTCACAAACCCCACACGTCCATTAGAGGCAAAATAGCTATGTTCTACGGCTGAGCTAATCTGTTTGGCGAATTTTTCACTCGCTATCCTTAATTAAGGTAAACGAATGTAAATTGGACATATAGCCGCCATCTTGGATTTTATTTGGGAAAAATTATTTATTTTCCTTTTTATAGCGGAGTTAATCACATTATTGAACAAAGTATTAGTAATCACTTTTAATTCTTCATCCAATTTGGATTGTGAAAAAATCATGAGGGCACAATGTGTTAAGGTCCAAATCAAATTGTACTTTCGTTTGTTAAGGCAAAATGAATCCCACCTTGTATACAAACTAGTAAACGTTGGTTTACGGTAAATTGATGTCAGGTAATTTAATGAAGTTTTCGTTATCAGTACATCAAGGAAGACTAAATTAGAATAGCTTTCCCCTTCATAAGTATACTTTAATACGGGATGCATTTTGTTGAGTAATGTGAAGAATTTTTTGCCTCTGTTTGATTATTAAATAGGCAAAATGTATCATCTACATATCGAAAGTAGACTAGCGGTTTCATGGGTCCAGATAACAAGTGTTTTTCATAGAAACCCACACATATATTCGCCATTATTGGTCCAAGGACCGAGTCTATCGCCACGCCATCTATTTGCCGATACATTAAATTATTGAAACTGAATTCAACCGATGCTGTGGCAAATTTCATTAATTCAATAAATATATTTTCAGGAATGGAAGGAGGTGGTATCTGACTACGATATAAAAAATCAGTACAGATATCTATTGTCTCCAAAATAGAGACACAAGTGAATACGTTGCTAATATCGTAAGAGCACATGAATTTGTTGGCAACTTTGTAATTTTGCAAAAAAATTAGCAAACTAAAATGAATCTACCTTTTACCATGGATACAAAAAAACTCAGTCTTCCCCTTTCCATAGCTATATATATATATATATATATATATATATATATATATATATATATATATATATATATATATATATTGTGGTAATTATTACTGACCGGAACTCGATGTGGAGGGGGGAGGCAGTAGAATTCTGGGAGGCAGTCGTTCAAGCAAAAGGTTTAAAAAAGTGCTTGGTCGACTGATTTTATAGTAGTAGTAGTAGTAGTTTGTTGTCCACCACGTGGGTCGGACTGAACTTTGCATAGCATCAACTTGTGGGTTATAAAACACCCCTTTCGTTGATGTGTTAGTTGGACTTTTTTGTTTAGTCAAGTTACACGTTTCACAGTTACTATTACGAAGACAATTTGTCGTTGTAAGCAACGAGGCAATACGTTGCAACTCCAGTTAGCCGAGAAAAGCCGAGAAGGATTCTCCACACAAGTTAAGAGTTTCATTGTTTTTTCCTTCTACGTCGAGTTCAGGTTTAGCCGTTGAGTTGCAGAAACGCCCCCCCCCCCTTCAGTCGGTTAAAATCCGACAATATATATATATATATATATATATATATATATATATATATATATATATATAATCTTAGTCGATTGTAGGTTCTTGAAATACATGATTAATTCTCTACCCAATTTACGAATTAACCAGCTTGATCTATTTTTCAAAACTAATCCTTTGGCCCGAATCGATATTTCATGAGAAGCCTATTGCTGAGAAACACGTGATTGAGCTTGTCCTATCGTGATAAATCGTAATCGCGATAAGAAAAAAAACATAAAATAACTCCTAACCCTAACACACCTAAATAAACAAACACTAATAGCATTGCATTTAAAATTAAATTTCAATAAAATTTTTAAAAATATTAAAATATACAAGAACAACGAACAATAATTTACAAAGAAACATTATGAAGCCGACAGCGTTTGTCTTGAACTGGCGATTTGTGCTTTGGCTTCCCCGTTTTCTTGAGATCTTTGCCTACTGAATGTTGCTGAAGGGTCGTTTCTCCTGTTATAAGCCAGGAACACTCAATAGATACTGTAATGTATAGATTGTTTTATATGTACCGCGAAATGCGCTATTGTTTAAAGTAACTGAGTGATCTTGACTACAGTATTCTAGAAATAATTTTGTAAGTCGCCTTACTGAACAAGTGCTTAAGCGTGAAGCTTTCAGTATACCTATCGACGTCTCTATATACGAGTACATCCGGGCTTCTCCCCATAAGAATGTGATTGGTTGGTTAAACCGTAGCCATAAATAATAGATAGATAGAACAAATTGTTGTATCTATTATTAAGGTTACGATTTAACGAACCAATCATATTATTATGAGGAGAAACCCGGATGTACTCGTATTCAATACATCATTCTTAAATTAAACACTCTATAATGGTTGTTATATATATATATATATATATATATATATATATATCACTTCAGAATAAAATTATCTAACAATCAACTGGTATGGAAACATGTGATAAGTTTTACAAGATATTACTGGCAGTAATATTCTATAAGTACTATCCCACCTAAATAAGAATTGCTCAATATACAAGATAGAGCAAATAATTCAAATTTTAGTCCTTCAATGAATTTAAAAATTTATAATGTGAAATGTTTGAATTTCAAGATGTAATAGTCCGAAGTAGGCATTTCCCTGGAGTAATTTTCTTTGTTAAGCAAAATAGGAAATACCTACTTCGGACCATTACCTTGTGATGTGGATTACTCAAAATATAGTTTGGATCATTTTACAACACTGCTATCAAAGACATTCACTTCGGATTTTACCGTGCAATTTGGATGTGAATTTTTATATCTTTTTCATGAACTTCCCTTACTCTATATTTAAATACTTAAACAACTTTTAATTGTGATTTTCCATGTCTCACTAACTTTAGCAAATAAGGTGTAAACCATTATAACTATTTGCTAATATTTTCTCCTCTGAAGAGATCGAATCCTATAGGATAAGAGATTATAATATTTCAAATGTATTCTTTGTCTTACATAGAATAAAAACCTTGTGATTCGAAATTCAAACATTTTACGTCATAAATTTTTAAATTCATTGAATGACTAAAATTTGATATATATGCATATATATATATATATATATATATATATATATATATATATGACGGATTGATTGTTGATATTTCTTCTGATGAGTTAAGTGCATAATAGATTCACTGATTGATATGATACTTAAGTGGTTGATTTTGCGCTACGAAACAGATACTGTCGAGAATTGTAAATGTCAACTGAATTAAAGGAATAAGTTATAAGATGGCCAACATCATGAATTTTTGAATGTAGATTTTTGTCATGTATTCACTAATAAATATATAGTTACAATCGCATATATTATTACATACATATAATTATTACTATAATTATTTTTTAATACCTATAGCCTTTCGGGAATCATCAGTGCAAGGTGTCACGATTAACGCCAGTCAGGAGATTTGAACCCGGCAATGAAGCCATCTCTGACTCCATTTACAAGGAACAAACCCACATGATCAACATTAACTGCGAGATATACAGTTGAAATTTAAACATTTATTTATTTTTAATGTCAAGACGGTGATAATGATCTAATGATTATGACATGATCTGCGCGTGTAAACTTAAGTGACGGACTTTTAACTTCAACTTAGAGTTCTCAACAATAAGAACAAAGTTCTTAAATATATATCGTTATTATAATTTAAAATGTTCACGTTAATTTTGCGACAAAATTTGAATACAACTTATGATCCTGGCTGAAATTCGAACTCACAAATTCTGTCTCAACTAAAACTGCAATACTCTGAAAATTGCATTGCCCATTGGACAGTTTTAGAATAATTTGACTTGATAATCGTTACTTACCGTCGATAGCTGCGCGACCTTGATCGCGTCTTCCTTGACTTTGCTCGAGAGAAGGATCTTGACCGACTGCGACTCCGAGACCGATGTCGTCTTCGTGGTGACTTGCTGTCAGATTTAGATTTTGACCGGTAATTGCTAGATTGTTTGTGGCTCGTCGGTGAGGGGCTCCGTGAGCTGTCTGAGGAGTACCTCGTTTTTGTATACTTTGGGGGCACAGGTGATGCAGACGCTTTCTTGGGAGGATTCTCAATGGAGGAGGAGGAGGATAAGGATCGGCTCCGATTCCGATTACTCCCGGCGGATGGACTGGCACAGTGTTTACCATTTTGGTTGGGAGAAGTTGATGCCACAACATTTGCAGATAGGCCATTAGACTTGGACGTCCTGCAGGTAGAAAAAAAGACAGAAATAAATTACACTGTGAGTTCTAAATCTATTATTATTAACTCATTAGAAGTTTTCACACAGTTTCTCATCAAAGATTTCTCTTTGAGAAAAACCTGTGGTGTTCTCTGGAAGCTGACCGATAACAGATTTCCAATACTGGCCACCCCTTTTGATAACCTTTGAAAATTGTTTTGCATTATCTCAAAAGCCGTTTACCATTGATTTCTCTTTGGTAGCGACCATTTGTTATCACTGGAATTTTTCATGGCAATAAGCCTCCCGAAGGTCCTAGTCCTCTTCACATTATTCAGTGGAGGTCTGTTTAGTGCTTCCCCCCTTGATCTTCCCATCCTCCTTGATCCATTTTACAAAATAATAATAATAAAAAAAATGGGGGGGGGCGGGGCAAAGAGGCGTTGATTGGCAGGCTGATTAATTTAGAGTTATACAATTTTAGTTTCCATGATTCCATCTAATATTTTTTTGTGTGTTTTACATCTGCAGCAGTTTCTATATGTCCGGCTTGTGCCTCTAGCTTATGGGTGTTGGTCTCTGCATTCAAGGGGTTTCCTTAATACTGCAGCCGTTTTTATTATTGTTCTCCCTTGTATCTTCTCAGCCACCCCTTTCATTATTCTTATCATTTTATTATTCTCATTATTATTATCATTATTATTATTCTCATTATTTTTCTCATTATTATCATTATTATTATTCTCATTATTTTTCTCATTATTATTATTATTATTATTATTATTATTATTATTGTTCTCATTATTATTATTATTATTATTATCATTATTGTTCTCATTATTATTATTATTATTATTATTATCATTATTGTTCTCATTATTATTATTATTATCATTATTATTATTATTATCATTATTGTTCTCATTATTATTATTATCATTATTATTATTATTATTATTATCATTATTATTCTCATTATTATTATTATTATTATCATTATTGTTCTCATTATTATTATTATTCTCATTATTATTATTATTATTCTCATTATTATTATTATTCCCATTATTATTATTATCATTATTATTATTATTATTATAATAATTATTATCATTATTATTATTCCCATTATTATTATTATTATCATTATTATTATTATTATCATTATTATTATTATTATTATTATCATTATTATTATTATCATTATTATTATTATTATTATTATTATTATAATTATTATCATTATTATTATTATAATTATTATCATTATTATTATAATTATTATTATTATTATTATTATTATCATTATTATTATTATCATTATTATTATTATTATTATTATTATTATTATTATTATAATAATTATTATCATTATTATTATTCCCATTATTATTATTATTATTATTATTATTATTATTCCCATTATTATCATTATTCCCATTATTATTATTATTATTATTATTATTATTATTATTTTTATTATGCTCATTATTATTATTATTATTATTCTCATTATTATTATCATTATTATTATTATTATTATTATTATTATCAGTATTATTATTATTATCAGTATTATTATTATTCTCATTATTATTATTATTATTATTCTCATTATTGTTATTATTATTCTCATTATTATTATCATCATTATTATTATTATTCTCATTATTATTATCATCATTATTATTATTATTTTTTTATTATTATTATTATCATCATTATTATTATTATCATTATTATTATTCTCATTATTATTATTATTCTCATTATTATTATTATTCTCATTATTATTATTATTATTCTCATTACTATCATTATTATTATTATCATTATTATTATTATCAGCTCACAAGGAGCTTTCACGCAGATTATCAACAATCTCTCCTTGAAAACAGCCTGTGGTGTTCCCTAGAAGCTGAGTGACAACAAGTCTCCCCAGATTTCCAGTACTCTCCACCTCTTTTGATAGTATTTGCAAATAACTTTGCATTATTGCAACAGCTGCTTGTCACTGATTTCTCGTTGGCAGCGGCTTCTGGTCTTCATTGGAACTTGAGTGGCAATAAGTCTCCCAAATGTCACAGTTCTCTTCACACTTATCCAGCGGAGGTCTGATCAGTGTCCTCTCCTCGGTCTTTCCTTCCTTCTTGACTCTACTTAGCTGCTTGGTCTCACTTTTCTTTTCTTTTTGGGGGAGGGGAGGGTCAGTTATGTGGTAGTGGTGTGGGGTGGGGTTTAGAGAACTTCTAGCTATGCGGCTTCAATGTTCTTGGTTCTATTATTATTATTATTTTTATTATTATTAATAATAATAATAAAAATAATAAGAGGAGGAAGAAGAATAATAATAAGAGGAATAATAATAATAATAATAATAATAATAATAAGAAGAAACGTATGACTTGTACAGTGTTTTCTAACAGTGATTTTGTAAATGTCCAAGCCGGGAGATATGCCAGGTCGCACGTGATATGAAATATGATTTTTTTTTTCTCCATGATAAAAGCATTAAGTTTAAATTCAAAATGTAAGTTAAGTAAGACAATTAAACGCAGATATTTATCTTTTATACGCTTTTCGACATCATGTGTCTTCTTCAGGATAGAAACAGTTTATTTTTTTCTCTCTTTTATCCCTCGTAGGGTGATGCCACTAAGAAAAATTAAAATCTTATTAAGACCGGAATTTTGCTTGTAGAAATTGTTATTAAATTGAAAATAAGTCTAATATTTTTTATAAAAGTGTCGGGAGGACACGGTAAGTTAATGTTTGATTTTTTTAGGTATGTATGGAGTGAATTTAAACATTTTTAATGGTGACATTAGTGTATGATAATGTTATATTTAATCTGTTTATAGTTTTGTTGTGTATATTAATTCTTTTTTTATCTTGTTGAGTAAATCTCCAACACTTTTATCAAAATCATAATTATAAAAATTATAAAATAAATTTAGACTCATAACTGACATGACTTATTTTCAATTCAATAACAATTTCTACCAGCAAAATTTCGGTCTTCCTATGGGTAACCCTCTTAGTGAAGTATTAACCTCCTTTTCCTTAGAATTCCTAGAATCTGATCCTTTCAAATTTAGATTACCTCCAAACTCAGATTATTTTAGATTACTTTTTTTTTACATAGGCATAACCACTTATAAAGGCACAGAGACCACTCGAGGATAAGGGTTAAATAGTGTACAGTAGACAATTGGACGATATAGTAATCGTTAGTAATGGAAATTCGGTAAATTTGTTAACTTATATGGAACGGCTCATCAAGAACTTGTTTACATTAAACTTGAAGACAACCATATTGTAGTCAGCTGGAAAGCAGGGAAACGGAAGACAGTTCCATAGGCGTGCAGTTCTAAGAAAGAAGCTTTGTTCATGGAATCTACGTTTAGGTTTAGGCACAGATAAAGAGTGGGGGAAATTGTTGATAGTGTTTTCTGCTAGACGGGTGTTTCTTGTGAAAGTTTGGCGAGGGGGGCCATAGATTGGAGTTCAGCCGAGCACTTGCCATGAAAATAGCGATAAAGCAGAGAACATCTCTGTGAGAAAGAGGTTGCAGGGAAGAGAAAAGGACATCCTCTACGAGGCTACGATTAATCAAGGCAGGATAAGTCCTTTTTAACAGCTCCTGCCCAAAATATGCCAACAGTACTCCATCCTAGGACGTACCTGGCTCTTATATAGTTAGAGAATTGCATCAGCAGTGAGATATCTACTGGATCGAGAGAAGAATCCTACTATTTTTCCAGCGGATTTAATGTATGTGTATGAGTTTTACCCCGTCAATATTTTAAATACATTGACGACATTTTAATTTTTCTTCCGGAAAACACACATATAGATAATATTAAAGACAAATTAGACTCAGTCGAACCCTCCATAAAGTTTACCTATGAAACAGAAAACAAATGCTCATTACCATTTCTAGAGATACTTATTATAAAATCCAATAATAAACTATCGTTCAAAGTTCATCGAAAAACTACACACAAAAATACATACATTTCTATTCACACCATAATAATAAAATAAAAATAAGTATGATAATTGGTTTCTTCTTACGTGCATTCAGAATTTGCTGTCCAGAATATCTGGACGAAGAATTCAAATACCTCACAAATAGTTTGAAAACCTTGCAACATCCCACACATTTTATATTAAATGCAAAGAAACATACCACACAAATATTTTCCAGGATAAATAAGTAAAAAACATATACACCAGACATTTCCCTCATAAACAGACATCATCTTTTACCTATACACACTAACCTATATAATTATAAAACTCAAATGACCTTGTAACGATGTATGTAACCCACTTCCCGGTTTACATCTGGTTGCGCATGCGCGCATGATCTGCACACTGAAATATTAACGTTATTATTTCGAAATTATTATTTAACATGGGAAGAGTGGGGTTTAAAATAACTTAAACGTAATACAGAAATGAACGATGTCAAAAAAAAAAGCAGATATATCAAGATTTGAATTTAACTACTAGTATTATGGTATCTGTTCAGTGCACATTTACCTATAAGTATCGCCAACCACTTATAATTCAGTAACTGTAAAAAAAAAAATTTCAAAAATAATCAATTATAATAAACAGAAGGACTCATAGAAATCTATCTATATTCTTTTTTCATTTTAATATACTTCCATAGAACTGTTTCTGTTATGTAAAAAAAAAACTATTTTCTTTACGTCACAAGTGTCAGGCTCATACATGAATTCCATAGCTAATATAACATACTGACCCAACGGGTCACGGGTAGTCTAGTAATACAATAATCTGCAGCACACTAAATAAACTAGGAATGCCAATCATACAAACAACATCACAAACTATAAAACAAACATAAAAAAAAAAGCATCTCCAAAACAAACCAATTTCAAATGCAAACATCTACACTGTTCCTTGCCAAAATTGCCATCATATATACGTTGGTGAAACCCTACGCAGATTAGAGAACAATTCAGAGATATAGGAAATAGGAATTCTCTTAATGCATTATTCTCTCATTCATTAAAGTATAATCATACTTTTGACTTCAAAAAAGCGAAGATAGTTAAATTTATTTCCAATGAACAGCTACGGAGACTTTTGAATCAGCGTTCATCGTAAATTCGTGCACAATTAAACGTGATGGTTTCTATAATGTATCTCTATAAATAAGTAAACGATTAAAAGAACATAATTTAATTTTAGACATAGGTTAACTCTCTCACACAATGGAAAACACCACCTATAATAATTAATACATATAATAATTAATACATATAATAATTAACACAAATTACCTAACAAAAATACACTCATTTCATTTCAGTTACACATCCATATTTGAATTATAACGGACATATTTGTGAATATAGATATTGAATTATAACGGACATATTTGTGAATATGAATATTGAATTATAACGGACATATTTGTGAATATGAATATTGAATTATAACGGACATATTTGTGAATATGAATATTGAATTATAACGGACATATTTGTGAATATGAATATTGAATTATAACGGACGTATTTGTGAATATGAATATTGAATTATAACGGACGTATTTGTGAATATGAATATTGAATTATAACGGACATATCTGTGAATATGAATATTGAATTATAACGGACATATTTGTGAATATGAATATTGAATTATAACGGGCATATTTGTGAATATGAATATTGAATTATAACGGACATATTTGTGAATATGAATATTGAATTATAACGGACATATTTGTGAATATGAATATTGAATTATAACGGACATATTTGTGAATATGAATATTGAATTATAACGGACATATTTGTGAATATGAATATTTAATTATAACGGACATATTTGTGAATATGAATATTGAATTATAACGGACATATTTGTGAATATGAATATTGAATTATAACGGACATATTTGTGAATATGAATATTGAATTATAACGGACATATTTGTGAATATGAATATTGAATTATAACGGACATATTTGTGAATATGAATATTGAATTATAACGGACATATTTGTGAATATGAATATTGAATTATAACGGACATATTTGTGAATATGAATATTTAATTATAACGGACATATTTGTGAATATGAATATTGAATTATAACGGACATATTTGTGAATATGAATATTGAATTATAACGGACATATATGTGAATATGAATATTGAATTATAACGGACATATTTGTGAATATGAATATTGAATTATAACGGACATATCTGTGAATATGAATATTTAATTATAACGGACATATCTGTGAATATGAATATTGAATTATAACGGACATATTTGTGAATATGAATATTGAATTATAACGGACATATTTGTGAATATGGATATTGAATTATAACGGACATATTTGTGAATATGAATTGCATCATATCTTTTAAAAATATATTAATGTTTTTTTTCGTTACATCAAAATTGTATTTTCAAATATTTGTGCTGGTGTTTTGTTTTCTTAATGTCATTCATATAGAGGAATCTTTCTAATAAAGACGAAGCGTCGATGAACACATAACTTGGTTTGTTTCTTTTTTTATCTACGTATATATTCGTTGTTTTGAATAAAATGTGAATTTAATTCTAATAGGCTCTATCACTGATATTGAGCCTTTTAAATCGGAATAAGGTTGTTATTCTATAAGTATATTTCTTTATATTTATACTTCATCTATTTCGAATTTGAAAAGCTTTTTGATGTTTCTTTAATTCCGAAATTTTCTCCGATTATTCACACACAAACACACACACACACACACACACACACACACACACACACGTACGCGCGTGTGTGCATGGATATGTGTGTATGTATATTTCTGCCACAGAGTTATTTCATTATCGCCAACACGTGTTTTTTGTCATTTTTTTATGACCGTTGGTGCCACAAAACAGACTTTTTGTACGAGACACATCCCGACTGCAGTAATGTGATTACAATGGCCGAATAACCGATCCACATTGATAAATGAGTGTTTTGCCATTTGGCTTGGCCAACCTTCTGCTTTTTGAAGGTAATTATCTGCAAGAATGTTTTCTAAATGAGGGGTTCTGGTCAGAAATTAATTTCTGTAAAAGAACCGGTTAGCAGAGTTGTTGGTTACTTAAGGACTTTGGACAGAGACCGAACTGTTCCAATTCATATTACTCCAACGAGATTTATGACATGGGAAGTGGCAAAGATGGGATTTCAACCAAATGGGTATCCTCTCTATTTTTCCCGTTTTTATTCGTTTTGGAGCATCAGTAATGAGGAAATAGGAAAAGAAAGCACTTCAGGCACTCGGGAATCTCAAGAGGAAACGATATGACCCACAATAGAAGAAAGAAAATGGATGAGAAACCTGAATAATCATATATATTAGTTTTTCATATATATATATATATATATATATATATATATATATATATATATATATATATATAAACACACTAGTAAGCCGCCGATGTGTGTGCGTATATATATATATATATATATATATATATATATATATATATATATATATATATATATATACTAGCAAGCCGCCAATATACGTATACGTATATATATTTTATTTTTATATGTATCTGTGCGAGGAATGAGATATAGTCGGGGTTGATGAAAGAAGACGAAAACAAGTGGCGATTTACAAATCAATAAGTACATACATATATGTCTATATGTACATATATTTATTCAATTGTATAAAATACAAATGCTTTGAATCGATTTGAAAAGGGAAATTTTTCCCGAAATATAATGGATATTGTCAAGACATTTATACTTAATACAATTGGATAAATATATGTACATATTAGTCCTCGCGCGAAAGAGCAGAACACAAAATGTTTTAAATAATAATAATAGAATAACAATAACAAAGACTTTCGCTGGCGAGGACTACTATTGACCGTAACCAGTTATACAGTCCTTTCGAAATTTTCATCTCTATTTTTCTCGTTATGTTCTGAATATGTACAACTCTTTTTTGCAACTCTCTCTTTGTCATACATGTCTAAATAATAAGAAAATCTGAATTTTTTTTACAAAAACTTTAAAATAACTTTTTTAGATTAATTTTTTTTAATTTTCTTTCAGAATAGAAAATCTTTACAATTTAATAAGGACCATATTTCATATAGGTTTCATCAAAAATATTCAGTAGATAACGAAAAAAAATATAGATGAAAATTTCAAAAGGAGTGTATAACTGGTTACGCTCAATAGTAGTCCTCACTAGCGAAAGACTTTGTTATTCTATTATTATTATTTAAAACATTTTGTGTCCTGCGCTTTCACGCGAGAACTAATATATATATATATACGAGCAAACAGTTAATAAAACATGTTAAAAACACTTTGAAAAAGAGTTAAAAACATATTTAATCTGAAAAGGAAACACTAGATAAGTGGATAGTCCTTAATCCGTGGAGTTTCGAAGAAATACTTTCCTTCTCATCAGAGGGTAGGAATTAGCAAAATGCGGGATCGGATTTTGCATGCAAAAGTATTTGATGAAACTGCAAGTAAGTCAAAGATCTTACTTGATAACAAAAAAGTGAAGCAGAGGGAATATGGTGAAGAAAAAGGTGATTACACGTGAATGGATAGTTTGGTGGAAGATTAATAATCCAGTGACGGTAAAATTCAAATATATAACTTCAAGAAAGCTAATTGAATTTCCATTTACACACGTAAATATATATATATATATATATATATATATATATATATATATATATATATACATATAATTTGTATAACTGCGAGGCTCGCTTTTGAGAATCAAAACAAGTAGCTCGAGCACTATGAAAATGGTGGACGAATGCTTATTTAAAATAGACATATGTTGAGGTCATTTACGAGCAAGGGTCCTGTGGGTCGATGAGTAGAACTGCCGACTATGAACGCGATAGTTGTAGGCTTAATCCTCGACTAGGAAAAGGTGCTAGTCTGGCCACACTGATGAGTTTTGAAAGAAAAAACAGTACTGTATGTGGATGACTATATATATATATATATATATATATATATATATATATATATATATATATATATATATATATATATTTATTTATTTATTTATTTAATTGTACAGAAGTTCAGAAAAAAACATTGGTACCGTCGGTTTCAAGCCCAAACCGACGGTACCAATGTTTTTCTGAACTTCTGTATGATTAAATAAATAAATATTAAGCTCTTATATCGAAAAAGTTTTTCTTTGTAATCGAGCACTTCGTTAGAATTCTTTCCCCAAACAACAGTAAACAAATATATATATATATATATATATATATATATATATATATATATATATATATATATATATATATATATACTTGCAAATGTACCCGTCGTTGACTGGGTTCAAAAACAGCTTACAGAAAATTGACTCTGATTTATGAAAGTATGATAGGTTATGAAAAGGAAGGGTTGTAAATTTGGGTTTAATTTCGGGGTATCAAAACCAAAGCAAAATATGATGAAAGTAAAAATAAAATAGATAACCCCCATCATTTATTATACCATACCTGTTCACACTGAAACACTTATCACAATATTCTGTGGATCTATATTAAAAAACCTTGTTAAACTTTGTGACATATTTCCATTCTATGGAGGTCAGGTGCGAACGAACACCCCATAATTTTATTATACCATATTTCTTCAAACTGAAACATAATTATCAAAGTATACTTACGCAGATAGATATGAAAAGTCTTTATCAAAGCTTGTGCCTATTTCCATTCTATGGAGGCCAGGCGCGAACGCAGACCACACAATGTTATTATACCCTCCCTATTTAAGTTAAAATATACTCATCAAAGTATTCTTATGTACATCTATATCAAAAACGCTTGTAAACGTTTTTTTTTATTTTTTATTTCCATACTTTTTGGACCAGACACGAACGCAGACCCCACAATTTTAATGAACCACCGTTCTGCCAGATCAAACATACCCATTCCTGTGTCTCGATACATCTATTATTATATGTAATCAGTGTTTTTAAATAGTCAACCACATAGGAGCCTATTCCTGACCACACACACACACCACACACACAGCTTTATATTATATTATATATATATATATATATATATATGAATAGAAATCGATCATACTCAAATGTTAAATTGACGAATAAAGTAAAAAGGAGGAAAACTAAACGGAAAATGATATATTATAAATATACAATTGGGTAAACTAAGTCGATTAAAAGAATCACGAAATATAATAAAACTCGAAGCGTTTTTCGTCAGACCACTTTTTCAAGGATATATGTTTGAAAGAAAGAAAAGAAAACTATTTTTGTAGAGATATTTGTATTTATACATTATTATTATATTTCGTGATTAAAAAAAAAGAAAAACTATTTTTGTAGAAATACTAGTATACTTATATTTCATTTATGTCTTTCTTTCTTTTAATCGGCTTATTTATTTTACCCAGTTGTATATTTATGCTATATAATTTGTTATATGCTATATAATTTGTTATATGCTATATAATTCTCCTGTTTTTTTCTCTTCCCTCCTTTTTATTTTAATCGTATTTTAGTCGGTTTAATATCTAAATATTGTTCATTTCTTCATTATTTAAAAAATTTTGCCGTTCCAATAACGATATATATATATACATAATACACTAGCGAGCTGCCAGCCGTTGCCCGGTCGTAAAATACGCTTAATTAATGTATATTTATTATTATTATTATTATTATTATTATTATTATTGAGCCAATTCTCTATTGAATATTGTATTGTGCCCAATATATAGCAGTGCCCACCCGTCGTGACTCGGTCATAAGGTTGGTTGGTCTTGTTTTACGGCATATCGACCCTTTTCAGGTTATTTAATGCCGAATCCCGTTATTTTGAAGAATAAATATTTAATAAAATATATTTTTTTCCAAGTCGGTTTCTATTTAACCCATAGTTGGGACCCTAACAGATATTACCACTCCGGGTCAGAGTGGACCTGGGATCAATGGCAATTAAAGGGTGGCTCGACACTCCCCAAAGCCCGCAAGTTTGGGCCTCGCCATCGGATATAGTTTACGGTCATATCCAGGACCCCGGTCATAAAATACACTTAAACATAATTTCATTCAAGCAGCTTCGCATTTATTATTATAAAACCAATATTTTATTGATTATCATATTGTACCCAATATATAGTAGTGGTTTTAAAAGTAAAAGAAAAATGTCTTGGGTGCTGTCAGTTAGAATCGAAACAAACACATATCCTTCCAGCCTTAGTCGTTACCATTCTGTGAGAAGAGATGTGGATGGAGCACCGCATTCAACAAAAACCAGTGTGGATCAGTTTATTGCTTATACAAAAGAATTTCATCTGTATACTAAAATAAGTAAAAGAAAAACTCCACTTAGTCATAAGTAGTTTTTTTTTTGTTTTACACAGTGATCACCACTTATCAAGGCCCGGAAGCCACTCAGGGATAAGGGTTATTGCAAGTACATTACGTTAGTGAGGAGATTTGCTGAAGTGTTTACTTAAGGGGGCGGTTCATAAGGAATTTGTTAACATTGGACTTGAAGACATCCAAGTTGTAATCCGGAGGGAAGCAGGCAGACGGAACAGAGTTCCACGGGTGTGCAGTTCTAAGAAAGAAGCTTTGTTCATGGAATCCGCGTTTTGATTTAGGCACAGACATAGAGTGGGGGAAATTTTTCACAGTGGATTCAGCTAGACGGGTGTTTTTCGTGAAAGATTGGAGAGGGGGGCCAGAGATTGGAGTTCAGACGAGCATCTGCCATGGAAATTACGATAAAACAAGGATAGGCTCGCAACGTCTCTTCTGTGGGAGAGAGGTTGCAGGGTAGAGAAAAGGGCATCCCCGACTAAGCCACGAAGTCTATTTTGTACTCTGTCAAGGAAGGATAGGCTTATTTTAGCAGCTCCTGCCCAGATATGGCAACAGTATTCCATCCTGTATTATTTGGATTCTTTCGATTACTGTTCTCTTCTTGATTATTATTTGTACCTTTTGTCAATGTTATTTTCACCTTTCGGATGGTTGCATGGTCGGAATTTGATTATTTAAGCTCTACAAGAATTTGTTAACATTGGACTTGAAAACGCGTAGCGATCGTATTTAAATAATATTTGGATTATTCAAACTACTGTTCTTATCTAATATGTTACTAGCCGGGCGTTGCTCGGGATTTAAAAATGTTCGACACTTCTAATACTCATATTGTCATCGAAATCGGTGAAATCGCTTATTCATCAATCAAATCGATTTCCTTCTCTAGTCAGGAACTCACCGCTGTGAACTGGGAAGAAGCTTCACATGCCTCCCCGTAGTGGTCCAGTCCACAATTCAGTGTGTTTTACGTTGGAATGTGGAGCACCTACTGTTGATTTTATGAAATTATTTTTAATTTGATAAAATGACTTGAATTAAGTTTAAAGTGCAAACGTCAAGTACAATGATCCAATTATACTCTAAACAGAAGCGTTCATTTTTTAACGCGCCTCTGTCTTACTAAAGAACTCACTATTAATTTTATAGGCCGATCCGTTCTGCTTGTGTGGCGATAAAACTTTTTGAATGCACTTATATCGGTAAGCTTCTAAAAGTGTTAATTTCGACCGAAATTGGACTGTTTCTTCTTTAATCAGTTTTCTTCGATTATTAATTTTTGAATACAAAAGCTATATAAAAACACCCCCAGTCACATAAGGTACATGTGTGTGAATTTTTTTTTAAATCTACCCAGTCGTTTTGGAGTCTATAGGGAATACACACACACACACACACACACACACACACACACACACACAAAGTGTATTTTAGTAAGTGTAGATTCTCACAACTTTTGATCCATGTAATCCCTGACGTTTTTCAAGTGTGGACTCTGGGATCTCTATGGAATTCTAAATCGATGAGGATGACTTTTTTTCTCGTTCTGTCAGCCATCAGCCATTACTTTTTTTCTCGTTCTGTCAGCCATGAGTTAAGCAATTCATAATTTAGTATCGTCCGGATTTATGATTGAACTTTCAACCTCCAAAAGATTGTCACTTAAAACTGATTATTAATCAGCACTTATATCCGTTACGCATTATACCATCCTCGCAAGCCTGATCGTTTTTTAACAATTATTTCTATATTTAAAGCTTAAACTATGGCATTATTTTATGTTCATTCTACATTCAAACTAATGTACTATCTTCCAAACAGATAATAACTTAGCATCTTTACACAAACACACACACATATACATATATATAATTCAGTGCTTAATACGTTTACATTTCCGCCAGTAATCTTTAGCCTTCTGGCTTATACTGAAGTATATATCACTAAAGAATCAGCCATTTTTTCTTCAATTTTATAATACCGTAAATTAAAGCTTAGCATCTTTATCCGTTGCGCAAGTAACCACTGTGGATAAAATCTGTGTGAGTATGCATCGGATATACAAACAAATATACATGCACACATAATTAATTCCAATGCTTAATTCTGGGACATTTCTACTCTTAATTTAACTGAAGCACATTTATCCGTTGTGCAGGCTACCATTGTGGATTAAATAATAATATTATAGAATGATCGAGCAGAAGCAATAAGTTATCTGTTTATCTATTTGTTTATCTGTGTATCTATCTATCTGGCTATTTATCGATCTGTATAGCAATTTATCTATCTAGTGATGAGTGAACAACAGAGATTGGAATCGCCATAGTTGGACAGGTTGTCAAAACATCTCAAACTATGACCTGGTCAAGTTTGAACCGGAAAGTATCCGAGCATGTGACTGGAAGTAACGTGTCGCATGTCACGTGTTCCGGTTTACACAAACATCGCTGATTTGGTTTTGAGACGCCAAAGAGACAGGATGGGTTAAACATAACTCTCGAGCGACAGTCTCAAAATGGAGACAGAAAACCCAAGCCAAAGATCGACGATCACTCCATTTCTCCTGTGACGAATACCTGGGAGAGAATAAAATATATAAAAACACACATCGTGTTGATCAGTCTTGTGAAGCGTCTCCCTTAAAGCAGGTTCAGCTCCCCAAGATAGTTAGAGGAAACTCCCAGAAGAAACAATAGCAGAATAGGTATGTCGTTATGCATATGTTATTAAATGTTTTGACAAACATGCATCAACACCACTAGATGAGAGGAATCAGGAGCTATAAAATAGACATTAAGGATACAAGGACAACAGTCCGTTACACACCGTACATAGTTACATACATATGGTCCGTTTATAAGAACACGAAATATATTAGAAATGCCACGTATATACATCCAAACGCATCATAAACAGTATACACATATATAAAACCCTCAGCGACAAACGCAAATACATAAGTACAATCGTATGTTTATTTAGTAGCAGTATGCATCGGATATACAAACATCATCCTCCCCACTACATAACAATGTATAATATAAATCTCACCTGTCTGTTTAAATGTATGTATGTATGTACGTATATATGTATGGCTACTTGCCTAAAACTTCGACAGATTTCGACAGATTTTCACGAGAGCCGGGTCGTTTTGAAGCTTGACAATTCGGACGACAAATATCGAAAAATTGGCTAAAAACATGAATTCCTTCACCCTCAACTGGGCACGTTTCCACAGGGAGGAGTTGCTTTTTTCGCCGATATTTTCGAAAGTCATCCCGACTTTTCGATTGACTAGCCTTAATTTAAACCTACGTCAGTTTGGGTTTGGCGATAGGGGTAACAGCTAAAGACGTCACGTCTTTTTTTTTTCACATACTTTTTCTTCTTCGCAGTACAGGTTCGAGCCTGCCTGCTTACTACTACTTTTTTTTTTTTTTTGCACAACACACAACTCCAAACACCCGGGCTACGCCGGGCACCCAGGCTAGTATTAAATTAAATAATAATGTTGAATATTAATATACACTAATCCTTATGTGTTGAATATACACGAATATACACACGAATATTTGCATAAAGATTAGTGTGTATATTAATACACTAATCTTTATGTAAAGATTCGTGTATATACGAACTAATACGCAAAGAAAATGCGAAACTAAAAGATTTTATTTTTATACTAAAACTAGCAGGGGTGCCCGGCGTTGCTCGGGTGTTTGGAGGTGTATGCTGTGCAAAAAAAGCAAAAAAACAAAAAAAAATGGTTAATTTTTTAAAATTTGACCCCTATTATGACCCCTTAAAATTTATTGTTTCGGGCTCAAATTACTTTATTAAGTTAGATCCAGGTTCAAGGAACCTATATCTAAAATTTCAAGTGTCTAGACCCAAAATTGTCGGAGGAGTTTGGTAGAGTTCTTAAAGGTCAAATCGTTGAAATTTGACCCCTTAACAGCCAAATTTCTGGCTGACACCCGTCACATCGATTTTCCCAAATCTCAGTACCCGGTATTTCAAATTTCGAGTCTATAGACTAAAAATTGACAGAGTTATTGCGTAGGGAAATGTACACAGACAGACATACACACAGACAGACAGACAGACAGACACGTTCACTTTTATAGATATATAGATAAGTAAACGGAAAACTCCAATTAGTCATATGTCATTTCGTGTTATTTCAATTTTCGAATTACTGTTCTCATCTTGACTGTTATTTATACACCGTTTTTTTTCCTGTTTAGGATAAGCTCGTACCTTACTCGCCTTGTGATCCTTGTATTATCCTGGAACTGACTGGTTGTTTCAACGTTAAGCTTGGTTGCGGTAGTTTAAGATCACGACATCTGCATATGAATGTAAGAAGATTAGTCATTCTTTCCAGTTTTTGGTATAGTTTTTGGAGACTTTTTAAATGTTCGCATTAATTCGGATTCCTAATGACTTTGAATTTTTGAGATGGGAATTCATTATTCGTATTCTTCAGACTATTTTTTCACATCTTAAATGTTATTTTTACACTCAAGATGAGAACAGTAGTCTGAAGAATCTAAATAATACGAACAATCAATTTCACTTCATAGATTTATAGATTAATTAAAATTGCTTTTTGTTTTGTTTTCTTTGTTTTTGTTTTTTTTACAAGGTGGTCACCACTTATCAAGGCCCGGAAGCCACTCGGGCATAAGAGTTATTGTGTGTACAGTACGTTAGTGTTGAGATTTGATAAAGTGTCTTATTAAGGGGGCGGTTCATCAGGAATTTGTTTATGTTGGACTTGAAGACATCCAGGTTGTAGTCAAGTGGGAAACAGGCAAACGGAACAGAGTTCCATAGGCGTGCACTTCTAAGAAAGAAGCTTTGTTCACGGAATCTACGTTTCAATTTTGGCACATATAAAGAGTGGGTAAAATTATTGACAGTGGTTTCAGTTAGACGGGTGTTTTTCGTGAAAGATTGGCGAGGGGAGACCAGGGATTGGAGCTCAGACGAGCACTTGCCATGGAAGTAACAATAAAACAAAGACAGGCTTGCAATGTCTCTCCTGTGGAAGAGAGGTTGCAGGGAAGAGAAAAGGACGTCCTCCACTAAGCCACAAAGCCTATTTTGTACTCTGTCAAGGCAGGATAGGCTGTTTTTAGCAGCTCCTGCCAAGATGTGGCAGCAGTACTCCATCCTTGGACGTACTTGGCTTTTATATAGATAAAGAATTGCATCAGGGGTGAGATATCTTCTGGAGTAGTAAAAGGATCCTACCATTTTTCCAGCGACCTTGGCAACAGACTTGATGTACGTGTTCCATTTTAGGTCAGGAGTAAAGGTCAAACCCAGAAGCTTATCCAAACATGGAGCTTCCCCTAGACGAGAGCCATCCATTTCAATTGATGCCAGATGGGGATCAGAGCGTTGATGATGTAAAGATAGGAGCTTGGTTTAGATGCATTAAAAGTAACCAGCCACCTCTTCCCCCACCGTACTAAGCACTCAAGATTAGAGGAGAGAGTATCAGAGAGAATTTTGTCATTTGCGGCCTTTGATGTGTTGCCATAGATGGTCGTGTCATCAGCATAGATGTCAATGAATGGTTTAAGTATGTGTTTCGGGAGATCATTGATGTAGATCAGGAAGAGAGTTGGGCCCAGGATGGACCCTTGAGGGACTCCAGCATTAATACTGAGGGCCTCTGATCTCTACCCATCAACCACTACTCTTATGAGACTATCAGAGAGAAATGATTTAATAATTGAGAAAACATTTCCAGTTATACCATAGCTGGAAATCTTGTGAAGTAGGCCCTTATGCCATACCTTATCAAAGACTTTTGTATATGTCAAGAGCAATTGGCACTTTTGTAAAAAAAAAGTCATCTGATATGGATAGAAGAACTCGCCAAACAATATGAGTGGCGTTTAATTCTATTCCTCTTTATTTAAACAACTATCCTGGGTGCCTGGTGTTGCCCGGGTGTTTGGAGATGTTAAGCAAAAAAAAAAAAGGTGGTAGTAGGCAGGCAGGCTCGAACCCATATGACAAAGAAGGAAAAGAACGTGAAATAAATGTGATGTCTTTGCAGTTACGTTCATCGCCGAACCGGAAGTGGTTACGGTTTAAATTAAGGCAAGTCAACCGCAATGAGGGGATGACTTAAAAAAAATATCGGCGAAAAAAGCGACCCCTCCTTGTAGAAAAGTGCCTAATTGAGAGTGAACGAATTAATGCTTTTAGCTAATTTTTCGATATTCGTTGGGCTTCAAAATGATACCGATCTCGTGAAAATCTGTCGCCTCTGTCGAAAGTTTTAGGCAGACATGCATTTAAACAGACACGTGAGATTTATATAAGAGATGATGACAGAATCTCAGTAATAAAGTAATTGTTCTTTAGAAAATTAGCTTAACAAGCATTTTTGATTTTCACAATTGAATTCTGCATTGCCATTTCTTTGGACTCTGTTGACCTTTTGCAGCTCTCATTTTACTATTGAAATTTCTCATCTTATTTTCTAAAAAGACTAAAAAACAAAATGCTTACTGGGACCAGTAGTTTCAGCTGCCGGATAAGAACAGGTACTTTTTATTTTTGTAATTTTTTTTTTTTTTTTTGTTCCCCGACAAAAGCAGGGTGGACCTGTAAATTCACCCTTGTCTGTTCGTCTATCTGCACTTTTCTCAATAACTACGTCTTGGAATTCTTTTTTTAATTTTGCACAAATATCAAACATGATATAAGTAAAAAAGTAACAGAACGGATTTTCTGGGAAAACTCCGGAAAATGGCGAAAATTGACACTTTTGTGCTTTATTAAAAAAATTGATCCCTTGAATTTTTATAAAACTTTTTAAAAAATTGTTAACTAACTGATTTTTATATAATTTTGCTTCGTGACGACTGTTGGGTGTGCCCCAGGGGCTCTTTAAGGGCTAATAAAAACACTATATTTTTGGACTATTTTACCATATTTGTCCAAAAATTTTTGTGTATGTCTATTTAGCAGTTTTGCATGGTGCTGAACTCAAATTTAAATTTAAGTCCTTGGGGACTTTTGGGGCTAAATGGGAGGAGGTTCAAATGATGGACTTAGCCATTAAGAAATGATTTAAATGGGGGAGGGGACAAATAAAGAAAAAGATTTTGGCATGGTGCAGAACTCAAATTTACATATGTTAAGGCCTAAAACTGAACCGTTTGTTCATTTTCATCAGGATTTGACGTCCCCTGGGGTCTTTGGGAGAGGCGGGGTGGGGGCAAATGCTGAATTTAGTCATTTTCTTTTAAACCTCATTTACTGTGCCGTCATAGGAGACCATGCATACTCCACTTGTTACTTCTATTTTGACTTGTCAATATTTTTTATAGTTTTATAAAGGTGTATTTACAGTTATCGCCTCAAGACATTATCACTGAGACGTAAGGGTTTTGTAAATAAGGCATTAGTGGCATCCTTAATGAAGAGTGTTGCAGTGAAATACCTGTTCACATTATTTGGATTCATCGTACTACTGTTCTCATCTTGAGTATAATTTCACAACGTAACACAATATAACCTCCGACCTTCATGTGTATATTGTCGAACTCGGGAATGTTTCTATTGAACTCAGGGATTTGGATGGAATTTCGAGCGGAACCCTTAATTTACTTCATCGGGTAGCGGACTCTTGTTCTCTCAGCCATGACTGGATAGAGGTCCTAGGTAACTTGCAATTGTATTTTTCGATCGCCCACACTGAGGATTCTTCAGGAGAATATCACTTTTTAGAATTGATTTTTGCAATTAAACAACCACTGCACCACGGGTCCTTGCAGACAATTCTAGTACGAATTTTCGGACCCTTAAACCTATTTTATTTCTAGTTGTAAATATATATATATATATATATATATATATATATATATATATATATATATATATATATATATATAGTAATAATGATTCTTCCAAACGAAGACTTAAACTATATCCAGTGGTGAGGCCCCATCTTGCGGGCTTTGGGGAGTGTTGAGCCACCCTTTAATTGCCATTACTCCCAGGTCTACTCTGACCCAGAGTGGTAGTACCTGTTAGGGTCCCAACTATGGGTTAAATAGAAGCCGACTTGAAAGCAACAAATATATTCTATTAAAAAATTTTTCTTCCAAATCTTTGGATTCAGCATTAAATAACCTGAAAAGAGTTGATATGCCGTAAAACAACCAACCAAACGAAGAAAGAAGACTTTTAGCATTTGGGGATCTCTGCACTAAATGGTTGGTGTTTTGCTCCTTGTTTGGGTTAGATGGAAGTATTTATTCGTCGGAGCACATTCCGTTGAAATATTTGTAAAAACAAGAACAGGTATGCAACATTGGAGCAATTGGACAGAAACTAGAGCTTTTAATAAATTCTCTGCATTTTCCATGACGCACAGAACGAAATAGTAAAAATATTGTATTCGTTGTACTTGAAATTTATAGTTGTAGTTTCTTCCAAATTTTTTTTTTTTTGTATTCTATATTTTTTACTGTCTATATTGTTTCCTTTTTGTGCCTCCATACAAATAAGTGTCCGGTTGTAAATTTTTTAAAATCTATAATATAAATCTCACTTGTCTGTTTATATGTATGCATGTATGTAGGTAGGTATGTCTGCCTAAAAATTTCGACAGAGGCGACGGATTTTCACGAGATTGGTATCGTTTTGGAGAACGACCCTTTGGACGATAAATATCGAAAAATTGGCTGAAAACATTAACCCCTTCACCCTCAACTGGGCAGTTTTCTACAAGGACACTTTTTTTCGCCGATATTTTCGAAAGTCATCCCCTCTTTTCGATTGACTACCCTTAATTTAAACCTACGTCATTTTGGGTTTGGCGATGGACGCAACGACAAAGATGTCACGTTTATTTTTCACTATCTTTTCCTCCTTTGCGATACGGGTTCAAGCCTGCTTGCCTACTACCACTTTGTTTTTGTTTTGCTCAACACACACCTTCAAACACCCAGGCAACGCCGGGCTCCCGGGATAGTTGTATATAAAATACAGTCACACACACACCTGTCAAAATATAAAACATAACGAAACGCTGAGGAAGTTTCAGTTAATAGAATGTTAAGGGAAGGAATGAACTAACTTTTGTGAATTTCGGTGCTAAACATACTTACACATTGAGAAAAAAAGAGCAAATATACTTACACACTTTTTACATTGATACAGTCGCTTTTTACTAATTGCTTTCCTTTGTTTGGAATTAAAAAAAATAATAATTTGGAAAATAAATATGGCATAAACAAATTCGAAAACAAAAAGAAAATAAAACATTACCGGACAATGCCGAATTGGGAAAGCTAGTTCTTAATAAAATCTCTGTATTTCAAGAGAGGTAAAGATATCGGGATTCATAGCTTAGATTTACTTTATTATATGAAACAAACTTTACTTTATGTTTTAGATTATTATTTAAAAAGAATAAGCATTAAAATCTTATTTGGTTCTACTTGCCATTTCTAGTTGTTGATTCATTCTAATGTTTTTATTCTAATGTTTTTATTCTATTGTTTTTTTTTTTTCCTTTCTATCACGAGATTCTACATTTTCACTACCGGTTATTGTTCCCCTTTTGTGCATCCATACTTGAAAAAAAATGCCCAAATGTAAACACATCTTTTTGAAACTATAAAAATATAAAGGCTCTTCTCACTTTTGCTTCTCCGCGGTTAATGTCCATTGTTGTTGCATGGTGAATACGAATATGCATTAAGCCCCAATGGGGACTCGGACAAAAGACATTCTGCTTACGCAGTGGATCGTCCACTATTTGTGGGTGAATGCCGGACGAGTTCCTTTCTGTGAACATAAACTTCATTGTTTTGTTTTTTCAGGTTCAAATGATGTATACATATACAAGACAAATACGATTGAAACTTTTTTCAGAAAGTGAAGTGCTGTTTTAGAAGAGTGCGAAAACACAGTGCATCTTACCGTGTTTCTATAAAAGTGTTCAATAATAAATATGTGTTTATTAGGTAAAATAAACGTTATTATGGAAAGGCTGGTGGTTGATTTGATGCAGCAGATGAGATGCGGCAAAAATTCTCTATGCTTCTTGTGCAGGTATCTTCATCGATACCGAGAAAAGTTTAGCCCGAATAGGTTTATTTCATATCTGTTACTGAAATATACCTGCAAGTTTGCAGCCAAATAATGTTTATTTCTATAAACATTGTTTGGCTACAAATTTGCAGATATATTTCAGACACAGGTATGAAATAGACCTATTCATATCTGCAAATGTGTAGCCAAATAATGATTATAGAAATAAACATTACTTGGCTACAAATTTCCAGATATATTTCGGTCACACATATGAAATAGACATATTCGGGCAAAACTTTTTCTCTATAGCCATGAAGATATGCGCAAAACAAAGGCAAACATACACAGTTTTTATATTGGTACATTCTTTTACAGTTATTAGCTAATTCCATCGAGATGCACGGTATTACTTTGATAGAGGCCAGATTTATAGAGGGGGTACAATTTATTTGGAGAAAAGGGTAGCAAAATGTTTGTTCACATTTCGTTTAAATTTTTGCATGACAATACAATCGCAGAAACAGAATTCTAAAGGCAGAGATCAAGAAAAATCATCTTTCATAATATAAATTTCACCTGTCTGTTTAAATGTATGTATGTTTGTTTGTATGTCTCGCAAAAACTTTAGACAGAGGCGACGGATTTTCACGAGATCGGTATCATTTTGAACTGGCACAAAACATTAATTCCTTCACTCTCAGCTGGGCACTTTTCTACAGGGAGGGGTCGCTTTTTTCACCGATATTTTTGAAAGTCATCGCCTCTTTTCGATTGTCTGGCCTTAATTTAAATCTACGTCATTTCCGGTTTGGCGATGGGCGCAGCAGCTAACACGTCGCGTTTTTTTTTTTCGCTTTCTATTCCTCTTTCATGGTGCGGGTTCAAGCCTGCCTGCTTACTACTACTTTTTTTTTGCGTTTACAATTTTCCCTTTTTTATTTTTATTTTTGCTCAATCAACCCTTACACACACCTCTGCCTTCTTTTCTGCCTTCACGTCATGGGTTCGAGCCTGCCTGCCTTTTACGACTTAGTTTTTGCTCAACACACACCTACTAACGCTGGGCACCCAGGCTAGTCTGTTAGAAGAAGGATCTTTGTTTCCCAGCATCTGAGAGTCTCTACATTTTGTGCATAGTAAACAAAAGATTCACTTTATTATATCAAACAAACACTACCGGGCAACACCAAATAGGGAAAGCTAGTACTTAATAAAATCATTGTATTTCAAAAGATTTTGAACCTCTTGAATTTTTTCTGACTCGCTTTATCATGATTTATTTTGTGTCATGAGTTCATCGGAGCACATTCTATGGAAGTACATGTGAAACAATCATAGGGATTCGATATTGAGATACTGTGATAGGGCAGTAGATTGGCAGACAGCGCAATAACTGTTAGATTAGAGACTCTTTATTGCAGCTTGTGTCCGAAGATGGAGAGGCTGGTGGTTGCTGCACGAGATGAGATACGGCAACAATTCTCCATGCTTGCGGGAAACTTTTTCAGATAAGAAATGATAATTTATATTGCCATTCTGAATTTTTTAGATGAGATGTGAATGCTTGTGTAATGTTGATTGATCATTATTAGTGAAAAAAAAGTGTTTTCCGAAACAGAGGATCGATACCCATGGATATTTTTGTTTTTTAGAAACTAATATAAACAATTAGTATAGATATCCATTAAAATTGAGCCATAGAAACATTTTGAACAAATATCTTATTGGCCCCTGATGATTGAACCGTCTTTATGATCTACGGACCCTCAAACAATCAGTTCAAATTCTTGTAATGCAGAACCAACCCTTTTTCCTTAGTAGGAAAAGAAGCAGGAAAGTTGATTGCTCTCGTCCTGTCATCCATGGCCATGTAGAAATCTTAAATATGTCTTGATTATATTTTCATTACCGCCTGTACTGAGGAGTAAATCTTCAATCTGAATAAGATCATGGTACTTATGCAGTATAAGGGCCGTGCTATCGCTAGAGATCGTCCCAGCAGTTTATAGAAAACGCCGGAAGGTGCTGAATGAAGTTTTTTTTTTTAATTTATTTTAATTGCACAAACGCTGGACATTTTTGAAAAGAATATCATTTCTGTCAATCGAAAAGTGATAATAGTATTCTTGAATAATTTTTACACAACTTTTAGAAATTGAAATTAAAAAAATATTCATTTTAAGGCAAATTTCATGAATAAATATTTAAAAATATAAAACTGATAGCAAACAAAACTTTTTAAAAAATTATGAGTTCATCCCTTGTTTTGATGATTTTTATGATTATCTTTTGTTTAAATCATTTAGATGTTATTTTGTAATGAATGTGTAGATGTCATTTTGTAATGAATGTGTAGATGTCATTTTGTAATGAATGTGTAGATGTCGTTTTGTAATGAATGTGTAGATGTAATTTGGTAATGAATGTGTAGATGTCGTTTTGTAATGAATGTGTAGATGTCATTTTGTAATGAATGTGTAGATGTCGTTTTGTAATGAATGTGTAGATGTCATTTTGTAATGAATGTGTAGATGTCATTTGATAATGAATGTGTAGATGTCATTTTGTAATGAATGTGTAGATGTCGTTTTGTAATGAATGTGTAGATGTCGTTTTGTAATGAATGTGTAGATGTCATTTTGTAATGAATGTGTAGATGTCATTTAGTAATGAATGTGTAGATGTCATTTTGTAATGAATGTGTAGATGTCGTTTTGTAATGAATGTGTAGATGTCATTTTGTAATGAATGTGTAGATGTCGTTTTGTAATGAATGTGTAGATGTCGTTTTGTAATGAATGTGTAGATGTCATTTTGTAATGAATGTGTAGATGTCGTTTTGTAATGAATGTGTAGATGTCATTTTGTAATGAATGTGTAGATGTCGTTTTGTAATGAATGTGTAGATGTCATTTTGTAATGAATGTGTAGATGTCGTTTTGTAATGAATGTGTAGATGTCATTTGATAATGAATGTGTAGATGTCATTTTGGTAATGAATGTGTAGATGTCATTTTGTAATGAATGTGTAGATGTCGTTGTGTAATGAATGTGTAGATGTCGTTGTCTAATGAATGTGTAAATATCATTTTGTAATTAATGTGTAGATGCCATTTTGTGATGCATGTGTAGATGTCATTTTGTAATGAATGTGCAGATGTCATTTTGTAATGAATGTGTAGATGTCATTTTGTAATGAATGTGTAGATGTCATTTGATAATGAATGTGTAGATGTCATTTTGTAATGAATGTGTAGATGTCGTTTTGTAATGAATGTGTAGATGTCGTTTTGTAATGAATGTGTAGATGTCGTTTTGTAATGAATGTGTAGATGTCGTTTTGTAATGAATGTGTAGATGTCATTTTGTAATGAATGTGTAGATGTCATTTTGTAATGAATGTGTAGATGTCGTTTTGTAATGAATGTGTAGATGTCGTTTTGTAATGAATGTGTAGATGTCATTTTGTAATGAATGTGTAGATGTCATTTTGTAATGAATGTGTAGATGTCGTTTTGTAATGAATGTGTAGATGTCGTTTTGTAATGAATGTGTAGATGTCATTTTGTAATGAATGTGTAGATGTCGTTTTGTAATGAATGTGTAGATGTCATTTTGTAATGAATGTGTAGATGTCGTTTTGTAATGAATGTGTAGATGTCGTTTTGTAATGAATGTGCAGATGTCATTTTGTAATGAATGTGTAGATGTCATTTTGTAATGAATGTGTAGATGTCATTTTGTAATGAATGTGTAGATTTCGTTTTGTAATGAATGTGTAGATGTCATTTGATAATGAATGTGTAGATGTCATTTTGTAATGAATCAACAATAGCAAACTAATGTTTTTTTTTAATCATCTTTTTTGGATTAGGGTTAAGGCACTCAACATTTTGGGATCTTCTGACATTTTCCGTTAACCGCTCGGACGATTCTGATGATAACATTTTCCCTTATACTGTAAAAGTACTGTGATCACACTCAGCACTTTTATCCGTTGCACCACTGGTGTATATCCGGATCTGAACATATGCTTTATGTTGTTTTGAAATTTACTTTGATTTTCACATTTCGTTCTGCTCAATATTTTTTTATAGTATTCATATATAAAGGAAGTTGGAGGAGTTTTGACTCTCACGCTTACATTTACTACTACTACTACTACTACTACTAAATGGGTAATATGTTGAGGTTCATACCTTAGATTTACTTCATTATAACATTAATCTTTACTTTAAACACTAGCGGAGGAGGCACCCAGCTTTGCTCAAGAATAAAATATGCTTAAATATGATATATTAATTCGTTCAGATTTCGTCTATATTATTATAGAATCGTAATTTCAAAAGTAAAAAAAAAACAAAGTATTTAGGTGCCATCAGCTAGAACGGAAACTGTAGCATTCAAAGCTGGTGACGTTACCACTCTACCAACGTGACACGCGTATGAACTGATTAAGAAGTAAACATAAACTAAGATAAATGTATAACGATTTTTTTCTATTCTGATTCATTTTGACTCCTTAAAAACGACTTTAACCGGCTAAAGATCCATAAAAGAAGGGCCCGTAAAAAAAGTTTTTTTTACATAGTAATCACCATTTATCAAGGCCTGGAAGCCCCTCGGGGATAAGGGTTATTGCGTGTACAGTAATCAATGGGATAATATCGTAGTAATCGTTAGTAATGGAGATTTGATAAAGTGGATTACTTAAGGGAGCGGTTTATCCGGAATTTGTTTATGTTGGACTTGAAGACATCCAAGTTGTAGTCAGGTGGGATACAGGCAAACGGAAGAGAGTTCCACAACTGTGCACTTCTAAGAAAGAAGCTTTGTTCATGGAATATACGCTTTGGTTAGGCACAGATAAAGAGTGGGGAAAATTATTAACAGTGGTTTCAGCTAGACGGGTGTTTTTCGTGAAAGATTGGCGAGGGGGGGGACCAGAGATTGGATCTCAGGCGAGCACTTGCTATGGAAATAACGATAAAACAAAGACAGTCATTGGCGGCCCTTAGCGCTGCTCTGTGACTTTTACTTTCGGAGTAGATAGAGTTTGAAAATATGGAGACAGACCAACCGACAGACAGACATATAGCCGTTTATATATAAGATTAAAAATCTTATTTGGTTGTATTTGAAATTCATTGTTGTTGATTCAGTATACTACTACTACTACTACTACTACTACTACAACTCAGGAAGACATTTTGTTAGATACATTCCAGTATACTAGAATTCACACACGTTTCACTACCAAGGGGGCAATTATACTGTAACGACTTAAACAAATAACCAATAAGTACTGTTAAATAATAGCAGAGTTAATATTATCTATCTATCTATCTATCTATCTATCTATCTAGTGAAAAGTGAACAACACCAGTGACCTTGCTAGGCTAAGAATAGAAATATTGTCTTGGTAAATTAAGTTTAGCTGACAGTTAATTATGTAAATAGTTAAGTGACAAGTTCATAGATTTAGATACCCACGAAGGGGTGCCTGCGCATCAAATTTTTGTGGCAGGAGGTGTACAATCCCTAACCACACCTCATCTGAGTCGACCTTGTTAAATACCAGTGGCAAGTGAAGTGTATGTACAGGACGATTGGAAACAAATGACGAGATAAGTAGAGAGCACATACAGCACCTAGAGTTCCCAAGTGGTCACCCATCTGGTATTAACCAGGTTTTACTTGCTTAATTTTGTTGCTCTGATGAGAACTGGGGTGTCAACGCGATGATGCCGCATTGTCCAGTATTATAAGGCGAGGATAAACGGTAAGTGGCGACAATACTTCATGCATTCGTGAATGGAAGTTTTATAAAATTTAGGCTACAGGCAGGGGGTGAGATGCTTCTTAGCCCAGTCGAGGAGCCTACCTTTTGTGGAAAGAGTGGCAAACTTGATTTCATAAGCTTGAATCGAAGCTGGATCCCAAACTTATATATATATATATATATATATATATATATATATATATATATATATATATATATATATATACTTCATTTACTCACATAAAATTAATATACGAAAGTATAGATTTATGCATAAACTTTAAGTATTTACTCCAAAAGTGCTCAATACGTAGGTAGAGCTAGTTAGTAAGTTATAAAATATATATGGCGATTAAGCTACACTGAATATTCCGCGTTTCATCCACTCTAAGACTCTTCAATCTTAGGCGCATAAGCCTGAAGAGTCCTAGAGTGGATGAAACGCGGAATATTCAGTATAGCTTAATCGCCATATATATTTTATAACTTACTATATATATATATATAAGTTATAAAATATATGTGGCAATCTAGCTACATCGAATATTCTGTGTTTCATCCACGTTAGGATTCATCTGGCTTATTGAGAAATGTACTACTTAAAGTTTATAATCCGTTTACGGCCAGAAATTTGATCTTTGAGAACTCTATCAAGTTCCTCCGCCAATGTTGGGTATAAACACTTGAAATTGTAGATATAGGTTGCTTGGACATGCATCTAACTAAATAATATAATTTGAGCCGAAAAACAGTAAATGTTAAGGGGTCGTAATAGGGTCAAAGTTAAAAAAATATTTGACCTCTGTGGTCTCTACCAAATTATTAAAGACAATTTCTGGTCTAAACATTTGAAATTTTACATAAAGAGTATTCAGAGATAGGGCAAGCTTTTTAGTCGGTTTGGGTCGAAAATTTGAATTACCAATACCAAGAGAGCTATATGCCCAGTCTGTTAAATTACCAAGGTAGCTGATCAGCGGCTTGGATCCCACCAGTTTTGGCAAATAACAAATAGGATCCTGAACAGAAGTGTGCGTTCTATACCAACCATTATCAATGGACCAGAGGTCATCTCGTCAGCGTCAAACAAGGCCAAACTATTTGCAAAGAACTTTGCAGCTAATTCTACCCTATGCGACGAAGGCCATCAACTCCCCATATTTCCTCCTATAACACAGAACAAGCTGGGTAGCATACAAATATCCGTGCATGAGGTCGCCAAGCTGATAAAGAACCTAGATTCCAGTAAAGCAACTGGCCCTGATGGCATCCCAATTATAGTGTTAAAAAGGTTTCAAACAGAACTTGCTCCCATACTTACGAAACTATTTAAGCGCTGCCTTAAGGAGAAGTGCTTTCCGACTCCCTGGAAGACCTCTTCAGTTTGCCCTATATTTAAGAATTCAGGTGATAAGTCATCTCCCTCTCAATACAGACCTATAAGTATCCTGTGTGTTATGAGTAAGTTGCTGGAATCCATATTAAATAGAGAAATAGTCAACCACCTCAGCAGGAATAACCTTCTTAGTGACACACAATATGGTTTCCGCTCTGCAAGATCTACCGCAGATGTGCTGACAGTTATATCCCACAGGATAAGTGAATCTCTTGACAAAGGCTTTCTTTCTAGGGCAATTGCTCTTGACATATCAAAGGCCTTTGACAAGGTATGGCATAAGGGTCTACTTCACAAGATTTCCAGCTACGGTATAACTGGAAATGTTTTCTCAATCATTAAATCATTTCTCTCCGATAGGCTCATAAGAGTAGTGGTCGATGGACAAAAATCGGAGGCCTGGAATATAAATGCTGGAGTCCCCCAGGGGTCAATCCTGGGCCCAACTCTCTTCCTGATCTACATCAATGACCTCCCTAAAAACATACTTAAATCATTCGTTGACATCTATGCTGATGACACGACCATCTACGGCAACACATCAAAGGCTGTAAATGACGAAGTTCTCTCGGATTCTCTCTCCTCTGATCTCGAGCACGTGGTTCAGTGGGGGAAGATGTGGCTGGTTACCTTTAATGCATCCAAAACCAAACTCCTATCCTTACATCATCAACGCTCTGATCCCCATCTGGCATCAATTGTGATGGATGGCTCTCGTCTGGGTGAGGCTCCGTGTTTTGACAAGCTTCTGGGTTTGACCTTTACTCCTGATCTGAAATGGAACACGTACATCAAGTCTGTTGCCAAGGTCGCTGGAAAGATGGTGGGATCCTTCTACCGCTCCAGAAGATATCTCACTAATGATGCAATTCTCTATCTATATAAAAGCCAAGTACGTCCAAGGATGGAATACTGTCGCCATATCTGGGCAGGAGCTGCTAAAAACAGCCTATCTTGCCTTGACAGAGTACAAAATAGACTTCGTGGCTTAGTGGGGGATGCCCTTTTCTCTACCCTGCAACCTCTCTCCAACAGAAGAGACGTTGCGAGCCTGTCCTTGTTTTATCGTTATTTCCATGGCAAGTGCTCGTCTGAATTCCAATCTCTGGTCCCCCCTCGCCAATCTTTCACGAGAAACACCCGTCTCGCTGAATCCACTGTGAAAAATTTCCCCCACTCTATATCTGTGCCTAAATCAAAACGCGGATTCCATGAACAAAGCTTCTTTCTTAGAACTGCACGCCTGTGGAACTCTGTTCCGTCTGCCTGCTTCCCTCCGGACTACAACTTGGATGTCTTCAAGTCCAATGTTAACAAATTCCTAATGAACCGCCCCCTTAAGTAAACACTTCAGCAAATCTCCTCACTAACTTAATGTACTTGCAATAACCCTTATCCCTGAGTGGCTTCCGGGCCTTGATAAGTGGTGATCACTGTGTAAAAAAAAAAAAAAAAAACATAAATGTATGTATGCTTGCATTTCTGCCTAAAACTTTCAACAGAGGCGACGGATTTTCACAAGATTAGTATCGTTTTGAAGCTCGACCGTTCAGACGACAAATATCGAAAAATTGGCTAAAAACATTAATTTCTTCACTCTCAACTAGGCACTTTTTCTAGGAGGTGTCGCTTTATTCGCCGATATTTTCAAAAGTCATCCCCTTTTTTCGATTGTCTAGCCTTAATTTAAACCTACGTCACTTCCGGTTTGGCGGTGGACGTTTTCCCCCCATTCTTTTCGTCCTTCACGGTACGGGTTCGAGCCTGCCTTCTTACTACTACTTTTTTTTAGCTCAACACAAGGGCAACGCCGGGCACCCATGCTAGTATATATATATATATATATATATGTATATATATATATATATATATAAACATATATATATCAGGTTCCTTCAGTCTATGACAGACCATGGATACCCACAATAAGAACAGAGCCGTAAAGTAGAAATTTACAAAAGGTTTTTATTATTCAGCAGAACAATTCAAAGCTGTGTTGCTTATCTACAATTAATTTTGTCGTTTGATAATTTCACTCTTAGCGATCTTCCCCAGACAACTCTGAATGACCCCCTCATCTTTCCCGTCTCCTTAATATATCTACTGTCAACCAGAAATCCTAGATGCCCAACCCGTTCTCTCAGTTACTCGCAACTGGACATCCAAACTGGCTACATGAGTTTTTTTGTTTTTTTTCTCAGCTTATTTCAATCCGGTCACGAGAAACTAACAGATAATTCTAATTGCACCATGCTGTCTGGGGAATTCAATAGATTCGCCTGTGTACTTATCTTACTTCCTCATTATTTCACGATAGTTTCAGCTTCTTCGGAAAGCATATATATTTACATCTACATTATTAATCTCATGGAGTTTCCAAGAATACAGATAAAACATCTCATCTAACATTTGTGATTTTCTTTTATCTAATTCCATAATAAAATTAACGAAACTCCTCTTCTACAAAACAACAATAAACATCAACTTCAACGTTACTCAAAGATAAAACATTTGATGTGTTTTCATATTTTAAACCGCATTCTGTTTTAACTATTCGCCTGTTTAAACTGCTTTCTTCTTTAACTATTCAACTGTTTTTAATTTCTGACATGCATAAAATCTGCTGAATTTCTTGTTTTTGTTTGTGTGTTAGAAACCCTGTAGATGGTAACGTTAAATAGAATGTCGTTAAAAGAATTGAAATAAAATATGCAACATGGAGACAGACCATAAGTGAACGTGTCTGTGTCTGTATGTGTACACTTTGCAACGCAATAACTCTGTCAATTTTCAGTCTACAGACTCGGAATTCAATATACAGAGTACTAAGATTTGGGAAAATCTTTGTAATCAGTTTTCGGACAGAAATTTGACTGTTAATGGGGTCAAAGTTCAACGATTTGACATTTGAGAACTCTACAAAAGGCTCCGCTAATTTTGAGTCTAAACATTTGAAATTTTAGATATAGGTTCCTTGGACATGGATCTAACTTAATAACTTGATTTGAGCTCAAAAGAATAAATGTTAAGGAGTCATCATAGGGGTCAAATTTAAAATTGACCTTTTTTTTTACTCAACATACACCTTCACACATATATATATATATATATATATATATATATATATATAATTGAGCGGTTGGAAAGATCGAACAAATTGCAAACTTGATTTTAATAAACATATCTATTTATTAAAATTTCAGTTTTCAAAACTGAAAACAACTCTTTTGTAGACCGGAAGCAAGTTTAAATTTTGGAAGAGATTATTAAATAGAGGATTCAAGTATCCCCTAGATCAATATTTGATTCTACCTAGTCATATTCCCTCAACGTTGGTGCATGTTGTTAAGAATAAATTTTAATTAGATTTGATTGTTCGCAAATACAATTAATTTTTCGCTGTGAAGCCAAGTCTTTTTCAGCAGCAAATATAAATTACAACTGGAAGTGAATTTTGGTATCAGTAGCATTTTCGCTAATAATAGAAATTAGTAATACCAATAATTTTTTATCTGTTTATCACTGTTAAAAATTTATATTTTCGTTTTAATCCTTACTTACTCCTTTATTTCAAATAAAGTCTACCAGATGGGAATTCGTTTCCCAATCCAGAGGTAAAATATAACATATCTACCTCCATATATTATGATATTTGGACTTTATGAATTTCGACAAAGAAATGTCTATGGACCAATGATTAACGACTTTTATAAATCTGTTCGCGTATGTGATGACTATGTGTTTGTACGTCTATCTCTCCAACCATCGATATGTAAAATATGACGGTGCATTTATGAGAAGATAGAGAGGGAGGACAAAGATGAAAATGGAAGCAGAACAAAGACAACAACAAAACCTCCTGATGTCTGCAGTCTGAGAAACATTTGAACATTCACATAAATTAGCCGCGTCTCTTGATTGATGCCGAAGAAATAAAGAAAATTTGCCTTTTTTTTCTGGGTAACAGAATTAGCATATTCCCATGGACACGCGGCAAATACAAGAGAAGTCGTTTTGTAATTTGATTGTCGGGTGGTGTGTAGAAAAGATGGGGAAGGAGTACATCCATCTTCTCTCATCTTCCGACTTCCCACGAATTCACCTTTGCTTTCCCCCCTCTCTTTAGCAAAGAACCCCCATATATATATATATATATATATATATATATATATATATATATATATATATATATATATATATATATATAAACGAATAATATATTCATAGTTTTTCATTTCAACTGGTGACTGATATACAAATAAAGATAAAATAGTTATTCATAAAAATGTATTTACTTATTTCAATCGACCACTAATGCAAGACACACACACACACACACACACACACACACACACACACACATATATATATATATATATATATTTTTTTTTTTTTTTCGAGACGAAATAGGTCCATGTCATAGTCATATTTCGCCGCGGTTTGCTTGATTTGTGTTAGTTAATAGATTTTCTTGTGTGTGGCCCGACTGCTCATATGACAGAGTACTCAGCACGCATGCAAAAGGCACAGGTTCTGAATCCTGAGTTCGGATATGTGTAACTGATGCACCCAAATGAGGGTGAAATTGGAGTCTTTCTGGTTGTTGGCTGTTATGGCTATTGTAAGCCGCGACGTTGCTTGACTGTGAAAATAATAATAATAATAATAATAATAATATATACACATATATATATATATATATATATATATATATATATATATATATATATATATATATATAGTAATTTATAAAATATATATGGCCATTAAGCCACACTGAATATTCTGCGTTTCATCGACTATAGGATTCGTCAGGCTGACGAATCCCATAGTGGATGAAACGCAGAATATTCAGTGTAGCTTAATCGCCATATATATTTTATAAATTACTAACTAGCTCTACCTACGTATTGAGCACTTTTGAAGTAAATACTTAAAGTTTACGCATAAATCTATACTTTCGTATATTAATTTTATGGAGTAAATGAAGTAGTTATATATATATATATATATATATATATATATATATATATATATATATATATATATATATATATATATATGTTATTTGTTTTTGTGCGATACGTTTTGAATGAATTCAATTATTTTCGAAAGTGCATTTTTACCTAAATGCAAGTTGGGAATAATTTTTCCTTTAACCAATTTGGTACCCCCAAATATATATTGTTTTTAAAATATAATTATCAACTGACACGTGTTTCGTCGTCTACGACTCATCAGAGTGGTTGACTCTAACAAGATTCGAAATGTTTTTAAATATATATATATATATATATATATATATATATAAATATATATATATATATATATAAATATATATATTTATATATAAATATATATTTATATATAAATATATATATATATAAATATATATATATATATATAAATATATATATATATATATATAAATATATATATATATATATATAAATATATATATATATATATATAAATATATATATATATATATATATATATATAAATATATATATATATATATATATTATAAACTATATATGCCACTCCTCATATGGGGGTACCAAATTGGTTAATGGGAAAATTATTCCCAATTCGCATTTAAGTAAAGTGTACTTTTGTAAATAATTAAATTCATTCAAAAACGTATCGCAAAAACAAAAACAAACAACATCCGTCCGAGTTAATCGCGATATATCCAAACAGTCGTGCAAGATGGACGAGCGGGTTAAGAGTTTAGGCTCATTACTGTGGGATCTCGATTTTGAATCTCGCTAGATTCAGCCACTCTGACGAGTCATAGACGACGAAACACGTGTCAGTGGATAATTATATATGTATATATAAAGTGAATTTGTCTATTTGTAATCTGTCTGCGGAAAGGTCTCTACCAAACTCCTCTCTCAATTTTGGTCTACAAACCTGAAACTTAATACATAGGTAATTTGGACACGTGGAATAAATTCGATTTGGTTTTTAGTCGAAAAAATAGCTACTAAGGATAAAAATTGAAAAACATAATTAAATTTGGCAGTGTTAAAGTGTTCCTGTATGCATGTACAAATATACATTTATGCATTAAAATCGGTTAAATTTTAATATTTTCTTAAACATAGATCATATGGTATCACTGGAAGAATATATAATGTAATTAAATCCTCCTTAAGTAAGAGAAAAATCCAGGTTGTTCTCGACGGCCGTACATCTAAACAATATGATATAAATGCGGGAGTACCTCAGGAGTCTATCCTTGGACCTTTATTATTCCTGATAATTATAAATGACATCCCTGATAAAATTGTTTCGGAGATGGGTATATTTGCTGATGACACCACTCCCTATAACAGGCACGAGGGGAAAATAAATGAACACATATCCAAGGAAATGGCAGAAACACTCGAGGATGACCTTAAATCTGTAGTGGAATGGGGACAAAAATGGATGGTTACATTCAATGCTGCCAAGACTAAGATTGTATCTTGCAATAATTACAAGAAACCTTCTCTATCACCAATAGCAATAGCCAAGAACACATTACCCGAAAGTATTTCCTTTAAACTCATCGGCCTAACGTTTACCGGGAACATGAACTGTCATAACTTCATATATATATAAAGTTATGAAAAAATATATTCAGGTTAACCAGTATTGCCCGGTCGTAAAATATGCTTAAATTTGATGATTTATTAATGCAGATTTCGTATTTATTATTATAGAGTCAATACTTTATTGATTATTATGTTGTAACAATATATCGTGATTTCAGAAGTTTTAATGAATGACTTATGTAACATCGGCTAGAATCGAAACCAAAATATTTAGCTCTCCAGCATTAATCGGTGCCGTTTGAGCTATAGTTAGATTAAAAAAAAAATTTTATTCAAATTTCACTCGAAACATGGTAGAGTGCCACTTTGAAGTAGGGGCTACTATCGGGAACAGGGGTATTATGAAGAGAGATGAGTAGCAAGATGTCTGTTCACATTACACTTAAACTTCTGCATGTCAGTACAGTTATGAAAGCAGAATCCCGGAAGGGAGTTCCAAAGTCTAGCAGTTTTGGGGAAGAAACTATTGGAGTAGAAGGCCTTCTTACACCTAGGGATGTGTGTAGGGGTGGGATTTGGCTGCTTGTCATGTTTGTTGGGGGTATTCACGTCGAGTGGGTACAAGTGCTTATAGTTCGTCGTAGATGGATTGAGAACATTGTCAAGGCTGCTGCGGGGAAGGTAGGCTCTCTCTACCATGCTAGAAAACTACTTATGCCTGAAAGTATCTTGTACCTCTATAAGGTCACCATTCGCCCATGTATGGAGTACTGTTGTCATATTTGGGTTGGTGCATCTGCTGCTTGTCTCTCACTCCTGGACAGGGTTCAAAAGAGAGTCGTCAGCCTGCTAGGTCCTGAACTATCATAAAGGCTTCAGCCTCTGTCCCACCGACAAAATGTTGCATACCTCTGCCTGTTCTACAAGTGCTTTAATGGTGAATGCTCTGACGAACTACCATCGTTTTCATGCGAAATTCAGTATTATGATTTCCGAAATTGTGTCCTAATGGTGTAGAAGCGCAAAAAAAAAAAAAAGACTTGAATCAAAGAAACAGCCATTTTTTTTTTTTTTCGAATCGTGCCGAAACCAACTCACATAACAGGGAGAAACACCTTGTAAAAAGCACAAAAATACATGAAAAAAAGATACTAAGACGAAACGAAAGAGTGAATAAATTTTATAATCTTTCACTCTACTTCCACCACCAACCCAAACGCGATGGCGTTAATATTGTTTGTTATAAAATGTGAATAAGTATTTCATATGTGATTCCACATCCAGTGCAGTGAAAATTCTATAGCCTACAAAATATTTGAAATTGAAAATTCAAATTTTAAAAAATTACAATATTTTTTTGTTTCGCAAAATCCTTACATCAATTTTTCATTAAAAAAATATATTTATATTTGCAACATGAAATAAAGTGAGTTCTCTTTTAGATTCATGTAAATTGGATTTTGCAAATGAAACCCCGAATCCTTGTTGGATATTTGTAATAAGTGATAACACGCTTCTACTTCGACCAGCCGTCATAGTTGACTGAGTTTATATTTAGCGGATTATCAAGCGTTCTTTATGATATTGAGGTCAGAATGGAAGAAGGTATGTGCATCGATATTTATTAAGCCACAGGATATCAGGTTATCTCATTCTGTCCAATATATTATCAATATCGGCGGGCGATGGATATTAATAAGAAAGATTCGCTTTGCTATCCGCTCGACTTTGCATTTTGTTGTCAAAGAGATAAGATGCGTTTGCTTCGATACATATATTGAAAGACTAACAAACATTATGCGTGTGTGTGTCAGTGTGTGTGTAAATTTCTTCTTTTTTTTGCTTATGCTGACAGTGCAAACATTATTAACAAATAAATAAATGTTTTACTAAGACTAATTTTCGAATAAAGTATTATTAGATCAGGTACGTACGAAATAATTATTTTGAATATATATATATATATATATATATATATATATATATATATATATATATACATATATATATATAATGACTACTTCGTTTAAGCACATAAATTAATATACGAAAGTATAATTTTATGCGTAAATGTTCAGTATTTACTTCACCAGTGCTCAATGCATGGCAATTAAGTTACACAGAATATTCCGCGTAGCTGAATTGCCATATATATTTTTATAACTTATATATATTAATTCCAGGTTAAAGGTATTCAGGAGATAAAACCCATAAATTAAAACGAGGGTATTAAGAGTGCTTAAAAAATGGCTGATGAGGTAAACCTGGAGATATATACATGAGCCCATTGTTCGTTCCATATATATATTAGTAATGGGATGATTCCAATATTTTCCTCGATTCCGATACAATTACCGATTCCGTACTAAGTTCCCGATTCCGATACAATTTCCGAATCTGATTGTTTATACATCTCTAAATATTTAACTATATAGTTGTATTGTTCTCTGATTATCGTAAAAAAAAACACACACATGTATAATGTACAAATATTTTCCTAAACGTAAAAATATATTTGTGGGGGACGATATATCGATTTTAGATTCACTGGTGGTTTAAAATCAATAAATACTTATTATTTTATCATTATTACCAGCAATGAAAGATTTTGCTTTAAACAAAATCAAATAAAAAAGACAATTAAAAGAATCGTTTTTGGCATCGGAAAATCGGTACACATTTTTCCGATGCAGGCAGATACCCTCAAATATATTGATTCCGACTAATCGTCCCAACACTACAATATATATATATATATATATATATATATATATATATATATATATATATATATATAAGCACATTGAATGAAACGATACATCTTTACTATTACATAAAAATAACGTTGTGTGAGCGTGTATGTGAGTTCGTTCCATATGGACTTGGAAACGGCTGAGCAAACCTTCTGAAAAGTTCACACAAAAGTACTTGATGTGTCTGAAAGTGTTCTTACGTAGGTTTTGTATCAAAATACGTCTGATATGTATCGAAAATCGATAATCGAAAAAAAAAACACGATAAAAGAAGGATATCAGATTTTGACCAAAGTTACCATTTTTATACAACCTAGCATTACAAGTGCAAGTATATTAACCAGATAAATACTTTTATGGTTTTAGCAAAAAAGGCTACAATAATATTGCGGGAATTCCATTCACCCTGAACATCCACAAAATGACCTGCAGCAATAAATTACATATAAAACATGATGCTGTGGAATTTCCTCGGGTTCTGCTGGTACATATGGATATTCCAAGAGGAGTACCTACTAAAACACTTTAAAGAAGTTGGAATAGTTATTAATAAATATGTTTAACTTGATGAAAATTGGAAGTATCTCAGTTTTCACAAAGGGGTTTAACCCATTCTTGACCCCTTTAAAGAAAACTATATTAAGCTACATACATTATCACCCTTTTCCGCACCTGTATTCACAAATTAATAATGATCAGTTTATAAGTTTAGGAGTGAATCTTCTACATGCATATACCTAAACTTGTTTATCTGCTAGGGAGCCATGAAGATGGAGATATATACCGGAAGTCCTGAAACTACTTAACCCCTGACTTAAAACAATCGGTAATTATATTGGGTTTACAAAACCTGAGAGAGAGAGTGAGAGAGAGAGAGAGAGAGAGAGAGAGAGAGAGAGACTCACACGCACACACACACACACACACACACACACAGACCTTTTTATACCTTTTCATTTCTTAATGGCATTCACCTGACTAATTGCTCAGAAAATTAGATTTACTTTATTAGGTGTGTTTCTAATTGGATAGAAATGTCACCTGATATCCACAATTTCAAAATTAAAATTATGAGAATTATTACAATAGGAAATTATGAACCGTGCGTAAATAATAATTAGAAACTCATTCCTAACGTGTTAAGTATTCTGTCCTAACAATTTGCAAAAGATACAGTAAAAACTGCATTTGACTTTAAAATCCTATCAAAAAGTAGCACAGTTCGTAAAGTGCAGAAGTAACAAAAGCTGACATTTATTCATCCTTATCCTCGAGTGGACTTCGGGTCTTGATAAGTGGTGACTCTCAAGTATATTTATTCCCAACAAAAAAAGGGCGACGGAGAGATTTTTACACCTACTGTGTTAAATTGTGAAATTTTGAACATCTCTAAAGGCCAAAGTAAAAAAAAATATATTTAAATCGTCTGGGTTACCTATTTCCGAATTTTCAAAATTTAAATTTTTAATATGGTTTTAAAGAACTGATATATATATATATATATATATATATATATATATATATATATATATATATATATATATATACGAGCAAACAGTTATTAAAACGTTAAAAAACACTTTGAAATGAGTTAAAAACATATTTAATCTGAAAAGGAAACACTAGATAAGTGGATAGTCCTTAATCCGTGGAGTTTCGAAGAAATACTTTCCTTCTCATCAGAGGGTAGGAATTAGCAAAATGCGGGATCGGATTTTGCATGCAAAAGTATTTGATGAAACAACAAGTAAGTCAAAAATCTTACTTGATAACAAAAAAGTGAAGCAGAGGGAATATGGCGAAGAAAAAGGTGATTACACATGAATGGATAGTCTGGTGGAAGATAAATAATCCAGTGACGGTAAAATCCAAATATATAACTTCAAGAAAGTTAATTGAATTTCCATTTGCACAAGTAAAATCCAAGGAAATCCCGTAATTGGAAGAAGATTGTCCATAATAATCCAAAGGCAGAAATCCATGGAATAATTCACAAAAATGTGTACAAGGAAAAAAGGAAAAAATTCCAATATTATTAATAAAAGAAAAATAAGATATGCTTTTCACTCTACTGCCGAGACATAAATATATATATATAATGTATAAATTTCGTGGTTAAATTTTAAATTCTGGAAAAACAGCATATAGAGCATATTTTCGATTTAAGAATTTATTTATTATTTTCTGCCCACCTGGATTTATAACCCCGAACGACATTGGACTCCTTCCAATAATGCATTACCCAGGTTGTATCTACTTCTCTTTTCGTATAATTTTTCCATATAATTATCCACAACAACTCAAAAAACTATTTTCAATAATTGTGCTGAAAGCCAAAATTAGTGCCCATTCGCAGCTGAACATTTTGCTAACCGCATTTCTTTTCCTCTGATGATGTGAGCCATTATTGAAAATCCAGGGATTAAGGAAATTAAAATAACCCCTTCTATATATTCCTTTTGTCAAACAATAAATTCTTAAATCGAATATATTCTCTATATGTTGTTTTTTCAGAATTTAAAATTCAACCACAAAGCTTATATACTGCTCTATTCTTAAATATTGAGCTTTTCCTTTTTGGCTAGGATCACCTTGAAAGTATTACTTCAAGTAATATCTATCAGGATTTTTCATCTGAATTCTATCAATGTCTTATCTCGCTTATACACACACACACACACACACACACACACACATATATATATATATATATATATATATATATATATATATATATATATATATATATATATATATATATTGACAGCAAGTCATTATTAAAGCAGTCAGTTTGAACACGACAGTTATTCTTGTTTCCGATCTTTCTGGATATCTTTTTCATTTGCCGAGCGGTCATATGTTATATAGAATGGCGCCCAAATGTTGTTGTTCGGCCATATTCTTCTCAAGTGCCGCATCCGATTATCATCGCTCCTAATGATAATCGGATGCACCGATAGAAAGCGCTTGAGAAGAATATGGCCAAACAACAACTTTTGGGCGCCATTTTATATACTATGCCTGCCGAAATTTAAAAGACTGTTCGGCAAATGGAAAAGATATTCAGAAAGATCGAAAACAAGAATAACTCTGTCGTGTTAAATCAAACGTGCTTGAATATATATATATATATATATATATATATATATATATATAAATTCGTATTCCTGTCTCTTTGTTTCATTGTTTGTTCACAATTTGATTGATATATACAAAACGTGTCTTACTTTAATATTTCATTTATTTGCAAAAATATACAATTAAGAGATCACCTTATTTGCATATGACATTAACAAAAATCGATTTTACTAAATAGCGATATCTTAATGTTTTTAACGAGAGTATTATTTTAAGTATTCTATTTAAAATTGTTCTTTAATAAATTTTAAACAACAATTATATTCATAATATATTTAAGTTAATTTAATTTGGAATTCATATTTCAAACAGCGACCTTTTTTTTAACTTTTTTTAGAGTTATTTTCTCCTAGATGCTATGCATAAAAACAAACAAACGTTCACCAAATATTATTTGGTAATTTCATTAAGTTTCTAGCTTGAAAAATAATTCCGTATAGATAAAAAAAAACATGTTTGGCTTTTATTGTTTTTTTTAAATATTCAAAATAAAAAACAAAAAACGCTTACAAAAAACTGAAAAGATTTCATTTGTTTGTTTTATTTTATACCTTAAACGGAAATACAGAAATCGGCAATTTTTTACCATTTAATCCAGCGTCGTTTAACACCAAGAAAAATGAAGATCTAATGCCCCCCTCTAAATTCCACAATTTACACTTTTTTCTTATATCGCGTTAATTTCATCGATTACAAACTTAATTTTCTAATTAAAAAGGTAACTTTATACGACTTGATCCAGCGGCGTTTAACCCCTAAAAAAGTGGAGATCTACTTTTTTTTCAGCCTAATACACTTAAACAGCTTTTATACATATTATGAGAGAAGAAATTTTGAAAACATAAAAATAAATAAATAACATGTTAGAGTAGGGATCACTTTTCTATATAAATTTAACGTAAAATGAGCACCTACTTTTTGGCCACTAAGCGTTCAACGAGACATATCACCTCTAGCATTTTTTTAAGTTTGGCGATTGAGGGGGAGGGCAAAATCTAACAAATGCAATTTGTTTTTCTCTGGTGGGGGTGGGAATTACATTGGAAACATAAAATAACGATAAATTTAATTATTTTTTATGAGACCATTCTCTACTTTCACCTAACAATTTAATAAACAAAACAAACCCCAAAATATAACGAATTCATTTTTTTTTGGTGGTGGGGGGGGGTTACGTTAGAAACATGAAACGACAAAAAGCAAATCGAAAAGCATCCCCCCCTAAAAAAGACCATAGATTGAAGCTCAGACGAGCACTTAACATGAACATAACGATAAAGCAGAGACTGACTAGTAACGTCTCTTCTGTGGGGAAAGAGGTTGCAGGGAAGATAAAAAGGCATCCCCCACTGGGCTGCAAAGTTTATTTTGAACTCTTTTAAGGCAGGATAAGCTGGTTCTAGCAGCTTCTTCCCAGGTGTGGCAAGAGTTCTCCATCCTTGGACGTACTTGGCTCTTGTACAGGTAGAGAATTGCATCAGCAAGTGAGATATCTATTTCGGCGTTAGAACGATCCCACCGTTTTTTTCAACAGCCTTGGCAATGGATTTAATGTACGTGTACAATCTCAGATCAGGAGTACTAGCAAATTAAAAAATATTATTAACCATTTTTATAGACACTAGTGTTTCATGCTTATGCTACCATGAACCCAGTCACATGTGATAAACTATAAGTGGCTATGTCACCTGTAAAAATCCAGAGAGAGAGAGAGAAGCATATGAATACGTTTAGCAGTAAAATCCTAATCTTGTATTCCGAGTTTATAAGAATGAGTTACAACGTAATCTACCTTATTTTCTCTATATTTAATATTCTCACATACGCCATAATCATATTGAAACACTGGTCCCCACCTGATCACTCAAGTTAATCAACCATGAACCTAGATGGGTGTATGTACTGCGCCGGATGTAGAAATTTCCAGGTTGACATCTGGGAGAGATGAACCCTCAATCTTCATTAATACATGCATCTAGGAGAAGGAAGATTCTGATGTCAAATCTGAGGTCTACTTCTGCTTTGTCTTGTAGCAACCATTGCACCGACCAAGATTAGCAGTTGTATGAAAAGGTGTGGATGGTTCTACACAAAGCCTTCACCACTATATACAGATCATCTGTGTGGATTTCTGAACAATTTAATTTTTGTGGCAGATCTCATGCATCGAAATCAACGGGAGTCCTATCATATATAAACACCTGATCATTTTTTTTTCCATCTAAATTCAACAATTATAGGCAAATAATCAAACACTTTCTATGCATATTTTTTTCCGATTAACGTGTTTCATAAAAACATTTCTACATTTTTACTTCAAAAAATGATTAGAATCTAGTGTTGGGACGATTAATCAGAATCGGGAATCAGAAACATTGGAATATTTAAGGGTCTCAGAATTGGTATCAGAATGGGTATCAGAATCGGAAAAATTTGTACTAATTTTCTGATGCCAAACCGATTCTTCTAATTATCTTTTGTTATTTGATTTTATTTAAAGCTACATCTTCCATTGCTGGTAATAATGATAAAATAATAAATATTCATTTTTAATATATAAATAAAATAATAAATATTTGATATTTAACCCCTAGTGAAGCTAAAATCGATAGATCATAGACAAGTATACTTTTACATGTAAGAAAATATTTGCACATTTAACTTGTGCGTTTTTACGGTAATCAGAGAAAAAATACAACTATATAGTTAAATATTTAGAGATTTATAAAGAATTGGAATCGGTAATCGTATCGGCATCGGGAATTTCGTACAGAATCGGTAAGTGTATCACAATCGGAAAAAAATATTGGAATCGTCCCATCACTATTAAAATGGGTTTCCAAATAGAAGGTAAGAACAGTTCCTATGCATATTTTTCAGATAGACACCACAAAAACGTGGAAACATTTCTATATTTTTACTGCACAAAAATTATTATCTGAGATCTCTCAAAATTGTTATCTAAATAGAAGGTAGAAACAATTTTGCTCCCTATACAATGTCTTCTAACACACCAGCACTAAACATCGAGTTAGCATTTTGCACAAGGGAAACAATTTAAAATTCCATAATTCTTGTACTTCTATAACTCTCACCCTCTTAAAATCCACACGCAGTGATCCTCTACTCAAAAAGCTAAATTATTTTACGCATATTTTTTAATACTTTTATTATATTTCCATATTCAATCTTGAGCAATGCTAGGACACGGGCCCAGCTAGTATTAAATAAATTCTTTTGGCTTTTGGTAGCAACAATTTTTACCCCCTAATTCTATAATTAACTAGCAGTTCAGCCCGGCTTTGCTCGGGCCCTATGTACTGTTCATAACTTTATGTGCATATGTAATATATATATTAAAAAGTTTGACTCATGTCCAGGTAACCTACATCTAAAATTTCAAGTCTTTAGACCCAAAATTCGCGGAGGAGTTTGGTAGAATCTGCAAAGGTCAACTCTTTCAACTTTGACCTCTTGGCAGACAAAATTTCGTCCAAAAACTGATTAAAATGCTTGCCACATGTCTGAATACACTTTATGTAAGATTTCAAATGTTTAGACCAAAAATTGGCTGAGTAATTTAGTAGAGACTGCAGAGGCCAAACATTTTAAAACTTTGACCCCAATTTTGACCCCTTAACATTTATTGTTTGAGACACAAATCAAATTACAAAATTTGATCCATGTCCAAGTAACCTACATCTAAAATTTCAAGTGTTTAGACCCAAAATTGGCGGAGGAGTTTCGTAAAATTTTCAAAAGTCAAATCGTTGAACTTTGACCCCTTGACAGCCAAATTTCTGGTTGAAAACCGAAATAAAAGATTTTCCCAAACGCAAACCCTCAGTATGTCAAATCTTGAGTCTGTAGACTGAAAATGGATAGAGTAGTTTGGTAGGGAAATGTACTCACACATAGACAGACAATCTCACTTTTATAAATATATATAGATTATAATTTATATAATTGACTGTCAGTTTATTCGTTAACATTTTCTGTAGCACTTGCCTGTTCTCGCTTGCAGGGTGGTTTATATGTAAGAGGCAACTTCTGCTTCAACCCAAACCCTTTCCTCGGAAAGTTTTAGTTTAAACAGATACACAATCAGGCGTTATATTTCCTTTCTTACTCTTTGCTATAGACGAGAGAAAAAAACAGAACTCAAACTTTTTCATGGCATACATGTCGTTTTTTTATCGACATCGCTCCAAAGCTTGAAGCCACTTAATGCAAGGAGTTAACAAGAATGGAAGATGATTAACGCAAAGACACGAGATTCCATAAAAGAAAAGATTAAAGGTCAGAGGAAAACAGTGAGCAGGAAAGAGTTCCACAAGCGTGCAGATCTTGGAAAGAAGCTACTGGGCTAGGAAGTTGTAGTACAATGAGGTATCAAAATAACAAACAGATGAAGACCACTAGACCAACGAGTTTAACGAGCTGGAACAAAAGAAGCAGAGAAAAAATCATAGAATTCTGAAGAACACATGTCATAATAGTATTTATGAAAACAGACTGAGACTAGCAACATCACGTCTATGAGGATGCAGAAAGAATAAAAGGTTGGCCAATTCAAACAGTTATGTATTGGATTTGTAAGTACTCCTGTTTTCATAATTCTTTTCGAACTTTCTATTATTAAAGTTGGTTTCTATTGTAACTTATGCTTTGGAATTTTTGAGTTTTGATTTCAATTAGATGGAATACTCTTCTTATCTTCGAACTTATGAATAATTCGACCTTCTTCAGGAGTATCTCCTCGAACTTAGAAATCTATACTGAATTCTGAATGGAACGCTCTGTATGAGAGTCAAAGTGAGATAATTTCTGGAGCAATAGAATGATCCAACCAATTACTGATACATGTCTTATATTCTCTTTAGCTTCCTGGAAATTTCCATACATTTACTTAGTTATTTTCTCTCCTCCAGCTTCACCATATGATCTGCCGATTTAGCGAAATCGATTATTTGGCAAACATTTTCCATTCTTGTTGGCTATTATCATGTCTGACTTTCTTGATTGAATGAGTTTGTCCGTTTTTATTCCTGTATCTCGGAAGATTTTTTGCCTTGATTTTTTTTTTAGTCTTTTCTATGTCTATATTCGTTGATTATTGACTCTTTCCGGTTTTCAATACTACATCCGGTTTGTATTTGTACAATTTCTGTGCATGTATAAACTGCAGTCATTTGTGATATACTTACTGCAGCAGAAGAATTATCCCTATTTTTCAAGCAATCTTAATAATCTCGCCTTATCTTCTCACTTCAAGACTTGTTCCCTCAACACTAAAATCAACAGAGTCTAGGCCATTTCTGATTGTGGTATGATGCTGGTCCTGTGCAGCTCTAGAAGACCCAGCATCCCAGGCTTTGTCTTCTCTCTTTGAGAAAGAGTTAGTTTATTGCTAATCATCTGAGGCAACTCTACCGGGGAATGTAAATCGGATTGCTCAGGAATTTTTTTTGCAAGTCAAAGTGCTTCTCATCAAGGGTGCTGACTCTTCAATCTGACTTTCTGACCCTTGTGTCGCATTTCTCACTGTGGGAGAGAGATTAATGCCTATTTTTGCAACCGATTTTATGTAAGTCTACCTGTGAGCTTATGTTCGACTGAAGTCGTTGAGTGCTGGAGAGGTATGAAAAGAATAACAGAAAAAGATGACCAAAAAATATAAAAAAACGGAAATAAGTTAAGCAAGTAATAAAGGAACTTATCAATTGACAAATTGATAAGAATTTATTTTAAACGCAGACAAAGAGAAATAAAAGTAGGGTTTTAATTAGGTCTCACTGTAATAAAAGTAGGGTTTTAATTAGGTCTCACTGTAATAAAAGTAGGGTTTTAATTAGGTCTCACTGTAATAAAAGTAGGGTTTTAATTAGGTCTCACTGTAAATAAAAGTAGGGTTTTAATTAGGTCTCACTGTAAAAAAAAGTAGGGTTTTAATTAGGTCTCATTGTAAAAAAAAGCAGGATTTTAATTAGGTTTCACTGAATGGTGATAGCAAAAAAAAAAAAAAAAAACGAACAATAGGAACAACATTTGACGGGGGGAGGGGGAGCAGTTAGATGCTTATTCAGTTGAGGCTTGAACTCTAAAGTGGACAGCTAGAGTTTGAATGCCACTGAAGACGGGTCATGGTTTGGACCAGATCGAGAGTCCTTGAGTAGACAGAGATTTCTTTTATATTTTTACATAGGAGTCATCCGAAGCCACTCGAGGATCAGGCTTATTAAGTGTACAGCAGTCAATAGAATAATATTGTAGTAATCGTTAGTAGTGGAAATTTGGTAAATTGGATTACTTAAGGGGACGGTTCATCAAGAATTTGTTTACGTTGGACTTGAAGACTACCAAATTGTAATCAGTTGGAAAACAGGCAAATGGAAGAGTTCCAAAGGCATGCAGTTCTAAGAAAGAAACTTTGTTCATGGAATCTACGTTTAGGTTTAAGCAGAAATAATGAGTAGGGGAAATTACTGACAGTGGTTTCAGCTAGATGGGTGTTTTTCGTGAAAGTTTGGCGAGGGGGAACCATAGATTGGAGCTCAGACGAGCACTTGCCATGAAAATGACGATTAGACAGGCTCGCAATGTCTCTACTGTGGGAAAGAGGTTGCAGGGAAGATAAAACGGCCCCCCCACTAGGCTACGAGGTCTATTTTGAAATAGGAAAACCTGCTTCCAGCAGTTTCTGCCCAGATGTGGCAACAGTACTCTATCCTTGGACGTACTTGGCTTTTATATAGATAGAGAATTGCATCAGCAGTGATATATCTTTTGGAGCGATAGAAGGATCCCACCATTTTTTCAGCAATTTAATTAATGAATTAATAAGCTAACAGACGGAGCTGTAAATATAAATGTGGACCTCAGCATGTAGAGTGCAGTTTCACACACACCCAGATTCAAACCAATATACATGCGAAGTATCAATGTCTGTAATTTTCTTGTGCTTATTAATTTATTTTTTTTCTACTTGTGAACCCATGTGCTTTCCCATCGACTGTCGCCAGAGTAAAAATGACCATTTTGCCATGAGAAGATAAGTTAAATGAAAAACCCATGGCACGCACAACGTTTGCGGTCGGTGGTCTGCTAGTGGGGCCATGGGGGTTACATACCATTTCAAGTCTAGAATGAAAGTCAGTCCTAGAAGCTATTAAAAGCAGGGAGCTTCTTCAAGGAGATAATCATTTTTTTTTTTTTTTTTACATAGGCATAACCACTTATCAAGGCCAAGAGACCACTCGAGGATAAGGGTTAAGAGTGTACAGTAGTCAATTGAACAATATAATAATCGTTAGTAATGGAAATTTGGTAAATTTGTTAACTTAAGTGGAACGGCTCATCAAGAACTTGTTTACGTTGGACTTGAAGACAACCATATTGTAGTCAGATGGAAAGCAGGAAAACGGAAGATAATTCCACAGGCGTGCAGTTCTAAGAAAGAAGCTTTGTTCATGGAATCTATGTTTAGGTTTAGGCACGGATAAAGAGTGGGGGGGGGGGATTATTGATAGTTTTTTTCAATTGGGATAAAGTAAGAATCAGAGTGATCGTTGAAGGAGAGAATCTTGATTTTAGATGTATTAAAAGTAACCAGTCACATTTTCCCCATTACACAACATGTTCATAATATGTCATAATAGAATGACATATCATGATTATTAAACCTCCTGGTATTGTTGCAATATATGGATGTGTCCTCTGCATAGATGTCACAAAATGATCTGAAAATGTGATTTAGGAGATCATTGATCAGGGAGAGGATTTGGCTCAGAATCGATCTTTGAAGAACGCCAGCATTGATACAATGTATTTCAGCTGTTCAATGACTACTTTTACAAGAGAAGGGGGCGAAGGAGAGATAAATAGATACTAAATCTATAGCTAATAATATAATTTTTTTTATGGAAATCGCCCCAGACAAAGATTGAAGCCACTTAATGTAAGGAACTAACAAGAATGATAGATGATTAATGCAAAGAGATGCCTAAAAAGACAAAGGTTAGAGGTCGAAGGAAAACGGTTAGCAGAAAGAGAGTTCCACAAGCCTGTGATTCTTATGAGTCTATGGTGTCAAAATAGGGCTCAAGAGGTATGAAAAGAATAACAGAAAAAGATGACAAAAAAGGGAAGTAGGTTAAACAAGTAATAAAGTAAATTATCAATCGACGAATTTGTTTTTAATGCAGACACTATTAACGATTACTATGATATTGTCCAACCGACTACTGTACACTCTTTAACCCTTATCCTCGAGTGGCCTCTGCCCCTTGATTAGTAGTAACTCCTATGCAAAAAAGAATCAAAATGTATAGTTGCTCGAGATTGAATGAAAATCACTATGTTTTCTTTTTAGTATGCTTTTTGACAGCTATCCGTCGCTAGCCTCATTTTGCTGTCTCTCTTTGTCAAAACAGAAAAAGTTAGGACTAGGATTTTATTACCCCAGAGAGAAGCAGAGAGAGAAATTGATTGGCATTCAAAGAGAAATTGAATTAATCGGTGTTTATCTTCTATATATGTAAAAGCCAAACGTCTGTGTGTATGTATGTATGTTTGTTTGTAACGCTAAAACTTTTGAAAGACGGAACCAAACTTGACAAATTTGGTATCATATCGAAGCCCCATCACCCGGATGACAAATATCGAAATTTCACGTCAAACGGACCACTAGAAGTTGGTCAACTGATCAGTTATCTTCGAGGGGGGCCCCAAAAAAACCTGTCATTAACGCTAAAACTTGAGATGAAAGATTCCTCTCCCCTAAGAATAAAACATATGTTCAATATCTGCTTTTGTTTTTTCATTGTTTATACGGTCCCGAGCAACGCCGGGTAGCCCTGCTAGTATATGTATAAAGAACAGACTTGAAGAGAAGAGGGGTTTTTTTCTATTTATATTAGAGAGAAAAGATTTGATAGTTGAGAAGAAACTTGTAAATATTTCACAGCTAGCAAGCCAGTAAAATAAAACGTTTTGCGAAACCCTATCAAAACTATTTATTTATCTATTGTTCTAAGACAAGCTTCTGGGCTTGACCTTTACTCCTAATATGAAATGGAACACATACAAGTCTGTTGCCAGGGTCGCTGGAAAGATGATGGGTTCCTACTACTCCAGAAGATATCTCACTAATGATGCTATTCTCTATCTATATAAAAGCCGTCCAAGGATGGAATACTGCTGCCATATCTGGGCAGGAGCTGCTAAAAATAGCCTATCCTCCCTTGACAGAGTACAAAATAGACTTCTTGGCTTAGTGGGGGATGCCCTTTTCTCTTCCCTGCAACCTCTCTCCCACAGAAGAGACGTTGCGAGCCTGTCTTTGTTTTACCGTTATTTCCATGGCAAGTGCTCGTCGGAGCTCCAATCTCTGGTCCCCCCTCGCCAGTCTTTTACGAGAACCACCCGTCTAGCTGAAGCCACTATCAAAAATTTTCCCCATTCTCTATCTGTGCCTAAATCAAAACGTAGCTTCCATGAACAAAGCTTCTTTCTTAGAACAGCACGCCAGTGGGACTCTGTTCCGTCTGCCTGTTTCCCACCTGACTACAACTTGGATGTCTTCAAATCCAACGTAAATAAATTCCTGATGAACCGCCCCCTTAACTAGACACTTTATGAAATCTCAACAGTAACGTACAACGTACTGTACATGCAATAACCCTTATCCCTGAGTGGCTTCCGGGGCTTGATAAGTTGTAACCTCCTTGTAAAAAAAAAGCCTAACCTCTTCAATTAATTCACTGATTTCTGTGTAATATTAAAGTTAGCACACTAGCTCTTCAGCTTGCAGGACGAAATTCATATTGCTTGTGATTGAGTAGATTATTAATAACAATATTCCTTTCGAAGTAATAAATGCCTGTCAGGGTAAATACTATTAAGTATAAAAACAAAATCACACAGTCTTCTATTATGTCGCTTATTTCTTTATTTATTCAGAATTGTAACAATTTAATTTTTTTAACAATAAATATCCTGAGCCTTCCTACCGTAAAATTAATTTTTCAAAAAATAAAACGAAGGCCATTTTTTAAAATGTGATTACTTTAAATGTTATCGTTTTAGTCGACGGGGTGATATACATTTTGATTTTTTTTTTTTTTACATAGGAGTCACCACTTATCAAGACCCAGAAGCCACTCGAGGATAAGGGTTAAATAGTGTACAGTAGACAGTTTGACAATATCATAGCAATCGTTAGTAATTGAAAATTTCGTAAATTGGATTACTTAAGGTGAACGGCTCATCAAGAACTTGTTTAGGTTGGACTTGAAGACAACCATATTGTAGTCAGCTGGAAAGCAGGCAAACAGAAGAGAACTTGTTTACGTTGTTTTGCAAAATTTCATTTTAAAAAATGTCGGAATAGAATCGAATAAAATAACGACAGTCGATAGGGCGATATACGTTTTGATTTTGGAACAATTCATTTTAAAATGGATCAGAATAGTTTACCGTAATGACAACATGATCACCAATTAAACCTTTGCTGATTCGACCATCATTTTTTTTTATGGAAATCGCTCCAGACAAAACAAGAAGGTAATAAGAACGGCTGCTGAATACCACAAAACCAGGAGATAACTATTGGCTATAAACAGGAAGAAAACAGTCAGCAGAAAGGGAGTTCCATAAGGCTGAAGTTCTTGGAAAGAAGATAGAGTAGATCACCAGACCAATGAGTCAAACGAGCTGAAACAAAGGAAGCAGGGAATAGATCAAATAAATCTGAAGAATACATATCAATTTATTTAAATATGTGTGAAAGGTGATAACGTCCGACTATGAAATACCTTTAAATATTATTATCTACACGTTCAGTTTTTAAGTTCCCCCAAATTACTTCTACACAGTATAGAAACTCGCTAACATGATCTCGTTAGCAATAGATTTAATATCTACTTATCTTTCATTTTGCACCTAAGGGATGTCAGATGAAGTAATGTGCAGAGAAAGAAAAACAAAGTTAAAATACAAATGTTGATAAGTTGATTAATATCATTATATCAAACGGAAATTTAATATTTACGTGCAAGCCAGGTAGCAATACATTCATTTTGTAAGACTTATTTTTCTTGGTTATTTTATAATCAACTAGCGAGGGTGCCCGGCGTTGCCCGGGGGCTTGGAAAAAAAAACTGGTAGTAGGCAGGCAGGCTTGAACTCATAAACGAAGGTGGAAAAGAAAGTAAAAGAAAAGCTGAGATCTTACCGCTACGTTACGCTGCGAGAGGAACTGAAAAAGCGTTCAAATTTAACTATTAAAAAGTTGACTTGAAGTGAATAAATTAAGAATCATGCAGGCGCAGAAATGAAGGTTGGCTGCAGGCCAGTTTCTGCATATTTTGCTTTCTCACAATGTGGGGGAAAACCAGCTGGGAGCTCTCCAAATGAATAGCAATTGTTTGATATGAAGGGTTTCCTCGACATGGATACAAAGCTGATTGCCTTCAAGACGTCTTGGCCACGAAGGCCAGGCGAATCGATTTGCTTAAGTTTCGCTTTTATTATATGAAAAAGAAACAAACCGACAAACACGGGAAAGGACAGAATAGAGGAAATTTTATAAAAGTCTATCAAAATAAATGTAGTGACGTCATCCGTTCGCAAATCGTAAATATTATGATCTAGGGAATATATAGAAAGTTATAAAAAAAATAGTAACCCGATCAAGAAAAAGGGGTTTGCGGACATACAAAAACGCATGCGCCGCTTTTGCCTTATATATATATATATATATATATATATATATATATATATATATATATATATATATATATATATATAAATCTGAATGTCTGTGTGTGTGTGTGTGTGTCTGGTCACGAATAGGCTCCTATATATTCGACTATTTTAAAAAAACTGATTGCATATAATGATAGAAGTTGTATCGAGACACAAGAAAAGGTAGGTTTGATCAGGCAGAACGGTGATTCATTAAAATTGTGGGGTCTGCATTCGCGCCTGGTCCACAAAGTATGGAAATACAAAATTTAAAAATTAAAAAAAAAAAACGTTTACAAGTGTTTTTGATATAGATGTACATAAGAATACTTTGATAAGTATGTCTTAACTTAAATAGGGATGATATAATAAAATTGTGGGGTCTGCGTTCGCGTCTGGCCTCCATAGAATGGAAATAGGCACAAACTTTAATAAAGACTTTTCATATCTATCTGCGTAAGTATACTTTGATAATTATGTTTCAGTTTGAAGAAATATTGTATAATAAAATTATGGGGTGTTCGTTCGCGCCCAACCTTCATAGAATGGAAATACGTCACAAAGTTTAACAAGGTTTTTTAATATAGATCCACAGAATTTTGTGATAAGTGTTTCAGTGTGAACAGGTATGGTATAATAAATTATGAGGTTTATCTATTTTATTTTTACTTTCATCATATTTTGCTTTGGTTTTGATACCCCCAAATTCGAAGCTATCTCTTTACAACCCTTCCTTTTCATAACCTATCATACTTTCATAAATCAGAGTCCATTTTCTGTAGGCTGTTTTTGAACCCAGTCAACGACGGGTACTTTTGCTAGTATATATATATAATCCACATACAGTACTGTTTCGTTGTTTCACAACTCATCAATACACCTTTTGCCAGCCGTGGATCGAACCTACAACAGTCGCATTGACAGTCGACAGCTCTAACCATCGGACCAAGAATCAGTGGTGTAAACATTTCTCCTCAAGTGTGTATTAAATCCACACCCGCCTATCGCAGACAGTGCTCAAACCATCAGTTTGTTTACAAACAAATAAATAGTGGGATTCGCTTAATAGCTTAAATACGCGTTGGGTGAATATATATTTACAAAGTGCTCAACCCAAAGAGGGGGAGGGGCTTTAATTTGTTATCCACATATATATAGATAGATAGATATGGATAGATAGATAGATAGATTACTAGCTGGAAGACTAGATGTTGCTCCGTATTGAATGAAAATCACTACTTTTTTTAGTATGCTTTTTGACAGCTATCCGTCGCTAGCCTCATTTCGCTGTCTCTCGTTGTCAATACAGAAAAAGATGGGACTAGGATTTTATTACCTCAAAAAAAAGTAGAGAGAGAAATTGATTAGCAGACGACTGAATAAAAAAGCAAGGGAGTCAAACATGAAGTGAACAAAAGGTGGAAAAAACGTACATTGTTTAATTTGTTAGTTAATTGCAATTTACGACTAACTTGAACAAATATAACGGAAGTTTTTTTCAAATATAAAAGAGGAATATTACAGCATGTATTTTGATTTTTTTTTACCGATTAGTGAAACAAACGTTAATTAACTCTGTTTCAGTATAATGATAGATAAAATATGTTTTTATTTTCTGGAAAGAAGTAATTTCAGTATATATGTTGATAGCTCATTAAGATACTGGAGGCACAAATAGTATACAACGGTATTTAGTTTTTATATGGAAGGGGTGAACTTTTTATAATATTATACTAATAATATTTTCCTTGATGTACTCAATAATATTTATTTCAATATAATAAAAACATTTTTTTATATTTCTTGTTTGTTAAAAATTCGAATAAGGCATCATAAAACTCCCCAATCCATCCTGTTTCTCTGTATCAATACAGAAGGTAAGAAGTTCCCCCAAAACACGTCTGCCTGGTCTCGCAGATCTAACCAAAGAGAACTGGCTAGTTTAGTCTTTTCATCACGTTCTTTCTTGCATACATCACAACTTTCGCCACAGGTAAACCGTATAGTTCTCATCACATTAATGATTATCATCATTAATGTAATGAGATAATGGCACACATCATAAAACTCGATTCTAAATGCTATAAAATGGTGTACATGACTACATTTATTTATATAATACAGCTAAAAGCATACCCGTTCTAGGACAATTAAAATTAATTTCCCGAAAATAACAGTTTCATTCTATTTTTTTCCCATAAAAAAAAAACCTAAAATCAAGATATATATAACTAAAACTAGTCTGGAATCCTTATTCTAATTTTGTTCAAGGGGACCCGCATATTTCAGTTGGATCAGGCAAAGAAAAAACTCATTCTGCGCGGCTGCCATTCAATATTCAGAAAGGAGAGTACCACATGTAATATCCAAAGAAATAAGGAGTATTATTCGATTATAAAGTAATTATGAGTGATCACAGTGAACTCGCAAGAGCATAAGGTATAATGGAAACTAGTGAGGGGGAGGGGGAATCCGCATTTTCCAAAACTTCCAGTTTGGAGCCTCCGCACAGGATGTAGTTTAAAGTCGTACCCGGTGGTATTTAATGAGGAGTTATTATTATTTCGATTAGCATTGAAAATACTAATATAAATATGTCTCTATGGTTGACTTTATTTACGGTTGTCCTGTTGCAGGCGGCGGGGGGGTGTCTCTGCTTATATTGAACCAATGTTCATATTTATGGTGTGTCAGCCCTTTTGAGGGATTTATAAGGATAAAACAGAATGTAGCTTCATATCTTGTTTCCACATTTTTTGACCGTGTTGGCTCCCCTGGGACAAAAGCTCATTAAAAAGCAAGTCTCAATTCTCTGGACAATTGGAACTTTATTCGTTTCACGGTGGAAGAAGGGTGGAAATTTCTCTATCAATTCATCTGCAATACATCGCTTCCTCTCTTAGAATAACTGGCGACTGTGTCTTTTGGGCTCGAACCGTTGACTGTAACTTCAACTGAAGACTAACTGACTAAAATGTCCCATGTGCGTTTCTATATATTTTAAGAGTTAATGTGTCATTGACGTATCAATGACACGTCAAGGATGTTCCTGTTTTAAGCACAAGTAAACCAGTTGCACTAGAAAACTCGTTTAATCTCTGTCGGCTTGCTCTTCATTACACGGTATTGGTTTGATGAAAGTGTTTCTATGGAACTAATTGGATACGAACTTTGAACACGCAGGTTTTCAGTCTTAGTCATTAACCACTAAGCCATCGTTTACACCAGCACAGTTGATAAGCATGATGATGATGATGATGAACAACAGCAACAACAATATATGCCAATATAATTCAAAAACTTTATAACGCACTTTCTAAGGGATTAATACATTTCCCTAATAATAAGTATAACTTCATTAACTTATCGAATCATCAATTAATGGAAACATCAGAAAAGAGGTAAATGGATATCCATTAACTTCTTTCTGGTTCTAATTATAATTACATGCAAAGCAAAACATACAAGAACGACAGAGGGAGAGGAAGAGAAATAGAGATATAAGGAAAGAAAGAGAGCGAGGTTACGAGGGATGGCGAGAAGAGAAAGAAGAAGTAAGGCAGAGCAAAGCAATCCAAGAACTGAAGGAAACATATGTCTTAAAGACCAATGGATCTGCATATCGAGAGAGAGAGAGAGAGAGAGAGAGAGAGAGAGAGAGAGTGAGAGAGAGAGAGAGAGAGAGAGAGAAATATGAAGGGAGATAAACTAAAGAGATCGAGGGACATAAATAATGAGAGAGAAGGACATAGAGAAAGCTAAAAAGAACAATAAACAAGCGTGAGTGATTATATATATATATATATATATATATATGTATACATTATATATATTATTATAGATATATATTATATATATTATATATATAATTATATGTATATTGTATATAATTATATTTGTATATATATAATTATATGTATATTGTATATTATTATATATACATTATATATCATATATATATATATATGTATATAAATATATATCATATATTCAGTCGAACAATATGCATAATATATCATATATATTATATGCACATATATATATAATATATATAATAATAATATATATAATATATATAACATATATATAATAAATATAATATATATATAACCTATATATATAACATATATATAATAATATATATCTATATAATATAACATATATAATATACATGTACATTTATAATAATATATATATATATAATATATATATATATATATATATATATATATATATATATATATATGAAACAGCGAAGCAGTACTGTATGTGGATGACTATATATAATATATATATATATATAATACGAGGGGCGTGCAATAAGTAATGACCCTGACACACTTCCAGTTGTCTAATCTAGCTGAAATTTTGCATGTGCAATGATTTATATCTCTACGGGTTATGTGGCAAATTACAGCTCTGAACTAATTGTGATTTCTGTTTTACAGATGATTGAACTGAGTCAGGTGTGAAATAGAGCCTGTTGAATGTCGAGCAGTGATCCGGTTTTTGTATTTTAAAGGACGCACACCGCAGGAGAGTTTTGATGAAATGAAAGAAACTTATGGTGATAATGCCCCATCATGTGACCTTGTAAACGCTGGCATCGTGAATTCAAACATGGCCGGAAGTCTGTGGAAACAGCTCCAAGACCTGGTCGCCCTACTTCTGCCATTGATGGGCATCTGTCCGTCAAGTTGACGCTGCAATTTTGGGAGATCGGCGCATTACTATTCGCCAAATATCCCAAGATATCAAGATTAGTACAGCGTCTGTGGAAACTATCATTCATGACCATTTGCATATGCATAAGGTGTCTGCGAGATGGATTCCCAGGTTGCTCACACCATTCCAGAAGCGAGAACTCGTCGAGTGCTCGAGGATGAATTTGGAGATGTGCCAAGAAGATGAGTCAAAGTTTTTCAAAAGATTGATTACACAGGAGGAAACCTGGGTCCATCACTATGATCAAGAAACCAAAGCCCAGTAAATGCAGTGGAAGCACTTGGACTCACCAAAGAAGGCAAGGGTGCAGCCCTCCGCTGGCAAGGTCATGCTCACATTCTTCTGGGATCAGGACGGCGTAGTGATGACAGATTTCCTGACAAAGGATTCCACAATTACAGGAGCCTATTATGCTTCACTGTTGAGGAAATTAAGGAAAGCTATCAAAATCAAGAGGCGGGGCAAGATAGCAAAGGTACCCTCCTCCTGCAGGACAACACTCCAGTCCACAACTCGCATGTCGCCAGATCAGAAGCACGGGCGTGTGGTCATGAAATCCTACCCCATCCTCCCTACTCTCCTGACCTTGCACCTTCTAACTTTCACCTCTTCCCAGCCATGAAGTTGTTTTTGAAATGAAGGCGTTTCACAGATTCACAGCCTGGATTTCTGAAGTCACGTCGTGGTTGGAGGACCAACCTGGGGTGTTCTACAAAAATGGTCTCTAGAGCTGCATCAAACGATGGGAGAAATGCCTAACTCTGGGTGGTTCCTATGTAGAGAAAGACTAATAACTGTGCCAAGTTTCGTTGCTCTACTGCTATGGGAAGTGGGCCAGAGGCATTACTTACTGCACCCCCCCCGTATATATATAAGAGAAACAAAATTAAAACTGTCAGTTGAAATTTACAATCAAATTTATTGTTCAACTGAATACTCCCCAAACAATTAGACTCTGTAAATTATTTTTTGGAATATTCAGTCGAACAATAAATTTTGATTGTAAAGTTCAACTTACAGTTTTAATTTTCTTTCTCTTATAATAAGCTCTACTCTCTATTGCGTATTGACCTTTTTTATTCGGTTGGGATTAAATTATCTATATATAAATACTGTTATTTATATTAGTTTCAAGTTTACCATTTCGTTTGTCGGGTAAACACTACATCCTTTTGATGTCATTATTATATATATGTGAGCAAACAGTTAATGAAATATGTTAAAAAACACTTTGAAATGAGTTAAAAACATATTTAATCTGAAAAGTAAACACTAGATAAATGGATAGTCCTTAATCCGCAGAGTTTCGAAGTTTTAACTCATTTCAAAGTGTTTTTTAACATATTTCATTAACTGTTTGCTCATATTATAAGCTCTATTTCCTATTTGGTATTATCGAGCTTTTATATCTGGCTGAGATAATTTTATAAATATTAATTCTTTAATATTTATAATTTACTTTAATTTTACCATCTTGGATCATTTTGGTAAATTCAATTGTAATTTTCATTTTATATATCTATCTATATATATATATATATATATATATATATATATATATATATATATATATATATATATATATATAGTGAATAAATGACAAAAAAACTATATTCCAAAATTCATGATGTTGATCGTCTTATAATTTATTCCTTTAATTCAGTTGACATTTACAATTCTTGACAGTATTTGTTTCGTAGCGCAAAATCGAATATTTAATTACTATATTAATCAATGAATCGATTTTGCCCTTAAATCATTAGAAAAAATGGCAACAATCCATCCGGCAAAAGGAAATAAAGTGTGATTCGACATGATTAAAATTACAAAAATTGGAAGAGAAGCTGTAAATACCTTTAATATGTTTCCATTATCCCATTTCGAATTTTAGAAATAAAGTCACTAATCCCAACTATTCGTACTGGTATGCTATATTTATTTAGGAATATATATATATATATATATATATATATATATATATATATATGTATATATATATATTTATATATATGTATATATATATGTATATATATGTATGTATGTATATATATATGTATATATATATATGTATATATATATGTATATATATATGTATATATATATATATGTATGTATATATATATGTATGTATATATATATATGTATATATATATGTATGTATATATATGTATATATATATGTATATATATATGTATATATATACATATATATATGCATATATATGTGTATATATATGTATGTATATATATGTATGTATATATATGTATATATATGTGTATATATATGTATATGTATATATATATATGTATATGTATATATATATGTATATGTATATATATATGTATATATATATGTATATGTATATATATATGTATATGTATGTATATGTATATATATATGTATATGTATACATATATGTATATGTATATATATATGTAGATATATATATATATGTGTATATGTAGATATATATGTATATGTAGATATATATATGTATATGTAGATATATATACATATGTATATGTAGATATATATATATATATATTATACAGAGAGAGAGAGAGAGAGAGAGAGAGAGAGAGAGAGAGAGAGAGACTGACTCCTCACCGGATGAAGTTTAAAGTTGTACTCGAGCGGTGTGTGTGTGAGAGAGAGGAAGAGAAATTCAAGCTGAAAGAAAACCAAGTTAAAAGACAATAAAATTGTCTTTTATAAATATAAAATCATCGAAGCAATATGTTTACAAGTTAATGGATGAAAATATGATCAGCCAACGGAAGAAAAAAAAGATGGTTGGTGGTTTGGGGAAGGAGCCGGATGTTTCCGATTCTCTTTCGGAAAGAAGACAAAAAGACTTTGTTTCAAGTTAATAACACTGATTTCCATTAAGACTCGCTTTCTTGTGATTTTCGTTCTGATCATCTACGAAAAGTCGAACCATTAATTCCCTTGATATAAAACTGGTTAGTTGCGCATCTTTTTGTTGTATTATTTTGTTTGGAATCATTTCAAATTCAATATGTGAAGAATCCATTAAAACTCTCAATGCGTTAGTTTAAGATTTCCGTTTCCTGTCATATTTACTTAGGGATTTTACTCAACACTAGCTAGAATACCCGTCCTAATCATCTGTATGATTATTACTCACTTTTCTTTTTTTTTTTTTTTTTTTTTTTTACACAGTGATTACCACTTATCAAGGCTCGGAAGCCACTCAGGGATAAGGGTTATTGCAAATACATTACGTTAGTGTGGAGATTTGATGAAGTGTTTACTTAAGGGGGCGGTTCATTAGGAATTTGTTAACATTAGACTTGAAGACATCCAAGTTGTAGTCCGGAGGGAAGCAGGCAGACGGAACAGAGTTCCACAGGCGTGCAGTTCTAAGAAAGAAGCTTTGTTCATGGAATCCGCGTTTGATTTAGGCACAGATATAGAGTGGGGGAAATTTTTCACAGTGGATTCAGCTAGACGGGTGTTTTTCGTGAAAGATTGGCGAGGGGGGACCAGGGATTGGAGTTCAGACGAGCACCTGCCATGAAAATAACGATAGAACAAGGATAGGCTCGCAACGTCTCTTCTGTGGGAGAGGGGTTGCAAGGTAGAGAAAAGGGCATCCCCCACTAAACCACGAAGTCTATTTTGTACTCTGTCAAGGCATGATAGGCTGTTTTTGGCAGCTCCTGCCCAGATATGGCAACAGTATTCCATCCTTGGACGTACTTGGCTTTTATATAGATAGAGAATAGCATCAGTAGTGAGATATCTTCTGGAGCGATAGAAGGATCCCACCATCTTTCCAGCGACCTTGGCAACAGACTTGCATTTCTCTATATACAGACGCATTTTCTTTATTAAAAATAGAAATTCATTTAACAATGGAGGAACATCTTAACGTGAGAGTTAAGGTCCACGATCCACTGCTTTCAGAGTTCCGATTTGAGTTTTTTTTATGTCCGCAATGGATTTCAACTGATTATCTCTTTGTGACAAAAAATAATAGATAGAGATATATGAAGAGGTCCATATTAAAACAAAGAGACAAAATATTCTTGTTTTGCAAGGCTTAAGTGACAAGTTCATTGGGTTTACAGGTTTTAATTTTTAGACCGCCTTTAGGCACCGGATTCTATAAACAGTTTGTCGAATTTGAGCCAACTTAGAGATCACTTTTCTTTTTTTTCTTTTTTTTTTTTTTGCAATGTTTTTATTTTTATTTTTGTAATTCCATTTTCACCCCAAACAAGGCTCAGTTCCACTTTAATGTAGGGGGGGGGGCTACTATCAGGGACATAAGTTTCTGGGATACTATGTAAGGAGTTGAGCAGCAAGATGTCTGTTCACATTACACTTGAACTTCTACATGCTTATACAGTTGGGGAAGCAGGAACCCGGAAGGTAATTTAAAAATCTAGCAGTTCTGGGTAAAAATTATTGAAGTAGAAGACGTTTTTACATCTAGGGATCTCTACTGTGTTGGGGTGGGATTTTGCTGCTAGTTGGGTTTGTCCAAAAATGCTTTCCTTTTGTAGAATTCATCTTTGCGGCCTACAAAATATCGTTTGATATTCATATTCTTCAACTCCTCTAGTTAGTGTATGTATGTTAGTGTCAGTCTATAATGACCATTTTGAAACAACCTGGTGTGGTATGCAGCGAAATATATCTTCGAAATGAATCTATGAAAATACATCATTTACAAAACACATGTACGCTTTCGACATGCAGTGATCCAACGACGCTTGGCATGCCATAAAAGACGTGATTTGGCCAGAAGATAAACCCAATCACTGTTGTCTTAAAGTTACGTGGACTAAACTATTGGGTTGGACAACAAAAGTTGGTTCGTTTTTCTTAAATGTCAGCTTTTCAGCCTACTGAAAATCGTTTTGTATTCCATTGTGTCAAATCCTGTATTTGGTGTAACGAGTATGATGACGTAAGTGGGGCTAGGACAACAGCGTATTCTTTTCATTGTTTTGACTCTCGAGTATATATCCATTGATATCTTTTATGATTTTATAAAAAGTGATGTGGTTTTCGGTTGATTAACTGTGTCTAATTGTGTCGGATATATACACGAGAGTCAAAACAATGAAAAGAATATACTGTTGTCATAGCCGTAGTAATAAGCTTCTGATCAGAAGAAATTTTAGATTCTTGCTTGTATTTCAGCTTTGGAATGAAAGATAAAGCAGAGCACTATTGACATCTGATGCTTTTTTATTACAGAAAAGAAAGAAAGTTACAGAAGCCTGCGTAAATATATGTAATAGTTACATACAAAAAAATAAAAAAAAGATAAAGTAAGTGGGAAAGAGAAAGAGATATAAGGAAAGAGAGAGATATAAGGAAAGAAAGGGAGTGAGAGAGAGAAAGAGATGATGATGATGATGAGAGGAGAAAGAAGGAGTGAGGAAGCAAAGCAATGCAAGAACTGATGGAAATATAGTTCTTAACGAACAATGAATCTACATACAGAGAGAGAGAGAGAGAGGGAGAGAGAGAGAGAGAGAGAGAGAAGATAAAAGGATTAGAGAGATCGAGGGGGGATAAATAAAGAGAGAGAAATAAAGAGAAAGAAAGAGAAAGAGAGGGGGTTGAGGAAAGAGGGAAACAACAGGAGAAAGAGATAAAGATTACGAAAAAGAAACAGAGAAGAACAAGAAAGAAACGAGCGATATATATATATATATATATATATATATATATATATATATATATATATATAATGAGTAAGATGATTGATAATTATAAAGCTGTTTCATAAGGAAGAACGAGCATAATGAATAAATTGTACGATCGTTTCGGAAACGATGTTTTTAAAGTATCTATTTTCCTTTATCTTTTAAATATTGTCCAGTTACATCTGCTTTAATTAAAAAAAAATGCTAGGCTTATTTTGGGTGTCTTAAAAAAATCCAATATTTTTGCTGATGAGGAGACGTTGTTTCAAAAAATTATATCATAAAATTATTGTCCAAGACTCACTGTCTATCACAAAAAAAAACATCGTTTCCGAAACGATCGTACAATTTATTGATTGTGTTTGTTCTTACTTATGAAACAAATTTTTAATTTTTCATTTTAATTATAAATTATCGTCATCTTACTCAATATTAAAATAGCTCTAGGACATATATGCTTATCGAGCTTATATATCTACATTACAACGAGCACTGTTTTCTTTTCTTTTATTTTAATTGTATTAATGAATTTACTTATACATTAAAATATACTCTGCTCTTTAGACTCTTGTTCTAATCCCCTATATATATATATATATATATATATATATATATATATATATATATATATATATATATGAGCAAACAGTTAATAAAATATGTTAAAATATGTTAACTGTTTGCTCATATTATAAGCTCTATTTCCTATTTGGTTTTATCGCGCTTTTACATCTGGCTGAGATAATTTTATAAATATTAATTCTTTAATATTTATAATATACTTTAATTTTACCATCTTGGATCATTTTGGTAAATTTGATTGTAATTTTTATTTTATATATATATATATATATATATATATATATATACATTAAAGGAAGTTATAATTTTGCGAAGTATAATTTATAACAACAGGACAATGCCGTTAAATAACGGAAACGGATTGCTTGATTCTGAAAAGGAAATTTATAAGTAAGAGATTGGTCGGCCAAAGATGATCGTCAGTGACCAAAGGAAAGCTAAGATTGAACAGGATTACAGTTTACACAACCAGACAAATCGCAGACATTCTCAAGATTTCCCAATCGGCATGAAAAATAAATTGCATAAATTCTGTTATGTTTCTAAATTTGATGTTTCGGTTCCCCATAAACTGACAGAAATAAAAATGAACAAAAGTTTTGGCTAACACATGATCTATGCTTTACCCTCCATTTTTAATTGATGACATCTCCCGATCCCATCTTGTCTTCAGATTCTATCCCATTTTCTTTAAAGATAGTCTCACCTGATCGATGAACATGTCATACGTTATGCAAAATATAATTACACCTGCCAGGGTTTCATCTGTGTGTTTCTTTTGTAATATACTGTTATGGCGAGATGAGCAATTCACCGCCGGAACTTTTTATCGAAAGAACGTTATCACCGATCACCGGTTGTGAGAGCCTACCCTGGGCGGGAACACTTAAAAAACGTAACATGCTGTCTCTGTAAATATTCTCAATAAACTTCTCTAATTCTTTATTACTTCAGAACCTCTTTATCCATTTATTTTCCTTGTGGAATACCTTTATTGAATATCCTTTTATTACGGCCACCCACCGCAGGATATATCATATACATTAAAAACAGACAACAGAAAAATATATAAATGAATTAATTCATTGGATTAGTGATCGTTAAAAAAAGTTGTATGTTGGTAATTATATGCATATAGACTTTACAATAGTTGAACGTTAAATGTGATAATTCAAAATGGCGGCTGAGATGAATGTGTCCGAATTCAAGATCGGTTTTCAATAATATACAACAGTTAAAGGATACAATTAAAAAAAAATTATTTGATAACATGGTTGTGCCGAACGTAAAACTCAGAACTAAATTACATTTTTTTGGCCTTCGGGTTTGGATCAAAGTGTAATTTCTGTTCTGTTTAAAGATGGTACAACAATATTGTGGGTTTTATGTTTGTATTGTTTAGAGAATGGAAATATGTAAAACATTTGTAAAAAAAGCTTTGGAGATAGACACCAAATATATTCTAAAATTATATATTTAGGGTCTACGTCCCCATTAAGTGTCTACAGAATGGAAATTCGACTAAGACGTTATATCTGCAGTGAATACTTAGGTAAAAAATAAAAATATAAATTGATAACAACGCGCTGCTAGGTTTCATCCAGTAAGTCGACGATATTTCCATAAATTGGAAAAAATAAAAAGTTAATTTTAATCACGCTAATAAAAATGGGTAATTGTACACTTTAATCAAGACATTTAAAAATGAAAATACCGACAAAAGTTTAAAATTTACGTATCTGTTATGGAATGAAGTTCTCCGAAAAAAATTTAACTTAATTTCATCAAGTCGTTTTTGTTTTACAGCGAAAAAACAATTTGTTATAATACCGAGTAAAAGGTTCGATTTTTAGGAAGAAAAACTAGTTATTAAAGGTGGGGAAGGAGTGTCGGCGCTTTACGTGGATTTATGTCCCCGTAGAGTTTATAAACTCCAACCAAAAATTTCAAAAAGAAAAACAAGATGTCTGCCTTCAACGCGCTCTCATAAAAACGTGTTCTTTCCACTGAAAAAAAAACAAAACAAGATGTCTGCCTTCAACGCGCTCTCATAAAAACGTGATTTTCCACTGAAAAAAAAAACAAAAACAAAAAAAAACTACGCGATTTAATAAAGTGAATTTTTTTTTTCGGAGATCTTCAATTTAAAACGGATACGTACGATATAATCTTTTTTCGTTCGATATTTTCATTTTTTTAATGTCTTGATTAAACTGTACAAGTACCTAAAAATGAAATGAAATTATTCAGAATACAAAAATGAGAGAAGAAAATGTGACTTCGTCGTTGGAATTCAGACATCACCGGATGATATGTTATTGTTCTACCAATTTTCAAAGTTCATAGAAACTTATTAAACATGCCGGACCTGTGAGATGAGGTCCGAGTTTGCATTAGGGTTTTAAACATTTCAGAAAAAAAAGGCTTTTCTTACAACTTTTCTTCCATTTTTTTTTATGTTTTTATAAAACAAAATAACTTTCATAGACACACACACAAAAAAAATCATAATTAAACTTTCTCTCTTGGATAAAAACCCTGATTTTTTTTCTAAACGCTTTTCTTCAAAAACAAATTTTGCAAATCTGAAAAGAAAACATCTTTTTCTAGCAGATTATTTTATTTGAGAAAACAAAACCTCCACAAATAACCAAATAGTTTTCCCAACAACTTATCTTGAAAATACAACTCATTTCAAAAGAAAGTATTTTTTTCATACAAATGTTCTTGAAAAAAAATATAAAACTACATTTTTAATTTATTTTATGAGAAAAAATAAATATTTATTAAACTTATGTTATATTTATTATATTTCCTTTTTTTTTTGGTCCCCCGATAAAAGGAGGGTGGGTCTGTAAATTTACCCTTGTCCGTTTTCTGTCCGCACTTTTCTCAATAACTACGCCTTGAAATTTTCGGAAATTTTCCACAAACATTAAACATGATGTGAGCAAAAAATAACAGAACAGATTTTCTGGAAAAACTCCGGTTGCATCCCCCTAGGGGTGCCTTTCGGATTAAAATGGCTAAAATTGACACTTTTGTGATTATACAAAAATTGATTCCTTGGATTTTTATAAAACTTTCTGAAAAGTTGTAACTAACTGATTTCTATATGATTTTGTTTGTCTATACTTCACGATAACTCTTGGGTGTGCTCCAGGGGCTCTTTTAGGGCTAATAAAAACACTCCATTTTGGGGACTATCTTACGATATTTGTGCAAAATTTTCTGTGTATGTCTATTTAGCAGTTTTGCATGGCGCTGAACTCAAATTTAAATATGTTAAGGCGTTGGGGACTTTTGGGGCTAAATTGGGGAGCCAATGATGGACTTAATCATTTCTTTTTTTTTTCCATGGTGCAGAACTCAAATTTACATAAAACTGCACCGTTTGTTAATTTTCACCAAGATTTGATATCTCCTGGGGACTTTTGGGGCTAAATGGAGGGGGGCACTGCTGAACTTAGTCAGTTTTTATGTCTCGTTCACAGTGCACTCATGGGGAGCTATGCATAGTCCACGTGTTATCATTGTATGTTGGTTATCTATTTCCGTAGCGTTTTAAAAATTGAAAGACACTCGGTCTTTTTCGGTTATTTCCGTCAACTACGGAGCAAGCCCGAAACAACTTCTTCTTTTTTTTTTTTTTTTACACAGTGATCACCACTTATCAAGGCCCGGAAGCCACTCAGGGATAAGGGTTATTGCAAGTACATTACGTTAGTGTGGAGATTTGATGAAGTGTTTACTTAAGGGGGCGGTTTATTAGGAATTTGTATACATTAGACTTGAAGACATCCAAGTTGTAGTCCGGAGGGAAGCAGGCAGACGGAACAGAGTTCCACAGGCGTGCAGTTCTAAGAAAGAAGCTTTGTTCATGGAATCCGCGTTTTGATTTAGGCACAGATATAGAGTGGAAGTCGTGGGTTTAACGATGCATAAGTACCCTCAAGTGCTTAAATAAGAATATTTCAGTATGAACACTAGTGGTAAGATAAAATCGCAGGGTCTCTTTACTTCTTGCCAGCTCATCTATTCTTCTAGTGATACAGAGAGGAAGTAGCAGGAACTAGCGAGAAACAAAGACTGTTCTCACTACGTCTGTCTAATATTCGCTTTGGACCTTTTTGAAAGAGAGAAATTAATACAATATCCTAACCATTAACTTATCAAATACTCAATTGGTTAATGGAAATTCAGAAAGGGAGAAATGGACGTCCATTAATTTCGACGTAATTCTAAAAATAGCTGCATAAAGAAAGAGAGAGCGCTTCCATCTCATTTTATTATTCGATTTATTGTACAGTAAGAAAGTGAAAACAACAAATTTAGAGAAATGTAATACATATGCTTTTTAAGGGGACGAGTTTTGTATACAGTTTTCCTACTATCGTTTTAAAAGCTTTTTCTCTCATAGTTTTGCTCCCTTCTATAAAGGTTACAAAAACACAAAAACAAGTTTCACGAAAAAATAAAATAGAATCAATATTAAATGAAATTATCTTGAATATTTTTACTTTCTTATTACAATTTTATTACAATATAATCTATATATAAAGGGCAAACATCTGTATGTATGTGTGTATGTATGTATGCATGTATGTACGTATGTATGTATGTATCTATGTCTGCCCAAAACTTTCGACAGAGGCGACGGATTTTCACGAGATCGGTATCGTTCTGAAGCTCGACCCTTTAGTCGACAAATCTCGAAAAATTGGCTGAAAATATTAATTCCTTCACCCCCAACTGGGCACTTTTCTATAGTGAGATGTCGCTTTTTTCGCCGATATTTTCGAAAGTCGTCGCCTCTTTTCGATTGTCTACCCTTAATTTAAACCGACGTCACCTCCGGTTTGGCGATGGGTGCAACAGCGAAGGCGTCACGTGTTTTTTTTTTTTTTGTCACGCTCTTTTCCTCCTTCGCGGTACGGGTTCGAGCCTGACTGCCTATTACCACTTTTTTTTTTTTTTGCTCAACACACATCTCAAAACACCCGGGCAACGCCGGGCACCCCCCAAAAATCCAATAATGGCCTATTGCACGGATGGCTTTTCTCGTTTCGTTTTCCTTTATCAAAGTTCTCAGAAATCAAGAACCCCTTTATCTATGCCTAATGCTAAACGCAGATTCCATGAAACAAAGCTTTTTTCTTAGAACTCCACGCCTGTGGAACTCTGTTCCATTTTCCTGCTTTCCGACTGACTATAATATGGGGGTCCAACGTGAACAAATTCTTGATGAGCCATTCTCTTTAAGTAATTCAATTTTCCAAATTCTCACAACTAACGATTACTACACAATTTCCCCATCGACTATTGTACACTCATTGACCCTTATCCTCGAGTGGCCTCCTGGCCTTGAAAAGTGGTGACTCCTTTGTAAAAAACACCTTCCTAGGATTAACACAAACGCTATCTGAGGTGCATAGATATTCGAATGTTTTATTAAAGTTCTTTATCTGCCTCAAACACCGAGTTAGTATAGAAGTTGAGAACCTTATTATTTGCCTCTATCCAATTGACCATTTTAATATGTTATAGTGTATCTTTCTTATGGGTCTATTAGTCTTACTGCATTACAGGACAAGAATTCATTTAGTCTAATGGAGTGATGCTACTTGAGGTAATATCATTTGAAAAAGGCGCACCATTCCTCGTAAAAGTTAGTGTCTGTTAGACGTACAGAGGAAATTGCAATGCCGATTCAGGAGAGGTGTGGTTGGAGATTGTGCAACCCTTGCCACGCAATTACATGCGCAGCTGCCCTTACAGGGGGTATCCTTTGTCTTTCGAGACTGAACAGAGGCCACTCTAAGATAAGGGATTTTGAACATTTGATTTACTTGTAGGAAAAAGTATCCTCATAGCAGGTTCTCCTGACAAACCCTTGTACCGAGAGACCTTTTTTTTTTTTTTTACATAGCTATCACCACATTATCAAGGCCAAGAGGCCACTCAAGGATAAGGGTTAAAGAGTGTACAGTAGAAATTGGACAATATAGTAATAATTAGTAATGAAAATTTGGTAAATTTGATAACTTATATGGAACGGCTCATCAAGAACTTATTTACGTTAGACTTGAAGACAACCATATTGTAGTCAGCCGGAAAGCAGGAAAACGGAAGACAATTCCACAGGCGTGCAGTTCTAAGAAAGAAGCTTTGTTCATGGAATCTACGTTTAGGTTTAGGCACAGATAAAGAGTGGGGGGAATTATTGATAGTGTTTATTAAGTAGACCTTAGACACTCGAGGATACTGTCGAGTATGCAATCAAGTTTTTTAAATAAAAAAAAAAACATATATGCATTGACATATGTATTCTATTGTTGACCCACAAAATCAGAGGTATCTAAATATTTACAAACGGTCTGTACCTCGTTTTTTTTTTATCTCCTTTGTATAACATTGTTAGCTAATGAGCAACTTACCCTTCCCCAGCTTTTTAAGATAATCAGTCCGAGATATTGTGACCTCAAAGTGCATTTAGTGGTGCGGCCCAAATTTGCGAGCTTTCGGGAACATGGAGTCATCCTTTTGATACTAGTATTACTCCCAGGTTCGCATAGATTTGGAATGGACCCGCCAGAGTTCAATCTATGTTTTGTGTTTTAATTTTTACAAAGGGCAAGTAGCCCCTTTGCAGCCAGATGGCTGCATATTTTGAAAGAACAGTGTATTTACACAACCAATGTTTACGAAACTAAAGTTAACAATTACTTATTTTTTCGTCGGTTCTCCTGTAGGAGATGTCTCCTTGAACTTTTTAACAAAAAAAAAATATTGTATTTTCAACCAATATTAACGAAATAAAAATATAAGATACACGGATAAAAGTATTATTTTATTTAATGATCGGTGGTCTAAACTGACCACCCTGTCGAATCAGAGAAAGTCCAATTTTTTTTTAATCAGACGGAGAAAATGGAAGTAATTAGTTTTAAAAAGAAAAAAGAAAATTGTATTTTTGCAACCAATATTAACGAAAAAAAATCTGAGATACATGGGTAAAAATATTATTAGTTTTAAAAAGTTAAAAAGAAAATTTATTTTTTGCAACCAATATTAACGAAACAAAAATCTGAGCTACATGGGTAAAAATATTATTAGTTTTAAAAAGTAAAAAAAAAAATGTATTTTTTCAACCAATATTAATGAATAAAAAGTATGAGATACTTGGGTAAAAGTATTATTTTATTTAATGACCGGTGGTCTAAACTGACCACCCTGGTATAATCAGAGAATGTCCCCCTTTTTTTTTTGTTTTGTTAATCAAACGGAGAAAATGGAAGTAATTTTTTTTAAAAGTAAACAAAAAAAATCTTGTATTTTTCAACCAATAATAATCGAAAACGTTTTACTCACTTTCTTTTTTTTTTTTTCGTTTTGGTTGCAAATCAGAGAAAGTCCTTTTTTTGTTTTGTTAATCAGATGGAGAAAATGGAAGTATTTTTTTTTTTAAATAAAAAAAAAATCTTGTATTTTTCAACCAATATTAATCGTTGACTGCTGCTACTTCCAGCGATTTAATGCCTCTCACCACCACTTTGTCTAACGGCTGCTGATGCTACTCCCACCAATTTAACGCCTATCACCACTACTATTTTCGTCTCTGCTGCTACTCCCACCGATTTAACTCCTATCACCACTACTACTTCGCATTTCTTTGCATTTGTTTTGCATTTCCATACACCAAACATGGATATAAATATCACTAAAACATCCGCTGGGTCATAAGCTTCATTTTGGTACCGAAATTGCCTGGGTGGGTTGCCTGTAGGCTGACTTAAACCGCGTCACACACACAGACAGACAGTACAGAAATTTATAATAGGAAGTTATCACTTATCAAGGCCTGGAGGCCACTCGAGGATAATAGTTAATGCCTACAATAATGCCCGATCGAAAGTGAGTAGAATTTATTTAAGGAAGCAGTTCAATAAGAACTTGTTTACATTGTACCATGCTGCAATAAGCGGAAAAGCAGATCCGCAGTAGGGAGTTCCAAAGGCGAGGATTTCAAGAAAAGAAACTTTGTTCATGGAATTTGCAGTCACAGATAGTCAGTCAGTAAGTTGCTGTTAAGATCCCGCCCAGGCCACACCTGTTGACTTATTTTGGAAGTCCGTTATCAACAAGCGAGTGGTAACAGAAAAACGAAGAGAAATTACGAAATTCCTCGAATGAATCACGTTTGACACCGAAGTTAAGCAACGATGAGCCTGGCCAGTACTAAATGGGTGACCATTTGGAACTTCCAGATGCTGTATGTGCTTTTCACTTATGTCGGCATTGTTTCCAGTCGTTCTGGACTTCTCCTTGCCATTGAACACGAGCAGTGCCGATTCAGGAGAGGTGTGGGTGGTGATTGCGCAATCTCTGCCACACAATTACATGCGCAGCTACCCTTGCAGGATGTATCCTTTGTCCTTCGAGACTGAACGGAGGCATCGAGTGTGCTCGTACAACTACAGTATATGAACCATCTTGAAAGAAACTGTCAACTGCTTCATTTTTTTCTATTGCTTGAATTTGGAATTTAAATTGTCTTCGACTCGTATATATTATAAGTTTTCGTAAAAAAAAATATCAATGTCAACGATTTTTTTTTAACCAAACATGTCGTCTTAACCTTTCTTAAGTTAGACATTGTCATGCGAATTTTGTTTACATAAATTGACGTAACCCTTTCCGAAGCTTACAGGTAACATTTCTAAGTTATAATCGTGATATATGTTATTAAAATTTTGACAATGGAGGTCGGAATGTTGTCTGGCGCATTCTCCTGTCGATGACCCTCTCGACACACGGATTATTTCTGATTTCCTGGAATATTTAGAAATAGGATCCCAAAGGCGGATATAATTGTTGACAGTGTTTATTGTGAATGTTTTGCAGGGGAGAGGGCATAGATTGAAGCTCAATTGAGCACTTGCCATAGAAATAATAACAGAGCAAAGATAAACTCGTAACATCGCATAGAAATCAAGCAGAGGTTGTAAGGAATAGAAAAGAACATTAAAGCTGGTTTTCAACCCTATCAAAAGGTGCTCTGATCAACCCCTCCCTAAATATGGCAATAGTACTCAATTTTACGGCGTATTTTGGCTCTTACACAGATAGAGGATTTTGCCGGGAGAATGTGTACCTTAACTGCCTTAGACATCCTTTAGTAAAGTGTTCGCCTTTGTCTCCCCCTAAATCCAATATATATAAGCTATATTTACCTTTTATTCTGCCTATCATATTTTCCAACCCTAACCCACTACTCAAACTCTTTACCTACAACTGCGGATGACATACAGGCATATATATATATATATATATATATATATATATATATATATATATATATATATATATATATATATATGAGCAAAAAGTGAATAAAATATGTTAAAAAAAAACACTTTGAAATGAGTTACAAACATATTTAATCTGAAAAGGAAACACTAGATAAATGGATAGTCCTTAATCCGTGGAGTTTCGAAGAAATACTTTCCTTCTCAACAAAGGGTAGGAATTAGCAAAATGCGGGATCGAATTTTGCATGCAGAAGTATTTGATTAAGATCTTTGACTTACTTGTTGTTTCATCAAATACTTTTGCATGCAAAATCCGATCCCGCATTTTGCTAATTCCTACCCTCTGATGAGAAGGAAAGTATTTCTTCGAAACTCCGCGGATTAAGGACTATCCATTTATCTAGTGTTTCCTTTTAAAATTAAATATGTTTTAACTCATTTCAAAGTGTTTTTTAACATATTTTATTAACTTTTGGCTCATATTATAAGCTCTATTTCCTATTTGGTTTTATCGAGCTTTTACATCTGGCTGAGATAATTTTATAAATATTAATTCTTTAATATTTATAATATACTTTAATTTTACCATCTTGGATCATTTTGGTAAATTTAGTTGTAATTTTTATTTCATATATATATATATATATATATATATATATATATATATATATATATATATACACACACGCGTATGATTGAACACGACAGAGTTATTCCTTTTCCCGATCTTTCTATATATTTTTTTCTAATTGCTTTGCGGTCTTTTTAATTTGGGCAGGCATATTATATAGTATGGCACCCAAAAGTTATTGTTCAGCCATATTCTTCCCAAGCGCTCTCTATCGGTGCATCCGATTATTATCAGGAGCAATTGTTGTTGTTTTCTTTTTCTTTTCTTTTCCGTTGAGGCTTGGTGTATTTGTAATTTTTTTTTATTGACTATAAAGGTTGGTGCAGGAGGGTTGAGGACGAATTATTTTTTTTTATTTTAGTTTAGTTTAAGCTTCAATTTTCCTATTTTATAGTTTATTAATTTAGTTTTTTTGTTAGTTATTAAATACTGCTGGTATATTTGTCCCTGTGTTAAATGAGATCCGGTTTAAAAAGGGCTGTAATTTTTTTGCTAAGCATGCCTTCTAGTAATTTTAGTCGTCGTGTTAAGATATCGAATTTTAATATTTTTAGTTAAGATATTTCTAATGTCGGACGACTGTAGATTTTTATCGTGAGATATTAGGTGTTGTTTTATGGCACCATTGTAAAATTAAATGATAGGTTAGTCGTCGGGAAAGTGTTATTGTTGTGTATGTATGCGTTATAAATAAATACACCAAGCCTCAAAGGAAAAGAAAACAACAACAATTGCTCCTGACGACAACCTGATGCACCGAGAGAAAGCGCTTGATAAAAATATGTCCGAACAACAACTTTTGGGTACCATTCTATATAATATGCCTGCCCAAATTAAAAAGACCGCTCGGTAAATAGATAAAATATCCAGAAAGATCAGAAAAAGGAATAACTTTATCATGTTCAATCAGACGTGCCTAAATAATGACTTGCTACCAATATATATATATATATATATATATATATATATATATATATATATATATATATATATACTAGCAAACCGCCCGGCATTGCTCACTCGTAAAATACGCTTAAATATAATATTTGATTAATGCAGATTTCGTATTTATTATTATATTATATTAGACCCAACATATAATAATGATTTTAAATGTCTGCAAAAAAAAAAAAAATGAATGCATAAATTATAAAGCCTCATCTCAAATGATTCCAAAAAACAAAAAACAAAAAAATATGGTTACTAGAGGTTTAAAATGAACATATCGATAGAAAATTATATTTTCTCATCGTTTGGTTACAATAATTTGTTGTGTATTTGCTTTTTTCGCGCCTTTTTTCTCTAGCTAACTATACTGCACAATTGCCAATTCACCTACACACATATATTGTTACAAATCTTGCACGACGTGGGCAACAAAAAGTGACCCAACGATGGTTGTCATGCCATTAAACTCAACAACCAATCGAAAATAAGCAAGTATGCTATTAGTATGTATGAGTTAATGTATATTTCAAAACTGTGGAAAAATATTGGAAGATTAAAATAAAACGAAAAGCAACTTACGTGGGAGTTGAGCCAGGGGGTGATGGGCTGTCACGTTTTCGACACTGGGGGGGATATGTCTCCGAAATGCGTGACTCAGGCCTGCAAAAAGATAATTTTATTTTTATTAGAGAAAAGTCAAGATTAAACGCGAGTAGAGAAAAAAAGTGACAAAACTTTTTATGATTTTTTACTCTTTTCTTTTCAAAATCGGTAAAAATAAATATTTTGACAGCGTTTTTGAAGATTCTCAAGACTGCAATACGGTTGCATGTTCTTTCATGTACTAATGAGTCACAGTTTATCAAGGCCCAAATGCCACTCGAAGATAAGGGCTAGTTTATCAGGTTTATCAGTATTGTTCAAAATCTGATTATTTAATCGACAAGAATTTATAAAGATTGAACGTGAAAACAACCATGTTGAATTCATCTAAGAAAGCAATCCAGCGATATTGTGATCAACAGCTAGGTAATTCCTGAAAAGAACTTTGTTTATAGTTTAAGAGGAAGAAAAGTAGATTTTATCCAGTGGTTGCATCTAGACGAGTTTTGTTGTGAATGTTGCACCACAATCCTTAGACATTATTGGACAAAACCGGAACTACACTTTGAGCTTAAACCGAACATCAAGGAAGTGTATTTTATTAGTTTCATATTCGACAAAAAAATACATCAGATATTTTTTTTTTAAATATTACCCGATCTTCAGCAATTGGGCGATCCCATTTTTTAGCAAAAGGGGTGAAGGGTGACAACATACGTAAGAGCACAAAACTGCTCCAGGGTTATATAGATGCAGTTTAATTACTAATTACTTTATGATCATTAGTATTCATTATAATATTTCAGGATTCTATTTTGCATTAACAAACAGTTTTATAGCATTACTCGGTTTTAAATGATTTCATCTTTTAACCTTACGAAATGATGCTTTCAAAAGACGTAGGTAAGTCCTATTCAAATTGATCATTAGTATTCATTATATTTCAGGATACTATTTTGCGTTAATAAACAGTTTTAGAGTATCACTCGGTTTTCAAAAGATGTAGCTAAGTGACATTCAAATTTACGTGCTAACCATGTTATTCACATCAACCTCATGTGGCTTTGATACAACCGTCAACAAGACAAGTTCAATTTTCTCTTCTTGAGGCAGACTTAGCATCACAATAAAAAAAACATATTATAAAGTCTTCAATGTTTAGGGTGGCTTCCATAGAAAGTCTCAGGAAAGATGATTTTAATTTTCATTTAATAAAAAAGTGTTTTTACAGCATTTCAGAAGCTTTCGTTTTAACTTTACGAAATAATGAATTCAAAGGATACGGCAAACTCCTATTTAAAGAGTAGCTTAGTTAAAAAAAAAATAATAATCTATCAATAATATTAAGGGCAAAAATCTGTTTAAATGTATGCATGTTTGTATTCTCACAATAACTTTCGACAGAGGCGACGGATTTTCATGAGATCGGTATCATTTTGAAGCGCGGCCCTTCGGACGACAAATATCGAAAAATTGGCCAAAAACATTAATTGCTTCACCCTCAACTGGGCACTTTTCTACAAGTAAGGGTCGCTTTGTTTCCAAAAGTCATAGCCTCTTTCGATTGTCTAGCCTTAATTTAAACCTACGTCACTTCCTGTTTGGCGATGGGCGCAACAGCTAACGTCTCACGTTTTTTTTTTTTTTTTTTTTCACTTTCTTTTCCTCCTTTGCGGTACGGGTTCGAGCCTGCCTGCTTACTACCACTTTTTTTTTGCGCTTGCAATTTTCCTTTTTTATTTTATTTTATTTTTTGCTCAACAAACACACATCTCCACTTTCTTTTCCCCCTTCGCGTCACGGGTTCGATCCTGCCTGCCAACTACAACTTTTTTTTTGCTCAACACACATCTACAAACACCCAGGCAACGCCGGGCACCTAGGCTAATTAGATATAAAGATGATAGCTGCAAGACAGCCGGGCAACACCAAGTCCGTACGTACATATATTGTATGTAATTTTCTTACATGTTTGTTAGTATAACAAATACGGTGCTTTATTGCTAGTTATATCTTGATGGGACCGGCTATTCGCGTCTGAATCTCGACACTGCCACACTTGTCGCTATGTCCAGCCACACAGATGAGGCGAGAGAGAGATTTTCGCATGGCTGACCATTTGAGTTCCGAATCCCTATATTGACACATTCTGTATGACTAGCAACACTGATGAGTCTATGACGTCGAAACAGCTGTCTGTATGTGACTAGCGAAGGAGTGATATAGGGGGTGGACAGGGGGAGTCCACATTAACCGACAGTCACTGTACACATACACTTAATAATGTATTATCAAAATGTCTAGATTTTATTATTTGAACTAAAAACGGTTTTTGACTGTCCGGTTACTTCTGACTCACGCGCTGCATATTTGAAGTTCAAAAGATATCCTGTAGCGACTTAAACGAGTACAACAACAATAAAAGGCATTTGAAGTTGTGAATACGTTAAACTTTTCGCATTGAGATGGAAGCGAGGCCATTGTTTATACAAGGAAAGCAATTTCATCATAAATTTCCTGGTGTCCCAGGACGAGTAAAGGGTTCGTCACGCGTTGAACACACTTGATGGATCGCCCGGCCTTAAATACTGATTCCAGTTAATTAACAAGTGGTCGAGAGACGCCCTTGATCAGATGCCATTCATCTTCTGCCGAGTCTAAGAAGATTCCGCGAGCCTTGCCGTGCATAATTTATATGAGGAGTTTTAGCTATCCATCTCTCCGACTGCGCATGGTCAGTAAATAAGTAGTCATTAACGCTGTCTTATTCAACCGCCATTGTCGACAAAGACGAAAGACTTCATTAATCAGCCATTAGCAATCTCATATTGAAAGTTTATCGCTATTTGTTGCATCCGAACGTAACATATCGCCACCCTGCAGCCTCTTTCCCACAAAAGAGAAGTTGCGAGCCTGTCCCTGCTCTTTTGTTATTTTCATGGCAAGCTTTATCTGAAAGTACATCTTTTAAACTCCTCGGCCTAACGTTCACAGGAAACATGAGTTGGAAAAATTACATTGAGAACATTGCCAGAACTGCTGCGAAAAAGGTAGGTTCTCTCTACCGTACTAGAAAGCTACTAACGCCGAAAGTATCCAATACCTCTATAGGGCCACCATTCGTCCATGTATGGAGTATTGTTGTCATATTTGGGCTGATGCGTCTGCTACTAGTCTTTCACCCCTAGACAAGGTTCAAAAGAGAGTCGCCAATCTAATAGGTCCTGAATTGTCATCTAAGCTTCAGCCTCTGTCCCATCGATGAAATGTAGCATCCCTCTGCCTGTTCTACAAGTACTTTAACGGTGAATGCTCCGACGAACTGCAAGCACTTGTACCTCCTCGACGTAAATACCCCCGACAAACCCCACAAACAGCAAAATCTCACCCCTTCACAGTTGAGATCTCTAGATGTAAGAGAGCCTTCTACTACAGTAGTTTCTTCCCCAGAACCGCTAGACTTTGGAATTCCCTTCTGGGTTCCTGCTTCCCCAACTGTACTGACATGCAGAAATTCAAGTGTAACATGAACCGACATCTTGCTGCCCAATTCTCCACATAGTACCCCTGTAGGTTATGTCTTTGATAGTAGCCCCCTACATCAAAGTGGCAATGTGCCTTGTTTGGAGTGAAAATGTAATAAAAAACAGTGCTCGTCTGAGCATCAATCTATAACTCCTCCCCTCCGAAACTTTCACAAAATCACTCGTCTAGCTACAACCACTATCAACAATTTCCTCCACTCTCCATCTGTGCTTAAATCTAAGCGTAGATTCCATGAGCAAAGTTTCTTTCCAAGAACTGCTTACATGTGGAACACTGTTTCACTGACCTGCTTCTTATGCGATTACGATATTGTAGTCTTCAAGTCCAATGTAAATAAGTTCTACCCAATCTACACCATTAACGATTACTAAATTACCACCTTGTATTCATTGATCCTTATCCTCGAGTGGGCTTTCGGCGTTGACAAGTGGTGACTCCCTTGTAAAAAAAAAACACTATCAACAATTTATTCCACTCTCTATCTGTGCCTAAATCTAAACGCAAATTCCATCAACAAAGCTTCTTTCCTAAAATTGCCCCCTCCCCGTGGAAGCGTGTTCTGATGGTTTACTTTCTAGCTAACTACAACATGATCATGTTGGGGAGGGGGAACTGCAAATATGTCCTTGTTGGGCGGATTCCTTAAAGAATGAAATTTTACCCAATTCCCGCCACGAACGACCACTATGCTGTTATGTCAGTGACCACCGTACACCCGTTAATATTTATCCTCGATTGACCTTTGAGCCTTAATAAGTAGTGATTTCTTTATAAAAAAATCTTCATATAAAAAACAACGTTGTTTACATTTTGCTACACCAATTTAATGCGAACATGAAAGAAAATTAAAATTTATAGAAGTTGCTTGAACATCGACAGTATTAATAAGAACACAGAAAATAAATTAAAATTGAAACGCATGAGAATTAGTTATAAACACACGAAATATGAAAAAAAAAAATAAATGTAAAATAAATAAACAATATTAAGTATGAAGACAAGCTCTACAGTAAGCTTAAAAACTAATAGATATTTTAAAACAAATAAAATTAATTTTTAACCCCTGCGGAATTGTCCACGTTTACAATAGTGATGCACCAACATATGCCTGACGAAGAGTGGTTTCTGAAACATTGCAAATACGGATCGACCACACCTCATCCCATCGTTATATCTTAATTTGCTTCAGATTGTATTTATCCGTTAAAACCCTGTATTTTACTGCATCCTATGAATCCAAATTTTCATTTCTATACACACGAGATAATGCTTCAAGCAAACTACATTAGCCTCTTACGAATATAAATATTATTATATTTATCAAGTAATCTTATTCTAAATCTGTCTTATTCTAGTCAGCAAAGTTGAAGGATTTCGTTAATCAGACACTTACAATCGAAGTTTATCGTTATCTGTTAGATTATCAATACCAAAGTTCGAACATAACATCTATATATTAATACGATAGACCGTGTGTTATTTTCTGTGTCATGCTTATATCCGGGTCGTTTAATTGTTATGTACTTTCATTTTTGTCATAATTAATATTACCAAGAATTCTTCATGAGTTTTGGTTTCGGTTTCGATTATAGCTGATGACACTTAAATCATCTATTTTTTTTATAGATAATTTTATCGAGACTTTTTCATAAGTTTCGGTTATGGCTGAAGGAACTCGTTATATATATATATATATATATATATATATATATTAATTCATAAAATATATATGGCGATTAAGCTACACTGAATATTCCGCGTTTCATCCACTCTAGGACTCTTCAGGCTTATGCGCGAATTCTGTGGTTGTTTATCGTTTTTATATGCTCCTCTTCTATTGAGATTGTAGTTAGCCAATCAGCTTTCTAGTATCCACCGCGCCCTTCCTATCAGCCAATGAGCATGTATTTATCGGACAAAGGCCTATTTGGCCTCTGGTTGACCTGTTACTTTGTGTGTGCTCTATTTAGTTTCTTGATCCGTTTTAAAACTAGGTTAGTGTTGTTTTTTTTTTATTTAATGTTAGTTTATATATATATATATATATATATATATATGTGTGATCGTTTATGTATATTCATGTTTATTTAATTTATTTATTTGTTTATTTTCTATTGTTTTTTGTTAGTTTAAAACTATTTTGTATATATATATATATATATATATATATATATATAGTTTTTGTTTCGGTTTCGATTCAAGCTAATGTATTTAAGTCATGTGGATATATATACATATATATGTATGTATATATATATATATATATACATATATTTTAATCGCAACTTTATAATATTTAAAAATCGATAGACTCAATAACAATATATACGAAATTTGCAAGAATTAAAACATCATAGTTAAGCGTACTTTACGACCGGACGTTTGTGCTAGCTTAGATAAATACTTTTGAAGTTTTAACAAAAGAGCTACAATAATATCAGAGCGTCTGCATTTACACTGAACATCTACAGAATGCCAACATCAATATATTATATACGAATGAGGCCCTTGTGGAATTTCCACAGGTCCCGCTAGTATCTGTATTAAAAAAAACTGATTTGTTATTCATATTTTTATTTGACAATTTAATTTTTCAAAATAGAAACATAATACTTATTATGTTATATTCATCTAATATACCAATAAAAATTTAAATACAAAGATACAAGATAAAACTATAAAAGTTTCAATTTAAATTAGATTGTAAATCGATCACTAAAAATAAAATCGCAATGTATTATGCAATATTAAACAAATACTCCTATAGCCAATCTTCTTTCTCTCTCTTTTCACCACTAACGCTCAGATTCAGATTTCTCCACAATAAAATGAATAGCTATCTCTTTGAGGAAGCGCCCTTTTTTCTTTTTTTTTTTTGAGAAACCTTTATAACTGACTTCCAATTCAGATTGGAAGGCTTAAATGTGTTGCTATGTTTGCTGGATAATTAGTTGGATCATTCTATCGCTCCAGAAAGTAGTTCACTGTTGACGCAATCCGGTCATAATATACAGCACTGCTGTCATATCTGGAGAGGTTACATTCGGAACACTTTTTCTTGCCTTGATAGAGTGCACCTTGTAGTAGGGGGATAATCTCTTCTCTATAGACTTTTTTAATGTTAATGTGGTAGATACTCGACCGAGCTCCCATCTCTGGTCCCCTCCATAAAACATTCACAGCAAGAACTTGTCTCGCTACAATTATAGCCCTCTCTCTCTCTCTCTCTCTCTCTCTCTCTCTCTCTCTCTGTACTTAACACCAAACAGAACTTCTATGGCAAAGTTTCTTTCCTAAAGTATTCCAACTATGGAACAGAATACAACCAATCTGCTTCCCAACCGATTACAGCATTGTCCTCTTTAAGTCTACTGTAAGCAAATATTTGTTCAGCCGTACTGTTTTGTTTTTTTTTAATTTAAATTGAATTAAAATATTTATCTTCCATAATTGGTTTTATTTCTGGAAGACTTCTAAGCAAGGGAGATAATTTATAAGAGACTATTACGGTTCTTGGCATCCGTTTGTTCTTTAAATCGAATTCACGTTAAAGTATTTATCTTTCAAAATTGTCTAATAGATGCTTAAATTGTTTTATGTGTGTGAAATCGTTTCCGAAATCATTTTTCGTAAAATCTAAATTCCTACTTGAAGAGCAATTAAAAAATGCTCCTTATCTGATTTTTATTTCATCTTTCCTTTTCCTTTTTTTTTTTTTCGTCAATTTAATCCGAGTCGGCCATAACAGTCTCTTATCAGATGTCGGCAATTTTATTTCATCTGTAATGTCTGAATAGTCTTCTTTTTTTTTTTTTTGATGAAATCAAATAATTACATCAAGAATTGATTGACGCTCTTTGTTTATATTTCTTCTTTAAATTGAAATTCTTTAAAAGATGACGCTTTCTCCGAACACATAATTGGATAGTCGTCAGTTGTCACAAGAGCAATGGTTCTGGCAATTTAGGAGATGACGATCCATCAGACCATTCCTTGCCAGCGTAAGGTATGAAACTTACAGACCTTAATCTTGAAAAGTAATAGGAAGGCAACCAGCAGGAAGAGTGTTCCACAAGGCTGTAGTTTTTGGAAGGAACACTGCACTAGCAGTTCAGCCCAGCTTTGCTCGGGCCGTACGCACTGTTCACCACTTGTCCTACATGTGAATACACTTTATGTAAGACTAGCATTTCAGCCCGGCGTTGTCCGGGTGTTTGGAGGTGTATATCGAGCAAAAATAACACAAAAAACGGTCAATTTTTTAAAACTTTGACCCCTATTATGACCCCTTAACATTTATTATTTTGGGCTCAAATCAAGTTATTAAGTTAGATCCATGTTCTAGGAACCTATATCTAATATTTTAAGTGTTTAGACCCAAAATTGTCGGAGGAGTTTGGTAGAGTTCTCCAAGGTCAAATCGTTGAACTTTGACCCCTTAACAGCCAAATTTCTGGCCGAAAACCGATTACAAAGATTTTTTCCCAGTCTGTAGACTGAAAATTGACAGAGTTATTACGTAAGAAAATGTACACACACAGACACGTTCACTTATATATATATATATATATATATATATATATATATATATATATATATATATATATATGATCCCCGTTTTCTATTTACAAAATTTTAGTTAAGATTTTCTCTTTTCATCCTTATGTAGTTAAATTCTGTTTTAAAATTGAAGACTTTTTCGAAATCGGCTTATTCAAGTGCTAAGTCTATTTCTATTTAACAATTTTAGTTAAGGCCTTTCTTTTCATCCTTATATAAAAGAATTGTCTTTGGTCATTATAAACATTTTAAAAGTCGGATTATGTAGGTGCTAAGTCTGCGATGGGTTAAAGTTAATATATTTTTTTCCATCCGGGAATTTAAACTGCATTGTTTATTTTAATTTTTGCATTTTTTTTTATTCAAAGCTTTTTTAGACTATATATACTAGCAAAAGTACCCGTCGTTGACTGGGTTCAAAAACAGCCTACAGAAAATGGACTCTGATTTATGAAAGTATGAAAGGTTATGAAAAGGAAGGGGTGTAAAGAGATAGCTTCGAATTTGGGGGTATCAAAACAAAAGCAAAATATGATGAAAGTAAAAATAAAATAGATAAACCCCATCATTTATTATACCATACCTATTCACACTGAAACACTTGTGTGGATGTATATTAAAAAACCTTGTTAAACTTTGTGACATATTTCCAATCTATGGAAGTCAGGCGCGAACGAACACCCAATAATTTTATTATACCATATTTCTTTAAACTGAAACATAATTATCAAATTATACTTACGCAGATAGATATGAAAAGTCTTTATTAAAGTTTGTGCCTATTTCCATTCTATGGAGGCCAGGCGCGAACGCAGACTCCACAATTTTATTATACCATCCCTATTTAAGTTAAAACATACTTATCAAAGTAGCATTATGTACATCTATATCAAAAACACTTGTAAACGTTTTTTTTTTATTTTTTAATTTTTTATTTCCATACTTTTTGGACCAGGCGCGAACGCAGACTCCACAATTTTAATGAACTATAGTTCTGCCAGATCAAACATACCCATTCCTGTGTCTCGATACATCTTCTATCATTATATGTAATCAGTTTTTTAAAATAGTCAACCATATAGGAGCCTTTTCGTGACCAGACACACACACAGAGCTTTATATTATATATATATATATATATATAAAGAGAGAGAGAGAGAGAGAGAGATTTCAAATGTTTAGACCAAAATTGTCTGAGTAATTTCGTAGAAGCAGCAGAGGTCATTTTCTTTAAACCATGATGCCAAGTTTGACCCTTTAACATATATTATGTTGGTATTAAATCAAAATAAATCTGCAAAGGTCAACTCTTTAAAATTTGACCTCTTGGCAGCCAAAGTTTCACTGAAAAACTGATAATAATGTTTGCCGCATGTCTGAATAGCCGTTATGTATGAATTTCAAATGTTAAAACACAAAATTTGCTGAGTAGTTTCCTAGACGCCGCAAAGGTAAAATCTTTTGAGCTTTGACCCTCTTGAAGCCCGAATTTTCGACCCAAACCGATTAAAAAGCTTGCCCTATCTCGGAATACCCTTTATGTAAAATTTCAAATGTTTAGACCAAAAATTGGCTGAGTACTTTGGTAGAGACCGTAGATGTCAGTTTTTTTTAACTTTGACCCCAATTATGACCCCTTAATATTTATTGTTTTGGGTTCACCTAAAATTATAAAGTTAGATCCATGTCCAAGTAACCTATATCAAAAATGTCAATATTGGCGGAGAAGTTTGGTAGAGTTTCAATGGTCAAATCGTTGAACTTTTACCCCTTTACAGCCAAATTTCTGGCCGAAAACCGATTAAAAAATTTTCCTCAAATCTCAATACCGTGTCTGCCGAGTTATTTGGTAGGAAAATGTACAGACACACACACGCAGACTGACATTTTCATTTTTATAGATATACTAGCATTTCAGCACGGCGTTGCTCGGGTGTTTGGAGGTGTATATTAACCAAAAAAAAGTTCAATTTTTTAAACTTTGACCCCTATTATAACCCTTAACATGTATTATTTGAGGCTCAACTTAGATTATTAAGTTAGATCCATGTCCAAGGAACCTATATCTAAAATTTCAAGTGTTTAGACCCAAAATTGTCGGTGGAGTTTGGTAGAGTTCTCAAAGGTCAAATCGTTGAACTTTGACCCCTTAACAGCCAAATATCTGTCCGAACACGGATTACAAAGATTTTCAAAATCTCAGTACCCTGTATATCAAATTTCGAGTATCTAAACTGAAAATTGACAGAGTTATTGCGTAAGAAAATGTACACACACAGACACACAGTCACGTTCACTTTTATAGATTAAACAAAAATATATACATATACAATGGAAACAATTTTGTGCTTATCGTAAACTTTTTACACAAATATTATGAAAGTATAGATCATGTAGAATATCTGCATGAATATAATTACACTTAATAGTTAACTAAAGATGATCATACCATAAGAATACCTAGGGAATTAATTAAAATGAATGTTTAAAAGAATATGCAAATTTTGCAGATGAATGGAATTCCAGAACCTATATATAAGAAAATTGTATTTTCTGTTTAAATAAATACAAAAGCGCTAGTGTATGTGCGTTTGTACGAAACAGGCTTGAGTACGTGTTCCCTGCCTTGGCATGGCACACGCCGACCGTAAAAGCAACCCCCAGACCAGATCAAGATAATCCCGTAGTGGATCAGTCCCTTAGCTAGTTGGTATAAATGAGTTCCATGTCCCCAATTTTTATTTTAGGTGTTAGGATACCTCCAAAGAAGCCCAGTCCTGATAATTTATTTTAGTCCAAACTGATATTTTTCTTGGAGGTCACCGAATATCCCTCCCCCCTTTATTTTGTCCGTAGCTGTGCTCACTCCCTCTTAGGAAGTGCTCCCTTGTTTTCGGCCGATACCGGAAAACAGGAAGCATTTCAAAATTAAATAGGTAAGGGTGGGTCCGTACTAACATATTCACCGTTTAACGTTTTATTTGGTTCATTTATTTTTTATTACTATTATTTTTCTTTATTTTGGGGTATTTTTAAGGCTCTCATTATCCCCGCCCATGATCCGCATATATCATACACATCACAATTTCATCCGCTTATATCATACACATCACAATTTCCATTTTGTTATTATTGCATTGTAAATATAAAGTCATTATATATTTTAAATTAAAAAAAAGGAAAAAGTCATTGTATATAATTTCTTTTGAAAAAAAAAAACAAAAAAAACTTGTACATATTGTCATCTGGGGCTTTAAGTAGATCCAACTCCTAGAGTGAATGCGGTATTTTGGTGATTGCAACTAGTGATAGGGAATAGACAAGTGGACGACCCCCGACACCCATTCCCCCCCACACCCTTTCTGGCCTCATGCCACATTTAAAAAGAATTAGTTGCCTGTTTTATATAATTTTAACCCTAAAATTCTGTAAAATTTGTGATTTTTCTTCTTAAATAAATATTTAAATAAATACAAAAGATGCTTGCCTTTTTTTCTATTGTTCCTGGCCTTTGGGCCGGGATCAAAGTGTAGTATTTGTTCCGGCAAATACTGCAAGCAAAGACCATATGTGGGGGCAACCCCACATATAAGACCTTAGTCAATGTAGGAGCAACGCTTCATACCAATTATCACTATCCAGCTCCACCACTCCCCAGGGAGTTGGTCCCCATTTCCCCTTCACTCCTCACATTAAAAATCGGCCTTGTGCCTAATTTGCTCGGTGGGAGAGCAAATAAATACCGTCTGTTCCGGCAGATACTGCAAACAAAGACCATATGCGGGGGCAACCCCACGTATAAAACCTTGGTCAATGTGGAGGCGACCCTTCATACCAATTGTCACTGTCCAGCTCGCCTGCTCCCCGGGGAGCTGGTCCCTATTTCCCCTTCACTCCTCACATAAAAATTGGCCTTGTGCCTAATTTGCTCGGTGGGAGAGCAAATAAATACGTTGGCATTCGTGTCGGGATCAAAGTGTAGTATCTGTTCTGCAATTGCTGCACTTAAGGTAATTTGTACCAGTCAATGGAGGAGAAACCCTCTATACTGGGACAATTATTATTTTTGGTAACCAGAGTGCCCCCGTTTTGCCTACTTTTAGGGGAGCTGGTTTTTACCCCACATTAAAAATGGCCTTGTGCCTAATTTGCTTTGGTGGGGAAGCAAATAAATACATTAAATAATTAGAAAAGAGGGTTTTTAACATGGACATCAATACACACAAAAGAAAAACGAATTTATAGGAGTATAGATAGATAACGAGGTACGAGCTAAACAGTGAATCGAAGGCCACTGAACAAATAAAACAAAAGTCAAGAAGCAAGGAAAAAATTAGACAGTTTTGAAGAATGTTTATGAATTCTCATTCTTTTAGACAAGGATTGGTAATTTACATTATCTGCATTATTCCTACTACAGTGCCATCATTTATTTCCTGGTGTGCCATGACGTCACATATTGAACACAATGGATCGCTCGGCCTTAAATAATGATTCCAGGTAATTAATTAGTGGCCAAGAGACGTGGATTAAATAAATGATTCCCTACAGATTCTTGAGTTAAACAGAAAGATTCCCAAAGTTCGAAAAGATAGACATGAAGAAGTTTGGAGGTTATATCGGCGAAAACGTTGTGAATTAATAAGCAAGATTAGAGCTGCAATCCGAATAATCTAGATAATGCAAATTCTGCAGAACACATACCCGATTCTAGAATGTGCACCCTCCCAGGCATAACTCCCTCTTTCGAGAGGGCCTATTATCAAACACCTAAAGTGGGGAGTTATACCCCAGGGTAGCCAATTATCCCCCACCTTCCGGTCTTGTGGCACATTTTGCTGAAGCAGAAAGCAAATAAATCTTAAATGATTACTTTTATTATCTACTAGCTTGGGTACCCGGCGTTGCCCGGGTGGAGAAATGTGGTATTCTAAGCATATTGAGCAACCCTGCCGTGCGCCTGCAAAAAAAAAAAAAAAAAAAAATAGTCGTAGGAAACAGGTAGAATGTTCTGAAGTGACGTCAGCGAAAGAGGAAAAGGAGGTAACAAAAAAAAAAAACTAGCGCGTTGTCACGACCACGACGACTGATGACGTAACGACGGGTCGAAATAACGTTTTTTAAACGTACATTGAGATTGCTAAGCGTATGATTTGCAAAAATGTGGACGCAAAAAGTGACCTCCTCCATGCAAAAAACGGTCCAGTATTAATCTTTTTGGCAAATTTTAAATGTTTTTCATTAGAGCGATTGGCCTTTTTCATGATACCAATTTTGTAACGGGACAAGGTTATATATTGTTTCCCTTTCGGTTGATTTTTTTAAAAAATTTTTACATGTGGTACATAGTTGCTGCGTGTGTAATATTTCGCTAGGAAATTAAATCCCAACAGAAATGTTTCAAACTCCCGATAAGTGGACGGTGAAGCACTGCAACACTTTCCCGGCAACTCCTGCATCTCACTAGCTCCGACCGTATTGGCTTGCCTTTCTATCGGACTTTGTCTGGAACGCCGAGAGGGGGATCCTAGTAACGCTGGTATCACCAGCCCAGGCTTGCATCTGGAGAGTCAACTCCAGCTTTAGAACTGTATAGACAGAGCAGATAGAAAACAAGACGCTGAACGCCATTGTCTCATTAGACACAAGGCTGTCATCAATATTTCGCCGAACTGCTAATTACAATGAAACATCCATACATTCAACAAATCAAATCGTTCGATTCTGTCTTTTAAATAACCACAAATATCTTCTGCGAAATTGATTGAATGTCTAAACATCGTTTCCTTTTTTTTTTCGAACACATTAATGCAAGATAAGCAAATTATCATCTTCCAAACTGACTAAGATCAATATCCCGCGTATTAATCGGGTTGTAGTCTTTTCTGAACATTATTTTTCGGCAATTATTCTTTATAAATGATTTAAATAATCATTGATTCAGCTGTTCAATTTGGGCCGATGATTGACGTTACACAGATGAATAGCTTGTAAGACACATTTAATGTTGAACCCGGGTCAAGTCCATTATCTCCGCGTGTAAATAACGCAATTATTTTAACCTTTTAAGATTAAATCGCACGGAGATTCAGTCACAATTTATTTGGTCTTGGTTGTAGAAACAATGCAGATTTTCAAAAAATGGACAAAGAGAAATTTGCTTGATTGAATCTATCCATCTCACACTTGTTATATAGCTGCCGGGCAACGCCGGTTATAAAATAATTATTCAGACAACGTTTCTTATATTATTATTATTACAAGGTTTCTTATATTATTATTACAACGTTTCTTATATTATTATGACAACATTTCTTATATTATTATTACAACGTTTCTTATATTATTATTACAACGTTTTGGTCGATATAAGCTCCAACCTTCTTCTGTTGCGCCTTGTCAAACTCAGAAATCTGTATAGAATTTCTAACGGAAGCAATACAGTAGTCCTCCCTCCTGAAAAAGGAGGTAATGCCTGGAAGAATGATCGAATAGAAGAAATTATACATGCTAGGGCCAGATAAACATATAATCTATTTATCTGTTTCCTCATGAGGAAGTCCTCCCACTATGTCAATCACACCGATAGAACCTTTTTAATGGATATCAATACTTTCGCCGCACTGCGTCATCTCTGAACTATGGTATATCTAAAGTACTATAAACAAAGTAATCAAAACTTTGAATTATCATATAACATTAGAACAAGATCGTTGCACTTATATATTTATTCTTACACTTTCATCTAAAGAAGATTCTGATATAAAAAATTACATTAAATGTATTTCATAAAATCCTGATTTCTCACCATCTTCACTTTGATCTATGGAGGACTAGATCTGCCATTAATTATTTGTTTGGTTCATCCAGTCATCCACAAACCGATACCATTAAACTTTCGCAAGAACGTATATATATATATATATATATATATATATATATATATATATATATATATATATGTATATCTGCCTAAACCTTTTGACAGAGGCGACGGATTTTCACAAGATTGGTATCTTTTTGAAGCTCTACCTTTCTGACAACAAATATCGAAAAATTGGCTAAAAACATTAATTCCTTCACCCTCAACTGGGCAGTTTTGTACAAGGAGTTGTCACTTTTCGCCAACATTTTTGCAAATTGCGTTTGCAGTGACTAGCCTTAATTTGAATGGCAGCGAAATTGTTTTGGCCGCGGAGGTTGAACGGTTTGCTTTTTTTCACCTTCTTTTCCTCCTTCGCGTTACAGGTTCGAGCCTGTCTGCATGCCTACCCCCCTTTTTTTTTCTTATTTCGAGGTTAACGAAATGGGATTTTTTTCCTTTAAAAAAAAAAAACTTAATTATTTCACCATTCGCTTAAATTTTTTTTTACGCCTTTCTCCACCCAGGCTGCGTCTATTTTTTTTTTTTTGGTTGTATTGACTTCTTACTACATCACCTCTCAACACCCTGACAACGCTGGGTACCCCCGCTAGTTATATAAGAACGGTAAAGAACATCCCGTCGTTATCAGACAATCCAATTTCGTTACGCACTTATCGTTGGAAACGTTTTGATCTTGAAGTAATATTTTTAGTTCCTTACATCAAATGGCTTCATGCCTTGTCTGGTAATATATTTTTTTTTAATTTGAATCATTCTTTTTAAAAATTTTAATTACTTGGTTTATCATTCGAAAATTTGATGTTATTCTTACAACGTTTCGGACGATATAAGCATCACGCTCCTTCGGGTGCATCTTGTCAAACTCGGGCATCTGTATGGAATTTCTAACGGAACTCTTTCTTTAATGTAAGATGTTAGTGAGATTGGATGGAGTAAGTTTCAAAGAATTTCAGCAAAGCACTATCATTATTGTCCAAAGGAAGACCATATCAGGCATATGTATGCAAAGTGATAATGACTGAAAGTGAAACCTGGTCAGTGTGGGTCGAGGACATATGTTGCATGAAAGGAAATGAGATACGAATAATGCGATGGATGTGTTTTTTTTTACATAGGCATCACCACATTATAAAGGCCAAGAGGCCACTCAAGGATAAGGGTTAAAGAGTGTACAGTAGAAATTGGACAATATAGTAATCATTAGTAATGAAAATTTGGTAAATTTAATAACTTATATGGAACGGCTCATCAAGAGCTTATTTACGTTAGACTTGAACACAACCATATTGTAGTCAGCCGTAAAGCAGGAAAACGGAAGACAATTCCACAGGCGTGCAGTTCTAAGAAAGAAGCTTTGTTCAGGGAATCTACGTTTAGGTTTAGGCACAAATAAAGAGTGGGGGAATTATTGATAGTGTTTACAGCTAGACGAGTGTTTCTTGTGAAAGTTTGGCGAGGGGGGGCCATAGATTGAAGCTCAGTCGAACACTTTCCATGAAAATAACGATACATCAGAGACACACTCACAACATCTCTTCTGTGAGATAGAGGTTGCAAGTGTTTTATGTGAGTTTTAGAGAAAGACTTAGATCTGATGATCTCAGAGGAATATAAAATCTGGAGAGTACAGAGATGAGTAGAGTAGACTTTGATGGTCTGGTCACATTGGAAAAAAATGATTGAAAGATATTGGGTTCATAGATGTAGAACAGTTGAGGTAGCAAGTTCAATTTAAAAGTGAAAACTCAAGAAAACACATTGGAAAAGTGACAAGAATGGAATTGAGAGAAAGGGGGATAAATAAAGACCGGGTCAGAGATAGGTTAGTTTGGAAATTGATTTTCTTAAAGCTATCCAAAGCATGTCAGCATGTAAAATGGACGTTAAGCTACTGCTACCACTGATGATGACGATGATGATGATGACGATGATGATGATGACGATGATGATGATGGCGATCATAAAGAAATTTATTGATGTGACAATTTCAATGAGTTGATGATGATGATGCGGAGATTTTTTTTTGTTTCTTTAGTTTTGTGAAATTTAGCATTATCTTTTTGGTCCCCCGACAAAAGGAAAGTGGACCTGTAAATTCACTCTTGTTCGTTTGTTTGTCCACACTTTTCTCAATAATTACGAAGAACTTGGAATTTTTTGAAATTTTGCACGAACATTAAACATGATATGAGTAAAAAAAAGTAACAGAACAGATTTTCTGGGAAAACTCCGGTTGCCTCCCTAGGTGTGCCTTTCAGGTTACATGGCTAAAATTGACACTTTTTCTTTTTTTTTTACATAGGCGCCACCACGATAGGCCACTCAAGGATAAGGGTTAAAGAGTGTAGAGTAGTCAAAAGGACAATATAGTAATCGATAGTAATGGAAGTTCGGTAAATTTGTTAACTTAGTGGAACGGCTCATCAGAAACTTGTTCACGTTGGACTTCAAGACAACCATATTATAGACAGCTGGAAAGCAGGAAAACGGAAGACAATTCCACAGGCGTGCAGTTCTAAGAAACACGCTTTGATCATGGAATCTATGTTTAGGTTTAGGCACAGATAAAGAGTGTGGAAAATTATTGATAGTGTTTTCAGCTAGTCTAGTGTTTCTCGTGAAAGTTTGGCTAGAGGGGACCATGGATTGAAGCTCAGTCGAACACTTTCCATGAGAATAACGATAAAGCAGAGACAAACTCGCAACATCTCTTCTGTGAGATAGAAGTTGCAGCGAAGAGAAAAGGACATCTCCCACCAGGCCACGAAGTCCTTTCTAGCAGCTCCTGCCCATATGTGGCAACAGTATTCCATCCTTGGACGTATATGGCTCTTATATAGATAGAGAATTGGATCAGCAGTGAGATATCTACTGGATTGATAGAAGGATCCCACCATTTTTCCAGCGGCCTTGGCAACAGATTTGATTTACGTATTCCATTTAAGATCAGGAGTAAAGGTCAAGCCCAGAAGCCTGTCAAAACTTGAGGCCTCCCCAAGACGAGAGCCATTCATTTTAATTGATGCCAGATGGGGATCAGAACGTTGATGATGTAAAGATAGAAGCTTGGTTTTAGATGCATTAAAAGTAACCAGCCACTCCTTTCCCCATTGTACAACGTGATCAAGATCAGAGGAGAGAGAATCGGAGAGAACTTTGTCGTTTACTGTCTTAGATTTGCTACCATAGATGGTAGTGTCATCAGCAAAAATGTCTACGAATGATGTAAGGATGTGATTTGGAAGATCATTAATGTAGATCAGGAAAAGAGTTGGGCCCAGGATGGACCCCTTAGGGACTCCAGCATTTATACTGTGAGCTTCTGATTTTTTCCCATCAACTACTACTCTTATGAACCTATCAGAAAGAAATGATTTAATAATTGAGAAGACATTTCCAGCTATACCATAGCTGGAGATCTTGTGAAGTAAACCTTTATGCCATACCCTATCAAAGGCCTTTGATATGTCAAGAGCAATTGCCGTAGAAAGGTTGCCTCTGTTGAGAGATTCGCTAATCCTATGAGATATAACTGTAAGCACATCTGCTGTAGATCTAGTAGAATGGAAACCATATTGTGTGTCATTAAGAAAGTTATTTTTTGCTGAGATGGTTGATTAGTTCTCTATTTAACACTGATGAGATTTTCCATGTGATGGGAAGCAATTCTCCTTAAGACAACGTTTAAACAGTATTGTAAGTATGGGTGCTAGTTCTGGTTGAAGTTTTTTGAGTACTATAATTGGAATACCGTCAGGGCCGGTTGCTTTACTGGAATCAAGGTTTTTGATTAGCTTGGCAACATCACATACAAATATTTGTATATCACATAGTGTGTTTTCTGATACACGAGGAAATATTGGGGGTTGGCGGCCTTGGTCGCAAAGATTATAAAAAAATTGATGCCTTGTATTTTTATAAAATGTTCTGAAAAGTTATAACTAACTGATTTCTATATAATTTTGCTTGTCTATACTTCACGATAACTCTTGGGTGTGCCCCAGGGGCTTTTTTAGGGCTAGTAAAAACACTCCATTTTTGGCACTATTTTACCATATTTGTCCAAAATTTTCTGTGTATGTCTATTTATCAGTTTTGCATGGTGCTGAACTCAAATTAAAATGTTAAGGCCTTGGGGACTTTTGGGGCTAAATGGGGGGGGGAGCAAATGATGGATTTAGTCATTTCTTTTTTTATTGCATGATGCAGAACTCAAATTTGCATATGTTAAGGCCTAAAACGTTTGTTCATTTTCACGAGAATTTGATATCACCTGGGGACTTTTGGGGCTAAATGAGGAGATGCTGCACTTAGTCATTTTGTTATGCTTCGTTCACTGCACTCTTGGGGGGTGGGGGCATGCATGCTTCACTTGTTTTCTTTTACAATTATTCCCGCAATTAAATCAGATCAACCATTTGTTGTGATTTATCCGAGGAGACTCGCCATCTTCCAATGCTTGATTTGTCACGATAAGCGTGTGGGGTTCAAGTGTGTGTCGAGTTATGGGTGGATAGGCATCACTAGATCTATTGGAAGTTGCTAGTTTCTCTGTTATGATCTGCAATAAGAGACGCGTTTCTCTAGTTACCCACAACCGGAAGGGTTTTTCCAGATCAGAAATATGACTAAATAAAATATTAATGATTTTACTTCAATTCAAATTTAACACTACTCGTGCAATGAGACAGACATTACTGATTCCGCTGCATGGGCAAAAAGGACAAAAAAAACAAAAAAAAACCTCAAATCTTTTTTTTATATTATTTACAGCTTTTTTCCGTGATAAAAAAATTTGAAAATATCTAATATATAAAGTAAAGTTAGTCAGTTTGGTTCCGGGTCGATATTTTCTTATGCAGAACATTGGTTCATGTTCTTAACAACAACAAGAAAATAAAAAATAATTTCAATTAAATTTCTTTCAGAAAATAATTTAAAAAATGGGTGTCATCTTTATTAACCATTTTTCAATGATTACCTGGTTAGCAAGAGGATGTGGGAGTGTCGCTTTTATGACTGCCACAAGGGCGCTCATGACTTGTTACAAATTACTTGCAAACTAGATCTGAGCCATCAGCGTTCTAGAGGAGTGGTGACTGAGGGGACCGTCAATACAGTAGTCCTACCCCTGAAGAAGGAGGTAATGTCTGGAAGGAGATGACCGAACAGAAGAAATTCTACATGCTAGGGTCGGATAAAGATATAATTAATTTATCTGTTTCCTCACGAGGGTTGGATGAGACACCAAATCCACCATTTAATATTTTCATGAAATAAGATTTGGGGACCCTACCCCCCCCCCCCCACTTTTTTTTTTACAAAGGAGTAATCACTTATCAAAGCTGAGAAGCCACTTGGGGAAATTTGGTAAATTGGATTACTTAAGAGAATGGTTCATCAAGAACTTGTTTACGTTGGGCTTGAAGATGGTCATATTGTAGTCAACTCGAAAGCAAGCAGATGGAACAGAGTATCCACAGGTGTTCATGGAATCTAGGTTTGGGGATCAAGTAAAGAATAGATACCCTGTAGCAGATGACGACCCCTGGTGGTGACAAGCGCACATTTCAACTAACACCAGTGATTCAACCTTGGCATTGGCACAAGCACATAGCGTCGGTTGTTTGTAAACACGTCAAATAGCAAACATGCTCGAATATTCGCCAGCAATTTTTTTTTTTAAATATATTTACAAAACTATTGAAGATTTAAAAGAAAAAATATATATTTACAAAACTTTTTTTTTAAGTAACAAAACGAACGTATTTAAATAAAAGATATTTAAATAAATGGGTGTCTTCTGTTTCGGATTTTTGCGACCAAATTTTTAAATCTCGATTGTTTATACTTGTGATTTTATTATGCATAAAAATTGCCCCGGCCTAGAAGGATTTCTCCTTCACTGAGAACCGAAATACATCGCACTTTAAATAAATATTGAATTGTATTATAATAATAAATAAATAAATAAATAATAATGAACCTTTTTTGTAATAAGTTTTATTCAAACAGTTTTTTATTTGAACTTAATAGACTGTTTTTTTTTGTTTTTTTTTTGTATTTATTAACTGTTTTATTCTATTTTATCAAACAAAAATAGAGCTTTTATAATGAAATATATATTATGGACTGTTTTTCAAACATCGAAATTTTAAAATTAAAGTTTTAGGGTTTGTATTACTGTACACATATATTCGGCGGGTTTTTAATAGTATTTGGTATAGTTTTTTTTATTTATAACACCTTTTCCCAGACTTACCGTGTTAAAGAGAGAATCAGACGCCATCTTGAATTTTCCAATACATCGGTAAACACTGTATGTTTTTCAAGCTGAATAAACATGTTACATTGAATAAAAACACGAAAAATATATCCAGTTTGTTAGAAAAGTAACTTATCTTGCTTTTGATAACATTTATTTGTTATATATTTGTTTTTTGACAACTTTTTCGAATCTATGTGTACAGTAATACAAACCGAAGCTTTATTAAAAAAAAAAAAAAGACGAGATGTTTTTTTCTTTTCGAGATATTTTTTTCCCCCATTTATCATTTTTAATGATTAAAACTTTTCGTTAAATATATTTTTTAAAAATTATTATAAAATATCTATAAAGTCTATTTTTTTATGCCTGTAAAAGTTTGTTGGAAGTTCAAATAAAGTTTATAATTTAATTGAGAAAAAAAAAACGCCTCGTCTTTTTTTTTTTAAAATAAAACTAACTTTAATTTGAAAATTTCGATGTTTGAAAAACAGTCCATAATATATATGTCATTATAAAAGTTCTATTTTTTGTTTGATAAAAAGAATAAAACAGTTATTCAAAAGTTCTGTAAATATATTAAAAACGCACCCAGAAAGACGCCCATTTATTTAAATATATTTTATTTAAAAAATATTGCTCGCGAATATTCGTCAAAATTTAATATTTAAAAATATTATTTTAAAAATGTATTAATTGTCGCTGAAGTTAATGTTTTAAAGAATAATTAAATAAATATTGAATTGTCTTAAAAACGCACACAGAAGTCCCCCCCAAATTTTTTGTAAATATTTATTTTTCTTTTAAATCTTCAAAAGTTTTGAAAGTATATTAAAAAAAAATTGTTAGCAAATATTCGAGCATGTTTGCTATTTGACGTGTTTACAAACAACCAACGCTATGTGCTTGTGCCAATGTCAAGGTCGAATCACCGGTGTTAGTTGAAATGTGCGCTTGTCACCGCCAGGCGGTGTCGTCTGCTACAAGGTATCTATTTTTTACTTGATCCAGGTTTGGGTTTAGACAAAGACAAAGAGTGGGGGAAATTATTGATAGTGTTTTCAGCTAGACGAGTGTTTTTCATGGAAGTTTGGCGGGAGGGGGCGATAGATTGGAGCTCAGGCGAGCACTTGCCAGGAAAATAATGATGAAGCAGAGACAGGCTAGCAATGTCTTTTCCGTGAGAAAAAAGGTTGCAGAGAAGAGAAAAGGGTATCCCCCACGGTTACGAAGTCTATTTATAACTCTGTCAAGGCTCTTTTTAACAGCTTATGCCTAGATGTGACAACAGTACTCCATCCTTGGACGTACCTGGCTCTTATATAGGTAGAGAATTGCATCGGCAGTGAGATATCTATTGGATCGATAGAAGGATCCTGCCATTTTTTTCCAGCGATATTGGCAACAGATTTGATGTAACAAACTATGATTTACTCATAGCAGAACTGAAAAAGGTCTCTATAAAATGAAATTATTTTATAAATATCTAAATGCGTCATCATGACAATTTTCTCCAAAATCAAATGGATTCTTTTTTTTTACATTTATTCAAGTGCACTTCGTTAATTGACGTTTTATTTGGTTTATTTTAAAATCTCTACTATGGCCCCGTCGGTGGGGCATTAGAATACGCCGACTGCCCCCCTGCAGAGGGTACAAGTCCCTCAATGGGGGTCCTGGATATGACCTTAAACTATATCCAGTAGTGAGGCCCCAGCTTGTGGGCTTTGGGGAGTGTGGAGCAACCCTTTAATTACCATTGCTCCCAGGTCCACTCTGACCCGGAGTGGTAGTACCTGTTAGGGTCCCAACTATGGGTTAAATAGAAACCGTCGTGAAAGCAACAAATATATTCTATGAAAAAAATTTTCTTCAAAATCACCGGATTCGGCATTAAATAACCCGAAAAGGGTTGATATGCCGTAAAACAAAAACCAACCAAACCAAACCAAACTACTATTATATAAAAATAAATTTGTGTATCTGTGAGTTCGTTTTCTATGGACTCGAAAACGGCTGGGCCAATTTTTATGAAATTTCACACGAGAGATCTTCATGTGCCTTGTAGTCTTCTTAGATAGGTTTTCTATTAGAATTTTTTCGCTAAATATCGATAATCGAAATAATCCGATGAAATAAGCAACAGGCGATTTAAACTGAAGTTAATACTTTAGACAACCTAACATCACAAGTGCATTTGAGAAGTTTTATTACCACACAAGCAGAAAGGCTCGATATATAAAATCGTCAGTAGGTTCTTTGGTATGACAAGGGCGTGTTCGAAACGAATGTTTCCATTTAGAGCACAATTAGAGTACGTTAATTGACTTTTGCATTTTAAACTTTAATTTAAGCATTATATATTAAAAAAAATAAATAAAAAATTTAAGCATTATATATTAAAAAAAAAAAAATCAACATTAGATTCTCTACAGTGCAATGTAGACTGAAATGTATTGCGAAATAAGTCATAGCAGGAGACATGTGGGTTTCCTCTCGGTGCACTGCAACTGATCCCCAACTAGAGCAGGCAATTAATCGATTTGATTGAAAATAGGCGATTTTACCGATTTCGATGACAATAAAAATGTAGGAGTGTGAAAAATTAGTTGATCATCATTCAATCCCGAGCAACGTCGGGTCACCATGCTAGTAGCTGATAAAAATGGGTTCATTTTTGTTGCATTTTTAAAAAATACTTTTTCAATGATATAGTCTGATAACCAGGGGGTGCGACACAGTGGGTTGACATGGATTAGAATCTTAGACGAAGGCATCTCAGCCCAAAACCACATATGCAAAAATCATAATAATTAAAAGTAACAAAAATAATAGAAATTAATTATTTTGGGAGAGATATTTGATATTTTTGCTTTTAGTTCTAGACCAAAACAATAAATAAGAAAACGAATATTGTTTTAAAATGAAATGTGGTTGAAAATTGGACACAATCTGGAGAATAATGAGCACTTAGTGGCTAATAGACAGTTGGTCTGAAAAACTTATGAATTTGACATTATTATATGAAACATTTTACATAAGTAATTATTATATAATAAATTTACATAAATAATTATTAGATTAATTTTTTTTACATAAGCAATTATATCATAAGTTTAGCATAAGATATTATTATATAATAAATTTAAATAAGCAATTATTATATAAAAATTTACTAAAGCAATTATTGTATAAAACTTTTACATAAACAATTATTATATAAAATGTTATATAAGCAAATATTATATAAATATTTTACATAAGTACTTATTACATAAAAAAATTACACAAGCCATTATCATGTAAAAAATTACATAAGCAATTAGTATATTTTAAAAAAATTACATAAGCAATAAGTATATTTAAAAAATTACATAGCAATTATTATGTAAAAATTTTTATATAAGCAATTATTATATTAAAAATTACATAAGCAAATATTATCTAAGAAAATTTACAGAAGTAATTATCATATAAAAAATTCACTTAATAATTATAAAAATAATTTACATAGGCAATTATTATCTAAAAAAATTTACATAAGGAATTGATTTATAAAATATTTTACACAAGCGATTATTATCTAAAACATTTTACATAAGGAATTGATATATAAAATATTTTACACAAGCGATTATTATCTAAAAAAATTTACATAATTGATATATAAAATATTTTACACAAGCGATTATTATCTAAAACATTTTACATAAGGAATTGATATATAAAATATTTTACACAAGTGATTATTATCTAAAAAATGTACATAATTGATATATAAAATATTTTACACAAGCGATTATTATCTAAAAAATTTTACATAAGGAATTGATATATAAAATATTTTACACAAGCGATTATTATCTAAAAAAATGTACATAATTGATATATAAAATATTTTATACAAACGATTATTATCTAACAAATTACATAAGTAATTATTTTATAAAATTTTTTACACAAGCAATTATTTTATAAAAAATTTCACATGAGTAATTATTTTATCAAAAATTTTACATAAGTAATTATTTTATCAAAATCTTTACATAAGTAATTATTTTATCACAATTTTTACATAAGTAATTATTTTATCACAATTTTTACATAAGTAATTATTTTATCAAAATTTTATATAAGTAATTATTATATGAAAAAACGGGCAAGACGAGGAGTAGGGCAGAGATTGCAGAAATGTCTAGAAACTGTTTGCTCAGCTAAGGGAATAGCAGACAAAAAATAAAATTATTAGAGATTCTTCATTTTCATGTTTCGGGCGATTATGTATAGAAAAAAAAACAACTTAGAATATGAGTAGAAAAATAAGTTTTATATATAAATTTAATATAAAATTATTCCCCATTTCCGGCCAATTTTAGCATTTTAGACAGTTACAAATTTTTGTACTTATGCAGAATAGGTACTGCATTATCATCGGCATATTTCGGGCGGGTTACATAAACCACCGGAAGGTGCCGAAATGCTTAGTTAATAAAATTGCAGCATCTTACAATTGACAAACGTTATCTTTTATTACTATTTTTTATTTTACAGTATATTTTATTTATTAAATTGTTAGATGAAAGCACAGAATAGTTAAAAAGCCTCGCATTTTAAAAATGTCTTTATGATGAATAAACTTATGTTTTCAGCACAGGTTTCGATTATGATTATATGTTTTTGATTGATTTTTAATTGGTTGTTTTAAACATTGATTAGCGTTTTTATAAGGTTCATTACGCACCTGCTTAAAAATTGAATAACGTTTTCCCAAAAAACACACATACACATACAAAGTTATAATTCGGTATTTTTGGGCAGTTTACATAACCTGCCCGAAATATGCCAATGATAAGGCGGACCCTAGTCTGCATAAATATTCTATTCTTTTTGAATTTAACCTAAGTCTGAGTGGTTGGCACGCCTGTTAGGCTTACGACTAGACGAAAAACCGTAACGAATGTTTTGAAAATAAAATTTATTTGCGAAAATAATATATTGGAATGCTTTAAAAACAATTGACTGGAGAGAAAGAATGCTTCGAAGAGAACATTATTGGGAAGGTTGTTGCTGAAATGCAGTTAATTTGATCAAAAGTGTTTCAGCTTTTTTTTTTTTAGTTCGTTTTTATAGAATGAATTCATACATTGAACAAAATTGGGTTAATTGTAAATGTAGACAATACAAAACGGAGAAGAAGCGAAACGAATTGCTCTAAGAACGTTCAATAACACTTATCTTATTAAAGCAATAATTGTGTTTCTAGTTTGTAGGACCCGTTACCAAGCAAAACAATGCAATCTCATGAAAATTGTCATAAATTCGATGCATACTTAATATACATGGGTGGTCGCTAGAAAAGCGGGAAATTTGAGTTTGTAGATTTTATTTTGTCGTAATTTTATTGCGTTTGATTTATTTGCTTCTTCGATCTGGATTATGGACTGCGACAGACTTTTAAAGGCATATGATTATTCTTTTCAAAAATGAAAATCTGATTTGGGGACAGACAAAATATCTATCCGTGTTATCAATATTTTTTAACAATTACAAAGCATGTTTGATAAAATTGTTACAAATTTGAAACGAGAATGTTCTGAAGTAGTTGTTACTTGTCAAGAAGGGGTGAGTTAAAAAAAAACAACAAAAAAACTATTATTCGCTTTTATAAAAAATAAATTACCGATTGACAAATTTCCCGCTTTTTTAGTGACCACCTTATGCATTCAAGTTGAACTTTTGCCAAACTTGATAAACTTATATTAACTTTTCAACCACAAACTTAGTAATCTATCACACCAGTAAAAAAAGACCTACTTCATATTCCAGCCTAAAATAACATTGACCATTGGTTTATCAGTTTAAAAATACTGACCTCTCAGCCGTCAGCTTATTGATCTAACCAATAAGAACATTCTCTGGTCTACGATAGATTCGCATTTTCGAAAACATTGTCTGAAGAAAATTACTGGAGATTATCCCAAGTGATATGGACTCTTTGGAGATGGTGCCAAAAAACTAAACCATGATATTGATGGGCTCAAAGTTCTTCATAGATTTTGGAGTGGGATTCCCAGAAAGCCTTATCGATTCCTGAATACTCTTAATGTCTGTCGAGTTCCAAGCCCAGCAGTAGTTTTGATTAATCTGGATTGGTTGACATCACAAAATTGCCCTTCTTTCGCTTCGCGTTATCTGCGTCAAAGTTGTACGCAGATGAAAAGGCTTTCTGCCAATTCTACAAATAAGTTCGCTTTTTTTTGTTTTGTTTTGGTTCTTTATTTTATGTTTTTCTCGTTTAGAGTCAGCTCAGAACCTAGAATTACTGCCAACCTTTCATGCATTTACAATGTTAGACTGCCTGTAAATTTTATTTAGCGAATTCCAATAATTTGGGGAAAATATGCCAGTATTTTTAAACCTTCTCTTCATTGTAATAAGTTAGTACAGTCCTCAACTATCATTTATAGTAAAACATTCAACAAAAAATATACTCACACTTCGAATGACTATAAGACCTTTATTTATGAACATAGACTGAGATGCAAATAACTTCAAATACAACAAGTGAAACATGTATGATCCCCCGTGAGTGCACAGTGAACGAGACATAAAAAATGACTAAGTTCAGCATTTGCCCCCCTACCCCATTTAGCCCCAAAACTCCACAGGGGATATCAAATCCTGGTGAAAATGAACAAACCGTGCAGTTTTAGGCCTTAACCTATGTAAATTTTAGTTCTGCACCATGCCAAAAAAAAAAAAAAGGACTCAGTCCATCATTGCCCCCCCCCCATTTAGTCCCAAAGGTCTTAACATATTTAAATTTGAGTTCAGCACCATGTAAAACTGCTAAATAGACATAGACAGAACATTTTGGAAAAACATGGTAAAATAGTCTCAAAAATGAAGTGTTTTTATTAGCTTTAAAAGAGCCCCTAGGGCACACCCATAAGTTGTCGCAAAATATAGACAAACAAAATTATATAGAAACCAGTTAGTTACAACTTTTCAGAAAGTTTGATAAAAATTCAAGTCGTAATTTTTTTTAATAAGCATCAAAGTGTCAATTTTAACCATATTAATCTGAAGGAACCCACCCCGGGGGGGGTGCAACAGGAGTTTTCCCGGAAAATCCGCTCTGTTACTTTTTTACTCATATCATGTTGAATGTTTGTGCAAATTTTTAAAATTTCCAAGGCGTAGTTATTGAAATAAGTGTGGACAGACGAACGGACAAGGGTGAATTTACAGGTCCACCCTCGGAGGGACCAAAAATCAACATCAAAAAAGAATATATTATTGAAGAACCATGTTCGCAAATTATTATTATTTTTATTTATTTATTTATATATTTTTTAATCCTTGAGATGAGGCTTCATACTTTGTGTATTGATTTTTTTTTCCTCATCTGTTATCCTCATCTTCATAGTTTTTGTTCTTTCAATACGTTTTGGCGAACTATTCCTCTGGCCTTTTTAAGATAAATAACTACAACTAAGGAAGGCAGTAATTACTGGGGATACAGTTACAAGACGCAGTATTCATAGCCCACCGTGGTTAACCACATCAAGAAGGCCAGAAACAATGAAAACAATGAAGATGAGGATAACAGACAGCAAAAAAAAAAAAAAAAATAAATAATACAAAAATGTTCGGAAATGTTCAAATTGATGACCATTATTGTCCAGAAAACGCCGATAACAGTTAGTTCAATATATTTGGCTTCCATTAATATTTGTTTCAGTCAGTTACAGGCTGAAATAAATTCAGTCAACTCACATACAGAGTGTCTCCAAAAAATATACTCACACTTCAGGAGGACGACAAAACCTTTGTTTATGAAGATAAAGTGAAATAGAACAGCCATGATTACAGAAAACAAATGCGATTGACGAATCATGTCCGTAAATGTGCAAATTGATGATCATTCTTATCCAGACAACGTTTATAACATGCACTAAGTGATGTGCCAATATCACGAAAAAGGTCATAAGTATTTTTTTTTTTTTTGAAACACGCTCACATAGTTTATTTATTTATTTGCGGACATCTTCATAGTTGTTTTTTCACAATGTTTCGACCAACTATTCCTCTGGCCTTCGTCAGATGGTTAACCCCGACGGGATACCAATGCTGAGTATCTTAACTGTAGCTTCAGAAATTACTGCCTTCTATAGTTGTTGTCTCGCAATGTTTTCACCAATTAATCCTTTGACCGGCTTTGGGTAGGTCTGAAACCGCTATTTTCAGACAATTCTCAGTTGGAATTTTTTTTTTTTTTTTTTTACATAGGCGTCACCACTTATCAAGGCCGATCGGCCACTTAAGGATAAGGGTTAAAGAGTGTAGAGTAGTCAAAAGGACAATATAGTAATAAATAGTAATGGAAGTTCGGTAAATTTGTTAACTTAAGTGGAACGGCTCATCAGAAACTTGTTCACGTTGGACTTGAAGACAACCATATTGTAGTCAGCTGGAAAGCAGGAAAACGGAAGACAATTCCACAGGCGTGCAGTTCTAAGAAAGAAGCTTTGTTCATGGAATCCACGCTTAGGTTTAGGCACAGATAAAGAGTGGGGAAAATTATTGATAATGTTTTCAGCTAGTCTAGTGTTTCTTGTGAAAGTTTGGCGAGGGGGGACCATAGATTGAAGCTCAGTCGAACACTTTCCATGAAAATAGATTCAACACTGTGCCACGGACCCTGAAGAGGATACAGTAAAGAGACTCAGTATTCCTATTCCATCACAATCAACCACCCGACGAAGGCCAGAGGAATAGTTGAATGAAACGTTGCGAAACAACTATGAAAATGAGGATAACAGTTCACAAATCTATATATCTATAAAAGTGAAAGTGTCTGTATCTGTGTGTGTGTGTCTGTGTACATTTCCCTACGAAACTACTCTGTCAATTTCGATCAATAGATTTGACATAAGGGGTATTCAGATTTGGAAAAATCTTTTTAATCGGTTTTTGGTGAGAAATTTTGTTTATAAGGGGTGAAAGTTCAACGATTTGACTTTTAAAAGCCCTAGCAAACTCCTTCGTCAATTTGGGGTCTAAAAAACTTGAAAATTTAGATGTATGTTACTTGGACATGGATTAAACTTTTAATTTGATTTGATAAGGGTTAAAATTGGGGGTGCAGTTAAAAAAATTTGACCTTCGGTCTCTACCAAATTACTCAGCCAATTTTTGGTCTAAACTTTTGAAATTGTACATAAAGTGTATTAAGACCTACAGCAAACTTTTTTATCATTTTTTTTGCGAAAATTTGGCTGCAAAGAAGTCAAAGTTGAAAGAGTTAACCTTTGCAAACTCTACCAAACTCCTTCGCCAATTTTAGGTCTAAACACTTGAAATTTTAGATGTAGGTTACCTGAACAGGAATGAAACTTTTTAATATATATATATATATATATATATATATATATATATATATATATGATTTTCAGAATGTGAGAGATTGTATATAATAAATTCCACAGCGAAACAACGTCGCAGCTCACAAGAGCCATGACAGTCAACGAACTGGAAGTCCAAGACTCGAGTTTCACCCTCATTTGGGCTCATCAGTTAGACACAACCGAACTCAGGATTCGAAACCCGAGCCTCTTGCATGCGAGGCAAGCACTCTACCAACTGAGCAAACGATTCGCACACAAGAATTTCTATTAACCAACACAAATCAAGCAAACCTCGCCGAAATCCGACTGTGAAAGGAACCTACTTCATCTCAACAAGGGACGCGGCCATCCAACCAGTCAATAACCCAAGCCGATGCCTCACAAGTAGGAGTTTTTTTACTCGAAAGGACGACGCGATCCATCAATGCTAACCAAACGAGCAACTTATGATAGGATTTTCAGAATGTGAGAGATTGTATATAATAAATTCCACAGCCAAACAACGTCGCAGCTCACATCTAATTGATGAGCCCAAATGAGGGCGAAACTCGAGTCTTGGACTACCGGTTCGTTGACTGTCATGGCTCTAGTGAGCTGCAACGTTGTTTGGCTGTGGAATTTATTATATATATATATATATATATATATATACAGATGCACATAAAGCTATGAACAGTACACAGGGCCCGAGCAAAGCCTGGCTGAACCGTTAGTAAATAAATAAAATATACAAATTATTCATCTCAAAGGATTCCAATAATAAAATAATACTCTATTTTAATAAAAGTTAAACAGGAAGCACCACCCAGAGATAAAAGCAGAGGGAAAATATAATGGTATAGCGATTGTTAATACAAAGCGTCCAACAAGTTATTAAAGGATTGAAAATTTTTTTTATTAATGATTTTTTTTTTTTCTAGATTTCAAATATTGTACAGATAATATTTTGGAAATTAATTATCGATGAGTATAGTATTAAAAAACGTACGCAAGTTCTGAAATTGTTTAAACAAAATCAGGGGTTAATTGTTTTGACCCAGAGAGCTTATCGACAGCATTTTCATATAAGAGATAGGCCAAGTCACAATACAATTCCCAACATTGTGCGCCAATTTGAAGCTGTACTTAATCTCCCGCGAGCTGGCAAACCTCGAAACGTCATCCCTAATCAAAATAGGGAAAGAGTGTGAAGGAACGGTTTAAAACTCTTCTATTATATAAATCTCACCTGTCTGTTTAAATGTATGTATGTATGTATGCCTAAAACTTTCGATAGTGGCGACGGATTTTCACGAGATTGGTATCATTTTGAAGCTCGACCCTTCAGACCACAAATATCGAAGGATTGCCTAAAAACATTAATTCCTTCACCCTCAACTGGGCACTTTTCTACAAGGAGGGATCGTTTTTTTCTGCGATATTTTCGAAAGTCATCCCCTCTTTTCGATTGACTAGCCTTAATTTAAACCTTCGCCACTTCCGGTTTGGCGATGAACGCAACGGCAAAGACGTAACTTTTTTTCACATTCTTTTCCTCCTTCGCGGTAAAGATTCGAGCCTGCCTACCTACTACTACTTTTTTTTTTGCTCAACACACACCTTCAAACACCCGGGCAACGCCGGATACCCAGGCTAGTTCCTTATAAAGTGCAGCTTGTTCAAAACCTGGTTGGTTGGTTGTTTTTGTTTTACGGCATATCAACCCTTTTCAGGTTATTTAATGCCGAATCCGGTGATCTTGAAGAAATTTATTTTAATAGAATATATTTGTTTTTTGCAAGTCAGTTTCTATTTAACCCATAGTTGGGACCCTAAAAGGTACTACTACTCCAGGTCAGAGTGGACCTGGGAGCAATGGCAATTAAAGGGTGGCTCCACACTCCCTAGAGCCCGCAAGCTGGGGCCTCACCATCGGATATAGTTTAAGGTCATATTCAGGACCTCAAAACCTGGAGATGTTCAAACAAGAGTTCAATATGCAGTTCAAATGCAAGAACTTGTCCGAAATCACCTCAATTTTTTGCAATAGTTGATTATGTCAGATGAAGCCGATTTTCATTTGAATGGATTCATTAACAAAAAAAATTACAAATTTTGGGACTCTAAAAATCCAAGAGCAATTTATCAAAAGCAGTTGCATCCCATGAAGTGCACCGTATGATGTGCAGTAACGGAAAAGAAGATTATTGGACCTTATTTTGTTTGAAGATCAAGACGAAAATTCTGTCACTGTTACTAAAAAGGGATACCGGATTATGATTACAGACTTCCTGCGCCCACAAATTCAAAATAGGCTCGGATTGTGGTTCCAACAAGATGGGGCAACGACACATACAGCGAGAGATACCATGGAGCTTCTCATGCAATGCTTTGGCGATAACATTATCTCTCGCTATGACAATGTCAAATGGCCACCATGTTCCCCAGACTTGACTAGCCCCGACTTTTTCATGCGGGGATATCTTAAAGAAAGAGTCTATGTTTGCAAAGCCAAAAACAGGAAAACGTCAGGAACGAAATAAGGGAGTTAAATCGCAATCCAGAGATTCTGCAATCTGTCATGAATAATGTTTTGGAAAGAGCACAAATATGTGAGGCTAAAAATGAGCGACATTTAAAAGACATTATTTTTCATAAGTAAAAATTGTTTGAATTTTGCCTTTTTTTTTTCTTAAATATACTTAATGTCTTAATCAGATTGTGTTAAAATTACAGAAAGATATCATCAAAAATAAAGAATCTATTTAAGTTTAAAACCCTCCAGTGAGTTTTTGGACGCTCTATATAACAGTTGTTACACACATATAGCAGCAGGAAATATAGATTATGCTTAAAATGTGATTCTATTATGGCTACAACTATAAATATAATAAGAATAGGGAGACGAGGTGCGTGTATGCGATATAAAATTATTGGTTCAGTTATAATTCTGTTGTCTGTCAATGTTGATTACAAAATTTAATGGACTATTGCGCAGATATCCATCCCTTTATTAATGTGATATCACTTTTACATTGTCTACTTTTTTAATTTTTAATTCCAAGCAAACCTTATCGATTCCTGAATACTCTTAATGTCTGTTGAGTTCCAAATCTGATTAGAAATTGAAGTTCGTCTTTTATCTTTTTATATAGCGACCACGTGTTGGTGTATATTCTACAAGCAGGCGGTCGCCATATTGAATACTTGCTTCTTGAGAACACACAAAAAGTACATGGACAAATAACAATAATGAAAAATGGCACTAATACAACAATGGTTTAATTTGCATTTAGTCAAAGACATTTAGTCAGCGACAAGTGCAAAATGATTATAAAAAGCATAAACAATCTGTACATACAATCAAAATAAACATGAATTACCTGGGTAAACGGCTTACACTGAATTCGTTAACTATGTAAATTTTGTATTACGCTGTTTAAAAATGCGCATTGTGAGGCGTGGATCACTAGAGAGTTTCGGGTCCTTCAACATCATACTCTCTCCATCACGCCAACCTGATCAAAGATGATCAGTCTCTGAGCCACGCTTTTCTAGCATACTTTCAAACACTGAACATTTACAACGTTACGGCCCTACGAAAACTCTGCTGGCTCGCTCCTAACTGGCGACTGCCAAAATCAATTTACATAAAGTACTGAACCGAATCAAGTGGCAGCTGCAAATGTCGTAAACATTCTTGGACTCGTCCTAGCAATTTGTTTAGATTGGGCAAATATCTTGTTACAAAAAGAAATAAAGTCAACTGGTTTCATAAGGGCTAAAATCAACTTAAAATTATAGTAAAATACTAAAAAAATAATCAAAAACAGCTCTATAAACTCGTATAAAAATCATCAAGGCTCGTTAAAAATATAAAGTAAATATATATCCTAAGCTCGACTGATAACCGGTCGATGTGTGAATACAATAATTTAAAAAATCGGAGAAGAGAAATGCATTAATTTCTAGACATTATTGCATTACAATAGAAAAATGCGAGCATGAAAAGCAATATGGTTAAGATTAAACATGGAAAAGTAAAGGACTAGTTGTTAAAACTGGAAAAGAAAAGGACAAGATATTCTAGCAAAAAATATAATAAATTTATAACTTAAAATATTGCAGCATTAAGAATTGAGTATATAATGTTAAATTGAATCTTACATTTTTTTTTGCTTCAATATTGCAACGCCGGGTACCTAGGCTAGTTTCTTATGAAGATGGAATGAGAGATGGAGGAAATTCTATCTTGTTTTCTCATCAATTAATTTCGTTTCAATGATTTCAAGTAATGAATATGAATAAAATCGCAGAGCAATAGCGAGTGAGCAAAGACTGCGTTTCCTGGGTGTTTGGAGGTGTAAAAAGAAAAGTGGTAGTAGGCAGGCAGGCTTGAACCCGGAAAAGAAAGTGAAAGAAAATCTGACGTCTTTACCGCTACTCCATCACACGACCGGAAGTGTAAAGCGTTCAAATTTAACGTAGTCAATCAAAAGGGCCGACGAATGAGTTTGCTTCGACTAGTTTCGCTTTATTTATACGCAAAAAGACAAACAAACACATGAAAGGACGGAACAGAGGGAATTTTTTAAAAGTCGATCAAAATAAACGTAGAGACGATGTCCGTTTGCAAATCGTAGATATTATAATCTAGGGAGTATAAGGAAAGTTGTAAATAACTGTAACCTCGTCGAGAATTCCCCGAAAAACCCTATCATTGACATACAAAAACATGCAAAGCCGTTTTGCCTTTAATATATAGAGAGAGTAACTCGGGTGTTGAGCAAAAAAATAAATAAATAAAAGTAGTAGTAGGCTCAAACCTGTACCGCAAAGGAGGAAAAGAATGTGAAAAATGTGATGTCTTTGCTGTTGCGTCCATGACCAACCATAAGTAACGAAGGTTTAAATTAAGACTAGTTAATCGAAAAGAGGGGATGACTTTCGAAAATATCGGCGAAAAAAGCGACCCCTCCTTGTAGAAAAGTGCCCAGTTGAGGGCGAAAGAATTAATTTTTTTGACTATTTTTTTCGATATTTGTCGTCCGAAGGGTCGAACTTCAAAACGATACCAATCTCGTGAAAATCCGTTGCCTCTATCGAAAGTTTTAGGAAGACATACAAACATACATACATCCTAACATATCCACTCTCTAATCTGTCAACTATGTTTACAGTTGACAGCTTAGAGAGAGGATATACGTTTCTCCACTGATGATGATTGACGCACTCGAAAGGATCTATGGAATAAATAACATCCACAGTTGAAAAAAAAAACAATCCAGTAAATAAAAGAATATTTTTGAATTATTTATTTATTTATTTATTTATCTGTTCACAATGACTGTACATTCCTGCATTGTAAGCCTTCAAAACACCTTTTATTCATTAAACAATGCTTCAAGCAAACCACGACATACTTCTTAATTAGTTCTCCTCTGGCGATTAGCAATAAACTAACCTTTTCTTAAAGAGAGATGGTAAAGCCTGGGAGAAGGAACCTCTTATAACTGAACATAACTCTATCTCAACCTGACAGGAAAAAGGGCTACCTAATTCAAATGTGCCAGCCTCTGTTGGAGTGATTGTCAAGGATGTAGCTTCGGTTTGGTATGATTGCTAGGTGATGTTGCTAGATTGCTCAACATAGCGGCGAATCTGAAAGATGCAGATGATAGTGATATAGATGGGAGATATTTGCAGAAAAATCAAAACTGTCTGAGAGTACAAATTGGTAGAAGCATTAATGATGTGATTATAATCATAACGCTGGAACCGTCTCTTTCTTTCGAAATTCCACGTTCTTTCTCAGTCCGAAACGAAAAAAAGAAAAGCAATCAAAGAACAACGACAAAGGCGGGAATTGTTTCTAACTCCAATCCTTGTCTAATCAAGTAGACCGAAATGCCAGTCGTTGTTGCTCAGCATCAACGAAGCGTCTTCGACCGTGAAAGTAAGCGGTTATCATCAAATGATAATAAGATCAAGATACAAGACAAGAAGAGATGCTGCATAACGCTGATGCTTCAATGATTTATGCTAATTTACCATAATGCCAGCTGCCATTACTATCAGTTCTAAGTAACAGTCTTTTGGATGTTAGAGGTTCAATCCTAACGCCAGGCAGAGATAACTAAGAATATTATCATAAGTAATATTTCTACACGATCATGGATGTCAGAATAAGAACAATCTACAGTAATTGTGCATGCAACTAGTGTCTAAATTTCCAACGAGCTAGATGCTGGCACCCGCGTCTCTCAATTGATATATGGAAGCACAAAATAGACACAATTGTAAAATATATTTTATGTTTATTTTTTTTCATTCCTTTTTATCAATTAATTTCTTTATTTTTTAGCGGATATCTTTTTAAATACTATGTTTATCGATATATTTATACGATAGCGTGTGTATTCTTTTTGCTTTCCGGCAATTTTCATTGGTTGAGATTTAATTCTGGAATGCACATTTACAAACGCTCCAGGCGGCACTCGATTAGCGTGTTCTCACCACTATATTTGTTTTTAATTCTATAAAGTTAGGATTTTATCTGTCTGGTAAATGCAAAAGTTGTTAAGAAATAATTGATTTTAAGTTATTCCGTAGTAAAAAAAACGCTAACACAAATCTCTCGACCGGCGGACGCTATACGTTTTCTAATTTGAAATATTTGGGACAAAAATTGATGAATCACTGCAGTTCTATCATAAGTTTTGGTTTCGTTTTTGATTATAGATGATGCCACTCAACTCATCTATTTTTTTATTTTTGAAATCACTACTTCATATTTTTTAACGCTCATGCTTACATTATTAAATAGGGAAAATAAGTAACTCGCCTCTTTTTTATTGTTCTACACGTTACTGTATTAGTATATAGACTTGCTTAGATAAAAAAATCTTACAGTTCGAACAAAAGGGCTTGAATAATATGATGGTGTCTTCATTCATGCTAAACATACACAGAATGCTCAAGAGCAATATATTTCATATGAAAGATGCCGCTGTGGAATTTCCACGGGTCCTGCTAGCTTAAATTAATAAGTTATATATTTTTACAGTTTTAGCAGTTTCAAAGGGCGAATGTGCAACAGAAAATAGTTTAATAGTTTTCAAATGTGCATGTTAATGTCTTTTCACACATATATATAGATGGGGTTTTTCCGTAAACACAACCAAGGTAAATGTTTCTCGCATGCCTTTCCCGTTAGGGATTCCCCCCTTTTTTTTCTTTCTATTCAAAAAATGCTACATTGCCTAAAGTGTGTTCATTCATAAAGTCTGAAGAAATGCTGGTTTTTGAAAATTTTCAAATGATATAATGCTTGAAATTGTCGAAGTAGACATTGAAACAATTGTAACGTAAAATGAAATACACTTTTTGCTGCCATCAACAACTTGTCTTGAAGTCTTGATTTTGTACACACAGTATATTAATGCTCAATTATGAAATGTGATAATTTTGTAGCTTAATCCTTAAGTCAACCATTTTTGGCTTAAGACCTATTGGTATATGAACATTTACTAAATTACACGAACCCAGTATATTACATATAAGTCATATATATATATATATATATATATATATATATATATATATATATATATATATATTACCAAACGGATGTAAAGAACGTATAATATGGATTTTACCAAGCAAGTTGGATCAACAAAAACATTCATATCCTTTTTCTACAAATCCTCCTGACACAGGACTCCTGATAAATGCATTATTTTCACTTTGACTTTCCATGTCTCACTGACTTTAGCAAATAGGGTGCATACCTTTATAACTATTTGCTAATATTTTCTCTTCTCTGATGAGATGGTAGACATCGAAACCTTATAGGTTAAGGAGATTAATTTTCTAAAGCATTCTTTGTCTTGCTTAGAATAATAAAAATTCTTTGACATGAAACTCAACCACTTCATTTCATTTCAATGAGAGTTTTTTGAAATTCATTGATTTACAATTTTAATTTATATATATATATATATATATACATATATATATATATATATATATATATATAACTATTTCATTTACTCACATAAAATTAATATACGAAAGTATAAATTTATGCATAAACTTCAAGTATTTGCTTCAATAGTGCTCAATATGTAGGTAGAGCTAGTTAGTAAGTTATAAATATATATGGCGTTATGTATATATATATATATATATATATATATATATATGTATGTTTGTATATATATATATAAATATGTAAACTTTGTTATCAATTAATTTTTTATTTTTAATCAAGTATAATTTCAAATAACTATGTTTATTTAAGTTAATGTGCTATATATTTTGTCAAACTATTTAGATATTTTAAAAATTTATTTATTTACATAAACAAAGATTTTAGCAGTCTCAAAAAGATTAATGTGCAACAGGAAATAGTAAACAGTTTTAAAATGTGAATGTTTCATGTATGTTAAAGTACATTATAAAAATATGTAATTATATTTGAAAAAAAACACACACACAAAAAAACGTAAATATGTTTGAAAAACATATTTAAGTTTTTTTTCCAAATATAGTAACGTTTACTTTTTAAAATGTAATATATTTAAATATACTTCATTTAAACCTGCGCAGTCTATTACGATCGTCGCCGGTTTAAAAAATATATATTTTTTATAGTTAACTATAATTTAGGTTTATTTTTCACCCCCCCTTAAAATAAAATTATATAAAAAATACATAAACTTTTTTATCAAGTGATTTTGTGTATTTTAATCTCATATCTTTTTCAAATAATTCTGTTTATATTTCGTCAAATTGTTTAGATATTTCTATGCGATTAAAAAACACGAAATCAATTGTTTAAAAAGTTTACATATTTTTATATATTTTTATTATAAGAGAAAGTGAAAAAAATAAACGTAAATTATAGTTAACTATAAAAATTATATTTTTTTAAATCGGTGATGATCGTAATAGATCTTAATATTTTGTCCAAAAATATAAGTAAGCAGTTTTGAAGAATAGCAGGAGTATTGTATCCGTTTTGTGCTTTCATACTTCAACTGAGTCACAGGTGCCAGCTTCCGGCGTGTTTGAATGTTAGGGTCTGGTTTTATGTGTTTGAAAGGTTGATAGAGTAAGTTTCGGGGAACTTTAGCAGGGCATTATCATTATCGATCAAGTGAAGACCATATCAGGCATATGTATGCAAATTGATAATGTACGGAAGTGTGGTCAGTGTGGGTCGAGGACATATGTTGCATGGAGAGAAATGATATATGAATAATGCGATGAATGTGTTATATGTGAGTGTTAGAGAAAGACTTAGATCTGATGATCTAAGTGGAATATTAAATCTGGAGAGTATATGGAGATGCTATAGAGTAGACTTTAATGGTATGGTCACATTGAAAAAAATGATTGAGAGATCTTTGCTTCATAGATGTGGAACAGTTGAGGCAGCAAATTTAACTTAGAACAGCCGATGAAAACACAGGAGAAAAGTGATAAGAATGGAATTGAGAGAAAGAGTGATAAATAAAGACTGGGTCAGAGATAGGTTAGTTCGGAAGTTGATTTTCTTAAAGCTATCCAAAGCATGGCAGCATGTAAAATGGACGTTAAGCTGCTGCTACCACTGATGATGACGATGATAATGATGGCGATCATAATGAAATTTATTGATGTGACAATTTCAATGAGTTGATGACGACGACGATGATGATGATGATGATGATGATGATGATGATTATGATGCGGAGATTTGTTGTTTGTTTCTTTAGTTTTGTAAAATTTAGCATTATCTTTTTGGTCCTCCGACAAAAGGAGAGTGAATCTATAAATTCACCCTTGTCCGTTCATCTACCCGCACTTTTCTCAATAACTTCGCCTTGGAATTTTTTGAAATTTTGAACAAACATTAAACATGATATGAGTAAAAAAGTAACAGAGCGGATTTTCCGGGAAAACTCCGGTTGCCTCCCTAGGTGTGCCTTTCAGGTTAAAATGGCTAAAATTGACACTTTTGTGCCTATAAAAAAATTGATGCCTTGTATTTTTATAAAATTTTCTGCAAAGTTGTAACTAACTGATTTCTATATAATTTTGTTTGTCTATACTTCGTAATAACTCTTGATGACGACGATGATGCTGATGGCGGTCATAATGAAATTTATTGATATGACAATTTTAATGAAGTTGATGATGATGATTATAGATTAAAAACTGTGTTATTTTTTAGGTTTTATTCGACATTTTTCCATTCTTTGTTTCGCTACTTTATTTAGTCAATCAAATGATTTTGTTTTTGCGTTATTTTTTGAGATGATGATTGCTTATTCATATTATTGGATTCTTCGGACTACTGTTCTCATCTTGAGTGTTATTTGCACAACGTTTCGGTCGGTGTAACCTCCGACTTTATTTGGGTGTATCTAGTCGAACTCGGGAATCTTCCTCTCGAACTCGGGCGTTTTTCAGTTGAACTCTGGAACCTGCCCGGAACTGCAAACGAAACACTTTATTTGAATCCACCGGGGTAGTACGCTCTTGTTCCGTCAGCCATGATTAGATTGAAGTCCTAAGTGATGCACATGTATATTTTCGGTAGCCCTCAGTGAGGATTTTACCTACAACCTTCCAAATTCCGTGCAGATTCCCCAGTTTGACAAAAAGATTCCCGAGTTTGACTAGAAACACCTGAAGAATGTCAGAGATTACATCGATTGAAACGCTGTGCAAATAACATTAAAGATGAGAAACGTAGTTCGAAGAATCACAATAATATGAATAACTTTGTTTTCTAGTAAATTAAAATTATATTCAGTTTGTCATTGGGCGTTATATTAATTTGATATTGGGTTGTTTTTTTTATGATTGTATTGATTTTTGTGGAACATTGCTTCATGTCTTTGAGAAGAAAAATGTATTTTAATAAAAAAAAACATTATCCACCTCTGAAGATTTGGAAAATGTACGCATTTTAATCAACTATTCTATTTCTAAATTTTTTAGATAATAGAAAGATGCCAACAGTAGTATGGCCAATCCAAATCATACATATTTCAAATTTTTATCTTAAAAATTCAGTAACATTTTATCAAATCAAAAGGAAGCTAAACCCGACTCGACAAAACTGGAGACGACTCGACGAGTTGTCCATTTTATTAACACATCAAACACAAGGCTTCCTCAGTAATTTTTAGAGCGTTTACTTTTTAATTTGCCTTCTTTCACATTTCCTATGCTGAGAGGTTAAATACGAGCAATCTAAATCTCTCTCTCTCTCTCTCTCTCTCTCTCTCTCTCTCTCTCTCTCTCTCTCTCTCTCTCTCTGAAGAATCCCGAAAGGATGAAACACTAGTGTCTGTAGGTATTTAATTATTATAGTAAAAAAATAATTATGACAGCCCCTTTAAGAAATACGTTTCTTATCGTTGAGCACTTTCTGTTGAATTAAAAAGTCGGTCAATTTAGCTCTTATGCGTAGATCATCGTATAACGATTTGATCACTGTCTGTCTGACGTAATGAACATTTAAATTAAAATGTTTAAAATTCAACGCTATTTCACACGATTAAGGGTAGCCGATTGGATACGGCCTCCGCTAATCGAGCCAGAGATGTCTCGTGTCGCGGGGTTCGAATGATTCGACTGGTAGTAATCGTGACACCCTGCACTGAAGAATCCCGAAAGGATGAAACACTAGTGTCTGTAGGTATTTAATTATTATAGTAAAAAAATAATTATATATATATATATATATATATATATATATATATATAAAATAAAAATTACAATTAAATTTACCAAAATGATCCAAGATGGTAAAATTAAATTATATTATAAATATTAAAGAATTAATATTTATAAAATTATCTCAGTCAGATGTAAAAGCTCGATAAAACCAACTCTTCCCTGATCTTTCTTATTTATATTTATGTCTCGGCAGTAGAGTAGTGAAAAGCATATTTTATTTTTCATTTATTAATATTATTGGAATCTTTTCTTTTTTCCTTGTAAACATTTTTGTGAATTATTCCATGGATTTCTGCTTTTGGATTATTATGGACCATCTTCTTCCAATTACAGGATTTCCTTGGATTTTACTTGTTTTATCAAATACTTCTGCATGCAAAATCCGATCCCACATTTTGCTAATTCCTACCCTCTGATGAGAAGGAAAGTATTTCTTCGAAACTCCACGGATTAAGGACTATCCATTTATCTAGTGTTTCCTTTTCAGATTAAATATGTTTTTAACTCATTTCAAAGTGTTTTTTAACATATTTTATTAACTGTTTGTTTATATATATATATATATATATATATATATATATATATATATATATATATATATATATATATATATATTGTTTTCTAATGCCTGCGCCCAAACTGAGCATTTATTAATTACTAGCCTGGGTGCCCGGAATTGCCCGGGTGTTTGGAGGTTTGTGTTGAGCAAAAAAAAAAAATTTTAAGTGGTAGTAGGCAGGCAGGCTGGAACCCGTACCGTGAAGGAGGGAAAGAACGTGAGGAAAAAAACGTGACGGCTTTGCTATTGCGTCCATCGCCAAACCGGAAGTGGCGTAGGTTAAAATTAAGACTAGTCAATCGAAAAGAGGGGGATGAAGGAACTAATGTTTTAGCCAATTTTTCGATATTTGTCGTCTGAAGGGTCAAGCTTGAAAACTATATCGATCCCATGAAAATCCATCGCCTCAGTCGAAAGTTTTAGGCAGACAAACATACATACATTTAAAGACAGTTGATAGTTATATAATAGAAGATAATTCCTTTATTCTCATGGCAATTGTTTGGTGGCCCGAAGGTAAAGGCTTAGCAAATGGAGTCAAAGGTGACTTTGTGACAGGATTCGAATCTCTTGACTGGCAGGGATTGTCATCATACACTGAAGATTACGTAAGCATAAACACTAGAAGTGTAAGCCATGTTTAGTTTCAGAACAGTTTCCGATGGTTCGTTGTTCTAAACAAGTCTTGAGAGGTGACTGGTTTGCAGTAGACAGAACAGTTTCCGATGGTTTGTTGTTACACACAAACCCTGAGAGGTGACTGGTTTGCAGTAGACAGTTCCACAGAACAAAATGTTCTTACCGTGCCGAGACGGAAAAAACATGCGAAATTGCTGCAGAAAAGGTTTAATATTCATGGAGTAATTCCGGTTTCTGATTGGTTGATAGCAGAACGTGAATTAATTCGATTCGTCAGTTCCTAGCAGCATCGTTTATAAATAGAATCGTCCGACTGTGTGGAATCATACCCCAATCATACACATCCAAAATATTGCAACAGGTATAATTAATAATGATTATTAAATAATTGTAATATATTTTATACATTATATACTAATACATATATTATTATTATTTAATAATTATAATATATATGATATATTCTATACTAATTATATATATTATACTAACATATAGAAATCGCTCAATATAAATTTTATCCTAATATAGAGAAACTAGAAAATGTACCTGGCGTTGCCCGATATTAAACATAGCACTAAATTTCGGAAAACATAACAGCAGCACAGTGTCCCACAGGCAGCAGTTCTGGGAAAAAAGCTTTGTTCATGGAATCTGTGTTATGCTAATTTATCATAATGCCAGCTGCCATTACTAAGTAACAGTCTTTTGGGTGTTAAAGGTTCAATCCTAAAGCCAGGCAGAGATAACTAAGAATAATATCATGAGTAATATTTCTACACGATCATGGATATCAATGATGCTAGAGACCGCAAAGGTACAGATAGAAAGTGAAGGAAATCGTTCATAGCTGTTGTAGCTAGTCAAGTGTTCTTTCTAAAAGTTTGGCAAGAGGGAACCATAGATTGGAGCTCAGTGGACAACTTGCCATGAAAATAATTATACCTATTTACTATGCCTCCCCACGGGACAGAGTTAGACACCAGGGTCGTTTTTTAACGTGGAGAAAAGGTACAAAAATAAAAAAATTGTCTCAGTCGTGAAGGACTGATCCTCCACCGAAAGAGAACAAGAAATGGAAGTGCAGCATCTGAAGAACAGATACTACACTTTGAGGTATTTATTTGCTCCCCCACTGAGCAAATTAGGCACAAGGCCGATTTTTAATATGAGGAGTGAAGGGGAAATGGGGACCACACCCCGGGGAGTAGGGGAGCTGGATAGTGACAGTTGGTATGAAGGGTTGCTTCTACATTGACCAAGGTCTTATATGTGGGGTTGCCCCCACATATGGTATTTGCTTGCAGTATCTGCCGGGACAGATACTACACTTTTATCTTGGCCAAAAAGCCATGAAAATAATTGTAGAGTAAAGACAGGTTCGCCACGTCTCTTCTGCGGGGAAAGAGGTTGCAAGGAAGAGAAAAGGGCATCACCTACTAGGTTTCGAAGCCGGTTTTGACCTCTATCAAGGCTGGATATGGATTGCCGAGCAGCTCTTGCACAGATGTGGCAACAGTACGTAGTTTGCTCTTATACAGATCGAGGATTGCATCGGCAGTGAATTCAACTGTTTTCCCGATGATCTTAGCAACCGATCTGATGTATATGTTCCATTTCAGATCAGGAGTGAAAGGTCAGTCCCAAAAGTTTGTTAAGACAAGAAGTTTCCCCAAGACGTCATTTATTTCAGTCAAAGTGTGATGGGGGTCAGGAGCAATTCAGAGGATTTTTTTAAATTATTATTACTAATGGGAACAGTTTCTGGTAATCTCTGGATCGTACTAATTCATCAACTTGGGGGAGGGCACAAAGCTTATAGGACTAACAATAAACCAATCTCTTCCCAATGAGAGGGAATACTGCCTGGAGTGTTTCACTCCCTTAGGACTGAGTTGAACAGAAGGTGTTTAATGCAACTTTACACAATCAGCCGGTCACTGGTGTATGACTGATATATGTGTTATACTAAATGTCTTAGAAGTGGTCTCATGAAGATGTGTTAGAAACGATGGCACTAAGATATAGTGGCACACTGGGATTGATGACAAGTCGCCATTTAATTGTCTTCATCCCGGAAGAGAGTTAGACATAAGTTTTTTTTTGTTGTTGTAAAAATCTATCTCCTTCAAGAAGGGTAATTTTGGATTGCTCTATCTTGATTGACAAAGCTAGATTTCCGATTTCCTGATCAACAACAAGAAAGTCCATCTTTATTTAGTAAGTTTTATCAAGTAAGTTCCATGCATCGGATTTACAACTTAAGCTTGGGTGAGGGGGGAGGAGGAATCTTTCCTGGCGATCAGCACTTGTCAGCCATACTTTTTTTTCTTAACATTTCACTAAGATGGACATTGATCTATATTGAGTGAAGTTATCTTCGAAAACGATAAATCAAATCCACTTCATTTGTGTACGGATCAATATTTCTAACTTAGATCCGAGTGTCATAATATCTCGTGTTTTCTTTTTCTTAGATTAAAGTATTGGTTCTTTGACCTTTTCTCGGGATTTTTATAGTTGTGTGCGTTTTGCCCAAGTTTATATTTGAAATCGAATAAGAAAACGGGGAGACAGAAAAATCCATGCCACTAAAAATGGCAAAAGCACCTTAAGGAACCTATTTCAGTAAATCGTCAAAGACGAAATTATTTTTTTAAATTTATCGAACAAATGTTGGATCATGTTATTAATCACGTGTGTCATAGTCCAAGTCACCAAAAACACATGCCACAAGCAATTGAGACGAGCAACATCACGTCTATGGAAAAAAAGGGTATAGAAAAGAAGAAAGGTAATCTGTTAAAATAGCAACTTGTATCACTCTAGATAAAGCCTTTATACAATTGGGCAAAACGTTGACATGTATTCCTATTTTAGGTCTTCTCTGTTTCCATATTATTTGGATCCAATATATACATATATATATATATATATATATATATATATATATATATATATATATATACTAGCAGGCCGCTTAGCATTGCCCGGCTGTATAATACACATACATATGATATTTTGATCAATGCAGATTTCGTATTGATTATTATATTGAATAATGATTTTAAAAGTTTAAGAAAAAATGACTCGTGCACTATCACGGCGAATTGAAACCAAAATGTTCTGAGCTATGAAAACTTGTTTGCTGCATGACTAAAAATTAAAACATGAACCTATATATATATATATATATATATATATATATATATATATATATATCGATTTTGATGACAATTAAATATGGGAAGGTGAAATATTCGCTGATCCTCATTCATTCCCAGACAACGTCGGGTCTCCCTGCTAGTAATTTTATATTTATTCAGTTTTCAATGTTTGTATTTATCACATACTAGCAGTTCAGCCAGGCTATGCTCGGGCCCTATGTAATGTTCATAACTTTATGCGCACACACACACACACACACATATATATATATATATATATATATATATATATATATATACATATATATATATATATTAAAAAGCTTTACTCATGCCCAGGTAACCTGCGCCTAAAATTTCAAGTGTTTAGACCCCAAATTGGCGGAGGAGTTTGGTAGAGTCTGCAAAGGTCAACTCTTTCAACTTTGACTTCTTGGCAGTCACATTTTCACCTCGAACCTGATTAAAAAGCTTGCCCTATGTTTGAATATCCGTTTTATAAAATTTCAAATGTTTAGACGCAAAATGAGCTGAATAGTTTGCTGGAGACCGCAAAGGTAAAATCTTTTGAGGTTTGACCCATTGGCAGTTCAAATTTTCTAATATAAACCGATTAGGAAGCTTACCATATGTCTGGATACACTTTATGTAAAATTTCAAATGTTTAGACCAAAAATTGACTGAGTAATTTGGTAGAGACCACAGAGCTCAATTTTTAAAAAAAAACTTTGATCCCGATTTTAATCCCTTAATATTTATTGGTTTGAGCCCAAATAAAATTAAAAGATTTAATCCATGTCCAAGTAACCTACATCTAAAATTTCAAGTGTTTGGACTCAAAATTGGCAAAGGAGTTTGGTAGATTTTTCAAAGATCAAATCGTTGAACTTTGACCCCTTGACAGCCAAATTTCTGTCTGAAAACTGATCAAAAGGATTTTCTCAAATCTCAATACACCTTATGCCAAATCTCGAATCTGTAGAGTGAAAATTGACAGAGTAATTTGGTAGAGAAGTGTATACACAAAGACAGACAGACACACACATAGACAATTTCACTTTTCTAGATATATAGATTGAATATATATGTATGATATTTATTAAAAAAAAAAACATTGAAATCTGAATGTCTTCACAAATGTAAGCATGTTTTTGTGTATGTATATATATATATATATATATATATATATATATATATATATATAACTAGATCAAATGGTCGCATGCTGTTATTGTATATTTTGCTTTCACCTGCCGAAACGAAACGAGCAAAAATAAAGCGCCGAAGTGAAGAGAGAAAGGTTTGTTTGTTTTTTTTTTCCTGAACTCGCTCTTCACATGCTGAACTTGTGTATGTTTGACATAGGTGCAATGCACGTAATCTACGACTCCCCTCACCTGAATCGACGCATCATGGGGCCAACTTTCTTATCTTGCGCGGTCACTCACAAGCTTCAGGTGAAAAATAGAAAACAAAGCTTCCCACCAGGGTGGGAATTACGACATGATATATTCATAAAGTCCTTTTGATGTCCTCCTGTTAGGCAGGGACGCAGAGGTGTGAGAGTTTGAGGTTTCAATCAGTTTTTGAGATTCGGATGAGAAGAGGGCAGAATCCATTTCTATGGTGATACTTTTTTTTTTTTTGGTTTTGTAGATTTAGGGAGGGGGTTGTAAACAAACGAACAAACGAAAATGTTCGAATTCAAGGAAAATAGATAAGAACTTCTACTTTTTTTAAAAAGCTATGCTACACGTGGTCTTTAAAATTTACAACACAAAACGGGTATTTAATGGTTAAACCATTTATTGGAATCTATATTATAAATCTCATTTGCCTGTTTAAATGTATGTATGTATGCTTGCCTAATACTTTCGACACAGGTGACGGATTTTATCGAGATCGGTATCGTTTTAAAGCTCGACCTGTCGGGCGACAAATATCGAGACATTGGCTAAAAACATTAATTCCTCCACCTTCAGCTAGACACTTTTCTACAGGGAGGGGGTCGCTTTTTTTCGCCGATATTTTCGAAAGTCATCTCTTTTCGATTGACTAGCCTTAATTTAAACCTTAGCCACTTCTGGTGTGACGATGGACGCAACGGCAAAGATGTCACTTTTTCACGTTCTTTTCCTCTTTCGCGGGACGGGTTCGAGCCTACATGCCTTCACTTTTTTTTTTTGGCTTAACACGCACGTCCAAACACCTGGGCTACGCCGGGCACCCAGGCTAGTACATAATAAAATTAAAAGAAACATAACGATTATATTAGTTAGAAGACTATCTTGGCTTGCCTTGTAATTAATGAAGACCTCTGTAAACTGACAAAATTTTTATAAAGTTAGGTAAATTTGAAGTTTCATTTTTTCCTCTTTATTTACTTTATTTATTTATTTACATAATCATCTCAATTTGCTATTGCACTACTATTATTATCATACTATATCTTCTATTCCCTTCCCCTCACTACTTCTCCCCTCTTCTGTTCTTCTCGTTCCATCACTGCACGGCTCATCGGCCGTCCCCCCACTCATCATCTATGGCCATACTTCTCGCGCCTATAGACTAACGGGGTTAAGGGGATTCAAAGAAGCAAGAAAGTTTGAATACAAGGAAAGTAGAGAAAAACTTATTTTTCATTTCTCCTATATAATAATGTAAACTCGATTTTTCCATACAACAAACGCAATATAAAAATCTCATGCCATATAGAACTCCGATGCAATTTTTTAGGAAATTATCAATCAGTTTTATTTGATTTCATGATTTCCTACATTAATTCCGGCATCTCTGACTCTCTTAAATTACGAACGTGAATCAGAGCATAATTTTGCTACCATTGTACGCGGGGGCGTCTTCATTGTCGTCAATATTTTCTTTTTCAATTCCATGATATTTTTTTCACCCATTATATCTACCTTAAGTAAATACAGATATTTTTTTGCGTATTCTTCGTACTTTTGCGACAATTAGGTTAGTTGATTACAATCATATTCTGGACTTGGCCTTTTTGGTCAAGATCAAAGTGTAGTATCTGTTCCGGCAGATACTGCAAGCTATGACTAGCTATGACTAGCAAAGACCAGATGTGGGGGCAACCCCACATGCCTGACCTTTAACCAGCTCCCATTTCCCACCTCTCGGGAGCTGGTCCCCTTTTCCCTTCCCCCTCCCTTCACTCCTCACATTAAAAATTGGCCTTGTGCCTAATTTGCTCGGTGGGGGAGCAAATAAATATCATCTGTTATTCAGATGCTGCACTTCCATTTCTTGTTCTCTTTCGGTGGAGGAGAAATCTTTCACGACTGAGACAATTTTTATTTTTGTACCTTTTCTCCACGTTAAAAAACAACCCTGGTGTCTAACTCTGTCCCGTGGGGAGGCATAGTAAATAGGTACAACCATATTCTGGAACAATCGAATATCATCAACACTAAACAGTGTTTTATACTTATTTTGTTTTCTTGCTTTGGAATTTCGTACGATTTAATGCCGTGTCTTTGAGACTGACGTCACATATTTCAGCACAAAGTGCTAATTCTGTTCCATCCTTTAAATTGCCATCTTTATATTTTTAAGGTGAAATTGATTCAAATTATGTTCCTGTTTCGTTTGTATTTTGTGTAAATTTAAGCTTTTTGTTCTACTCTGTTCGCATCTTTGATATTAAAATTATTAATCCAATTTTCGTTCACATTTATACATAATTTTGCATGGGATGATTCCAATATTTTAAAGCCCCGATAAAAATACCGATTCCGTATTAAATTCTCGGTTTCGATACAGTTACCGAGTCTGATTCTGATTCTTTATAAATCTCGGGTTTGTATTACTGTACACATAGATTCGAAAAAGTTGTCAAAAAACAAATATATAACAAATAAATGTTATCAAAGGCAAGATAAGTTACTTTTCTACCTAACTGGATATGTTTTTTGTGTTTTTATTCAGTGTAACATGTTTATTCAGCTCGGAAAACATGCAGTGTTTACCGATGTATTGGAACATTCAAAATGGCGCCCGACTGTCTCTCAGAGAAGGTAAGTTTGGGAAAAGGTATTACAAATAATAAACTAGACAAAATACTGTTAGAAATTCGCTCAATATATGTTACCGTGACATAAGTTGACATATATTCGGTTGTTTTTTAATAGTATTTTGTCTAGGTTATTATTTATAACATCTTTTCTCAAACTTACCGTTTTAAAGAGACAGTCGGGCGCCATTTTGAATGTTCCAATAACATCGGTAAACACTGCATGTTTTTCGAGCTGAATAAACATGTTACATTGAATAAAAACACAAAAAATATATCCAGTTAGGTAGAAAAGTAACTTATCTTGCCTTTGATAACATTTATTTGTTATATATTTATTTTTTGACAACTTTTTCGAATCTATGTGTACAGTAATACAAACCGTAAATCTTTATATGTTTAACTATGAAGTTGTTATTTTTCACGATTACTGTGAAAACACATGTTAAATGTGCAGGTGTTTGCTCAAACGTAAGAATACACTTTTGACGAATGATCTATCAATTTTAGTTCTACTAATTGTTTAAAATCAATAAATGTTCATTATTTTAGTATCACTGTCAGCAGTAGAATATTGAGAAAGAGTGGTTTTTGACATCGGGAGTGTAGTAATCGTTGATTATGTAAATTGGATAGAATTTGATTATTTATTATTTATTATATATGAGTTAAACATCTGAACAATTCTGAAATTTAAACATTCTTTATTAAAAACATAAGTCAATCCCAAAACTGACACATATTTTAGCATGTCCTTTTGTATTAAATTCGATTGCTAATGAAAAGATATATACAGAAAAGCCGCAGAAACGGTGTAACAATTACATAGTAAGACGATATAGTATAAAGATTGGTCCTTCGTGACTAATTAAAACAATTAAAATAAAACGTTCTCAAGCATAACTCAATCCCCAAACTGACGAATATTTTAGCATGTACTTTACATGAAATACATGGTAAAATATTCGTCAGTTTGGGGAAATAAGAAGTGATTAAAATATATCGTAAAAGGCTTTAGGGAAATAAACGTTGATTAACTCAGCTTTAGATAATGTGAAAGTGAGTCGATAATCACAGATTCAAAATGTCGAAATTTCTATCGAGATTAATTTCATCATTATCCGATTTCTCTTCGGAATTCTCTTGATACGCGTTGTTGTTGTTGTTGCTGTATCTGCATAAATTTGTATAAATGTTTGGAGCCATAAGTTTTATAAATATTAATCGTTTTTCGCTCATTAATATTTATAAGGTTTGTTCTGTAATCAGTGTATTTTTATCTGTCATGCTGAAGGGCAACGGTATCATCGACAAAATTAAAAGTCTCTCCATCAGAAAAGTATCGAAATGCACTTCACCACCACCACAAGCCAACAAATCCAGAGTGGGCTGCAAATTTGAATATTTCAACTGAGAATTGGCTGCTAAGCTAATGGTTTAAGACATTTAGATATCTCTGGGAAATAGTGGTTTTAACGTGGCACTGCAACGCCTCATATTTTCCATAATATATAGGAGATAATTATATATATATATATATTACAATAGAAAAATGCGAGCATGGAAAATAATATGGTTAAGTTTAAACATGGAAAAGTAAAAGACTAGTTGTTAAAACTTGAAAAGAAAAAGACAAAATATTATAGTAAAAAATATAATAAATTTATAACCTAAAATATTGCAGCATTAAGAATTGATAATATAATGTTATAAATAGAATTAAAAAAATATTAATGCTGCAATATTTTAAGTTATGAATTTATCATATTTTTTACTTAAATATCTTGAGAAAAAGGCGTAAAAAATGTAGTATCTTAACTGATGCGTCCATGGAAAAACTAGAAGTTACGAGCGTTGAAAGTAAGGCTAGTCAATATAACTGAAACAATGACTTGCGAAAATGTCGACGAAAAAAGCGACCCCCTCCCTTGTAGAAAACTGGCAAGTTGAGGGTGAAGTTGCTATTTTTCCCAATCACCGTAAAAACAAATGTAAAATGTGCAGATATTTTCGTAACCATAAAAAAATATACATGTAAATGATGATCTATAGATTTTAGTTTTATTATTAGTTTAAAATCAATAAATATCTTTTATTTTATTATTAATACTATCAGTAGTGGAAAATCTTGATTTTTACAAAATTAAATAAAAAAAAGAATCATTTTTGGCATTGGAAAATAGGTACTAATTTTTCAAGTTCTGGTACCGATTCCAATACCCCTAAAACTTCCGACTTTTCCGATTCCAGATTTTGATTAATCGTTCACACACTAATATATATATATATATATATATATATATATATATATATATATATATATATATATATATATATATTAAAGGAGATTAGAACAATAGTCTAAAGAGCTGAGTCTATTTCAATGTAACAGTGAAATTACTAGTTTAATTAAAATACAGGAAAGAGAAAGTGCTCATTGTAATGTAGATATATAATAAGCTCGATAGGTAAATATCCTAGAGCTAATTCAATATTAAGTAATGTGATTGATAATTTAAAATTTGAAAATCAAATTATAATTACATTAAAAATCCGTTTCATAAGAAGTAACAACAACAAAATCAATTATCTGTACGATCGTTTCAGAAAACAATGCTTTTTATTGTGGTAGACATCAAGTTACGTACAATAATTACATATAGTTTTTTAATAAGCAAGGTCTCCTCGTCAGCAAATTTTGAAGGGTTTTTATTAAATTTAAAAGACACCATAAATAAACCTAGCATTAAAAGTAAGGCAGATGTATCTGAAAAAAATTGAAATAAAAGGTCTGGATTTAAAATTTATAAGAAAATTAATATGGGTTAGAGATAGAAAAGAAATAGAGTGAAATATAGATTTAAATTTAAATTATATATATATATATATGTCATTTTCTCATTCATTAATTATATGCTCTGTAATTACATTGAATTTCTTTAATAAGGTTTGGTATATATAAAAAGGGAATATAAGTGAATAAAAACTATTTCCACAGATATATATATATATATATATATATATATATATATATATATATATATATATATACACACTGCTAAATTTAAGACCACTTGAAAATCTTTAAAAAGAAACTTTTTAAGGATAGATTTTAAACTCCTCCGACTTAAGGTTACCAATACTACAATCTAAAATGTTATGGAAACAAAAAGGTACATTCCAAAAATGTTATTTAAAAATTTGCATTTTTATTAAATTAGACTTTTTACACATGATCAAAATTATAAGACCAAGGGCATAAATTGTTAGATTTATGGTAATTCTAATGTTTTTAGTTCAGTTAGAGATTAGCAATCACTGTGTAAAGGTGTTACCATGCCTAAAGCAAGAAAACCAAACGGAGTTGAGCGCTCTCGAATACTAGGATTCCATAAGCAAGGTTTGTTGCAGCGAGCGATAACAGCTAAGGTAAATCGTAGTAAAAATGTTATTTGCAACTTTCTAAAGAACACTGAGAATAATGGAAAAGCAAAATCCTTTGATAGACCCCCCCCCAAAAAAAAATTATTCTGCATTGAGTAGGAAAATCAGACGGTTACAGATGCTGATTGCAGTCCAATAACCATCAGACAACACTTACAACAAAAAGGCGTCCATGTCATAAAGTGGACCACTTAAGATTTGGTCGTGAATACCAAACCTGGTACGTTGAGAAGTGGAAACCGTCCTGTTTTCTTATGAGAAAAATTCAATTTAGATGATCCTGATGGCTTCCAGCGATATTGGCATGACAAAAACATGCCCCTTTAAATTTTTCCACACGTCATAATGATGGAGGGTCCGTAATGGTATGGGGTGCCTTTTCTCAGAGGGACGATGGAGCTCCAGGTGATGCAGCTGGTTATGTTAGCATCCTACAAAAAAGCATCTTTGATGATGGAGGATCATCGTTTGTGTGGGGATGGATGGTTATTCCAACAGGATAATGCTGCAATCCACACATGCTCACCGGACTTGAACCCAATTGAAAATGTTTGGGGATGGATGACAAGAGAGGTTTATCGAAATGGCAAACAATATTCAACAAAAAATAAACTTCGTGAAGCCATCTTCATAAACTGGGGCAGGATCCCCCGCACCTTAATGGAAACCCTTATTTCTAGCATGCCCCAAAGAATTTTTGAAGTCATCAGAAGCAGTGGCGGTAGAACTAATTATTAAGTTTGATTGTTGAATGTTTTCATACACTTTTTATACACTTTTTTTGTCTAATTCAATAGAAGTGTTGTCTCTGTTCTTATAATTTTGATCATATGTAAAAAGCCTAATTTAATAAAAATGTAAATTTTAAAAATAAATCTTTGGAATGTAGCTTTTTGTTTCCATAACGTTTTAGATTGTAGTATTGGTAACCTGAAGTCGGAAGAGTTTAAAATCTATCCTTAAAAAAAATTTTTTTTTTTTAAGATTTTTAAGTGGTCTTAAATTTTTTAGCAGCAGTGTGTGTGTGTATATATATATATGGAGCCCCGACGACTATTTGGTTTGGTGACAGTCGATGCATGCAGACACTATGTATTTTATTTAGACATAAACGTTATTATAATCATATATATTTTTACATCAATAAAAAATGTAATTCCCTTAGCACTTTGTTTGAATAGCAGTGCAAGACACCAAAAATTATTGCCGTTTAATGATATGACCAATTAAACGAAAATATGAGAGAAAACTTTTATGAACACGTGAAATCTTTTTATGCGTCAAAAGCTGACATATTTTAGCATAATATTAGCGTAATAATTAGCATTAAAATGAATTGTTGGAATTGGCGAAACTTAATTTACCTAACAGAAACTCAGGTTGTGTTTAGGTAAATAAGGTAAAATTTCTCCATTCTAATAGTGTTCTTAGCCGAAAAAAAACCCCGAAGAAAACACATTATATTCATGCTTGTTTCAAATCCATTTAAACCGTGGCGATCAAAGTAGTAATGCCCAGTTCTTCAAGTCCGTCTTTAAGTGTTAAATCATAAAAGACCCGATGCTTTCGTCAAGCAAACAATTCTGTCTGAATCTAAATCTTATGTGGACCTACTTGAATGAGACGTCTCGTCATTCCTCTGTCCCATCGACGAAATGTTGCATCCCTCTGTCTTTTCTACAAGTATTTTAGTGGTGAATGCTCTGACGAACTGCAATCACTTGTGCCCCCACGACGTGAGCACCCTCGACAAACCCGACAGGCTGCTAAATCCCACCCCCACACTGTAGAGATCCCTAGATGTAAAATATCTTTTTACTCCAATAGTTTCTTCCCCAGAACCGCTAGACTCTGGAATTCCATTCCAGGTCCCTGCTTCCCCAACAGTACTGACGTGCAGAAGTTCACGTGTAACGTGAACCGACATCTTGCTGCCCAAATCCCTACATAGTACCCCAGTAGTTGTTGCCCCTGATAGTAGCCCCCTACACCAAAGTAGCAATTTGCCTTGTTTGGGGTGAAAATGTAATTTTTAAAAAAATCCTGTTAAGATTGTCTAAGACTGTGATAGCATTCCGGTTTGATTTCCGGAACTGATGATGTAGTTAAGGCCGGATGTTTTTACCACATTTCGCTTCGGCATCAACAATTATGACATGTCACTATATCATAGGGAGAAACAAATTTAAATTACAAAAACATATTGGAACAGGATTTAAATATTGTTTGTAAATTGGGGGTTAAAAAACAAAGAACACATTGATTTGCTTACAAATAGACAAGTGTGGCTCAGCTGTTGATTGTAGCCAGTATGAGTATACCCGGCTTTAATTATTATATATATATACTAGCAGGTTAGCCCGGATTTGATCGGGCCCTATGTACTGTTCATAACTTTATATATATATATATATATATATATAATATTATTATTATTATTATTATTATTATTATTATTATACTGTTGGTAGAATTTTTCAGTAACTCATAACAACAACACAATATGTCATTCCAAAGAGTGCTCAATGCATGAAACAGAGCAATATATTGATTGTTGGAGAGCTATTGGCTACACATTAGCAAACGTGTTTCAAATAGCAGGGAAAATCACCTCATCAGGCCAAAAACCATGGATGAGGTGATTTTCCCTGCTAGGGGGTCATTGAAACACGTTTGCTAATGTGTAGCCAATAGCTCTCCAACAATCAATATATATATATATATATATATATATATATATATATATATATATATATATATATATATATATTTAAAAGTTTGACTCCTGTCCATCTTACCTACATCTAAAATTTCAAGTGTTTAGACACAAAGTTGGCAGAGGAGCTCAACACTTCCAACTTTATCTTCTTGGCAGCCAAATTTTCGCGTAAAACTGATTAAAAAGCTTGCTGTATGTCTGAATACTCTTTATATAAAATTTAAAATGTTTAGACCCAAAATTGGCTGAATAGTTTGCATGAGACCGTAAAGGTAAAATATTTTGAACTTTGACCCCTTGGCAGCCAAAGTTTCGGCCAAATACCGATTAAAAACCTTGCCATATGTCTGAATAAACTTAAAATTTCAAATGTTTAGGCCAAAAATTGGCTGAGTAATTTGGTAAAGACCGAAAAGGTCAAATATTTTTTAACTTTGACTCCAATTTTAACTCCTTAACATTTATTGTTTTAGGCTCAAATCAAATTAATAGATTTGATCCATGTCTAAGTAACCTACATCTAAAATTTCAAGTTTTTTTACCCAAAATTGGCGGAGGAGTTTAGTAGGGAAATGTACACACACACACGCACGCACACGCACAGACAATTTCACTTTCATAGATATAATTATTTACTATAAGAATTATTAAATACCTACATACACTAGTGTGTCATCCTTTCGGGAATCATCAGTACAAGGTGGCATGATTAAAAACTGTTGAGAGATTCAAAGGAAGCAATGAAGTTATCTCTGACTCCATTAGCAAGGACCAAACCAATTTGCCCACCATTAACCGCGAGAAATATCGTTGAAATTTAAACATTTATTTTTTAAATGTTTTTTTAACGTCTGTCAGAGTGATCTAATAATTATGTGATGATTTGCACATGCGAACTAGAGTGACCGACTTTATTTCAACTGTAAAGTGCTCAACGATAAGAAACGAGTTTCTTAAACGGAATGACACATTATATATATATATATATATATATATATATATATATATATATATATATATATATATATATATATAAAACAGTAAATAAATAAAAAGACGTCCAAATAAAAAATGGGTGACTTTCTAAGAAAAACACCGGATCTCCGAGGCGGAAACGTTAACCTTAAGATCGTTTAAAAAATCAACAACAAAACCACGTAAACAGATAAACGATAAAAAACTAAACAGTAAAATTGTCTATGACATCATAGCGTAATGGGCTAGGGGTTCGAATCCTAACGAGTCAAGCTACGCTGAAGAGGAGTAGTGCTCCGAAACACGTGTGTCCGTAGATTACTGTTTTTAAAAATAATATATATATATATATATTATTTTTAAAACCATATATATATATATATATATATATATATATATATATATATATATATATATATATATATATATATATATATATATATATATATGACCAGCTACTCTGGCTCAAATGTCAGACTGTTTGTGTTTTGGATCCGACTTTTAAAATTCGAAAAGGTAACTTTACATGAAAGGTCAATGAGGATGAAAAGATAAATCAATAGTACACGGCTGTTGCGATAATGCAAAGTGATTTCCATTTACTATCATGAAGAGACAGAGAATGTTGGGATTTACACTCCAGAGACTAGCTATTGTCAGTGTGCAGTCGCTGGTACTGAGTTGTATGAAAACTAAATAATAAAATGTACTATATTGCAGTTTCAGAGCATTACCAATCATCTGAACGGCTCCCGAGTGACCTCAATCAAAGGGAAAATATTATTGAGGATAATCTTTGTGAACTCAGGGAAATCGTTCTCTGGGTCAATTACTGACATTTACCCACGGGCTGGTCCAAATTTATTTACGGGTCGGATGTTACGAATCCTAATTTACGTTTCATATAACCACTGTATCGCCTGTGTAATGAAATTAAAATGAATTATTAATTAAATACCGAATGTCTTTGTTCGCCAAATCGTGCCACCATCACTCAACGCTTCCGATAATCTGTGGATGAAACTCAGCACATTTTGCATTAATAATCAGTTAATTAAAGTTTGATTAATTTAGCGGTTAATTAATATTTCTGGCATATTTAATAATTTCTCCTGTAACAGCTGATTAATTCGCCGCAATCGATACACGTTGAGATGAGTGATCAGATCCTGTCAAGGTTGCCTAAGACTGTGACAGCATTCAGGTTCGATTTCCGGGACTGATGAGGTAGTTAAGGCAGAACGGTTTACAACGGAGGTCCAATCAACTGCATTTCTCTTCTCCATCAAGTATTTTGACATGTCACTGATTTTGACAGGGAGAAACAAATTCATGCCTTTCTAAGGATTGATTACAAAGAATAGCAGAACAAAATTTAGATACTGTTTCTAAATTGGTGATTGCAAAAAAAAATGAACACATTCGTTTGATCACAAATAGACAAGTGTGGCACAGCTGTTGATGGTAGCACTGTTACATCACGCTGGGTAATGGTGCATAAAACGAGACCCTAAATTTCAAAGATGGCGGCAGGTCTGTCAATTGAGGTATAGGAGCAGAAAATGGATACAATACTTCCGCTATTCTTCAAAACCGCTTACTTATATATTTGGACAAAAATATTAATTTTTTTTTATTAATATATTTTTTCTAACATATTTACGTTTTTTTTAATGTACTATATTTAAATATACTTTATTAAAGCATACTTTATTCAAATATACTTTATTAAAATATACTTTATTAAAATATGCTTTATTAAAATATACTTTATTTAAATATACTATATTTAAATATACTTTATTAAAATATACTTTATTTAAATATACTATATTAAAATATACTATAGTTAAATATACTTTATAAAAATATACTTTATAAAAATATGCTTTATTAAAATATACTTTATTTAAATATACTATATTTAAATATACTTTATTAAAATATACTTTATTTAAATATACTTTTTTTTAAATATACTATATTAAAATATACTTTATTTAAATATACTATATTTAAATATACTATATTAAAATATACTATATTTAAATATACTTTATCACAGCAATAGCGTTTTCTCCATATATGGCACAAGTATCCTTGGTCACTTCACTCGCTTTTTGGCCTTTATTAAAGGCGAAAATAAGGAGGAGTTTAAAATGTGATTTTTTTAATTTACTTGACTATCGTTTTGACGGTCCTGAAAAACGAGAAAAATTGTAGGAGCACAAACCGATGACCATTATCTTGTAGAACAGAATACGTGCTTCCTAATGATATATAACATTTTGCCAAATATTAAAACATGTTTTAGAACAATTTTTATGAACCACCGGATATATACTTTGTATTTATTTTACATAAAGATTTATACGTCGCTATAGAATCATAAGTATGTTTCTGTAAGCCAGTTACAAGTAACTAGAGACCTCTTAAGGCGATATTGCTCATACAAAAGTAGTATTTGTTACAGACTCTACTTCAGTAAAAGTAGTGGCACCTGAAGTAGACTCCAGTTACTTGTAATTGGCTGACCAAAACATGCTTGTTAATTTGAAGCGACAGAGAAATGCTTATGTAAAACAAATAAAAATAGTGCAACCTTGGCCGGTGTAACATAAAATATTCCCCGTTTAATTTTTTTTTATCTATAAGAGAAAAAATAGTATTTTTAAGATCGTCATGCCCAAATATCAGCTGAGGTGAGGTTGTAAACACAGATGGAATTTAATCAACGACATTATCATCATTTTATTTTATTTCTTATTGTATTCAATTTTCACCCTTAACAAGGCACAGGGCCACTTTGAAGTAGGGGACTACTATCTAGGACATAAGTTGCAGGGGTATTTTGAAAGGAGATGAGTAGCAAGATATCTGTTCACATTATACTTGAACTTCTGCATGTCAGTACAGTTGGGAAAGCAGAATCCCGGAAAGGAGTTCCAAAGTAAAGCAATTCAAGCACCTACTGGAGTAGAAGGATTTCTTACACCTAGGGAGCTCTACTGTGTAGGGGTGCAGTTTAACGGCTTGCCGGGTTTGTCAGCGGCATTTACTTGTTCGTCAGAGCATCCACCATTAAAACATTTGTAGAACAGGCAAAGGGATGCAACATTTCGTCGATGGGACAGAGGCTGAAGCTTAGATGACAGTTCAGGAACTATCAGGTTGGCAACTCTCTTTTGAACCGTGTCCAGGAGAGAGAGACTAGTAGCAGATGTCCCAGCCCAAATGTGACAACAGTATACCATACATGGACGAATGGTGGCCTTATAGAGGTACAGGATAATTTCAGGCGTAAGTAGCTTTCTAGCACGGTTTTGCGAATTAGTCCAACGGGCAAATTATTCCTCGTAATATATAATATTCAATAGAGGATTGATTACATACGCAATTTGCATAAATTAAAATATCATGTTTAAGCGTATTCTACGACCGGGCAACGCCGACTTTCCAGTTAGTATTAGATAGGCGTCGATGTAATATACTGCATACCAATGTATCAATGCATGGTATGTGTGCGTGGGCGGGTGTTTAATACATAAAATAAACATATGAGCATGACAGTTCTTTCAAACTAGTTGCTAACGCCAGTTTACAAAACGTTTGTATATTTAAAAGAACACCAGTTCAACGGCAAGCATTCAAAGTGTGTTTGTTTAAACAATAATAGAATCATTTTTATTGTTGCAAATTCATTGACAGCCGTGATGATCGGAGTCGCAATGTCAAGTTCTTCTCGCCCGTCTTTACATCTTAATCATAATTCCTGGACGTAAAAGAACCGATGCTCTCGCAACCAGACAATTCTGTAACTAAATCCAAAACATCCGTAGACCTACATGATTCAGAGGTCACGTCGTTCACTTCCGCATATCTCAAAGTAATATGATTTGGCTGTTACCTATATGGCCAGCTGTAACCTTTGTCCTCTAAACTTCGAACTCTTTCTATCGCGATAACACTTGACGTTTTAGATCTGACGAGGTTTGTTATTGTCTATTGTTCAGAATTTGCTTTTGTTCCACAAATTTAATATTTATTTGTTTCAAACAGATTGGAAAAAGTTTGAATAGTAAAATTCCTGTAAATTATTTCGTTATGTAAAAATGCAACCGATAGCTAAACACATGAGAAACACACACACACACACACACACACACACACACACACACACACACACACACACACACACACACAAAATAAATAAATAAAAATAAAATAAATAAACAAAACAAAAAAAACAGAAACGAACAACAGCATTATATTTTTAAAATGAATCGATTAGAGGATCGCATCGGTTTTTTTTGTTGGAAAAATTGTTTTTTTTTTTTAATTAGACGTGTATTTCTTTTTCGAAAATACCACCGATAACTAAACAAATAAAAAACAAAAAACTACAAAAACAACAGTAATATTATATTCTCAAAACGGATCAATTATAGGAATGCAGAGGTTTTTCAATTGAGAAAAGTTTTAAAAAAATTAAAAGTTAGGCGTATTTTTCATTTTTTGAAAATACCGCGAATAACTAAACAAAACAAATAAAAACAACTAATCAAACAAAAGAAATTATATTAAAAAATGTATCGATTAGAGAAATGCATTTATTTTTTAGTTGAAAAAATGAAGAATGAATGGAAAATTATGAAGCTTGTAAAGGATAAGAATGGAGAAACTATAATCGGATATTTATTTCTGGTATTAACTCGACCCCATGTTATAATTTAAAGGGATTATAGGGTGTCCAAAAAGTAACTAAAGACTTAAAGGTCTTTGCCATGTTAGCATTAATGATTATTTTTTCTCTATTTCAAATATTTTACAGATAATATTTTAGAAATTAATTATGGATAAGTATAGCAATGAACAGCGAGTTTTTAAATTGTTTTAGCAAAATAAGGCAATTCTTTGGTGACAGCATTATCTCTCGCTATGGCAATGTAAAATGGCTACCAGGTTCCTTAGACTTGACTATCACCGACTTTTTCTTGTGAGGATATATAAAGGAAAGAATCGTAACATTTAATAATAATTAATTATTTTGATGTTTCTTTCTAACAAACTCTGCAAGAATTGAAGGAAAACATCAAAAACGAAATAAAGGGAGTTAAATCGCAATCCAGAGATTCTGCAATCTGTCATGAATAATGTTTTGGAAAGAGCACAAATATGCGAAGCTGAAAATGAGCAACATTTAAAAGACATTTGTTCTCATACATAAAGATTATTAGAATTTTGCATTTTTTAAAAATGTTCTCAATATCTTAGTCATATTGTGTTAAAATTACAAGAAAGATATAATCAAAAATAAAGAATCTATTTAAGTTCAAAAACCTTCAGTTACTTTCTGTAGAAAGTGGATCTTGAGTTACTTGCTTCTCTTATTTTGCTTTTGGTAACTCTTGCTTCTCTTATTTTGCTTTTGGTAACTCTTGCTTCTCTTATTTTTCAATGACCGATTCTTCTGACAAAGAGTAGAGAACAGCTGTTTCCTGTACCAGAATCTATTCTATCTAACACTTATCGTTGGCAAGTTTTTGACCTTGAAGTAATATTTGTTTTTTAGCTCCTTGCATCATACCAAGCTTTAATGCGTGTTGCATATTTAACTTGCTAACCTACTCGCTAGCTACTGTAGAGCTTCCAACTCTTACTTCAAAAGAGGATGAGGGAATAAAAGGATTACATTATTCACTAAAACATATAAGAATGTATTATAGTAATGTTGAAATAAGTGATCAGATCCTGTTAAGGTTGCCTAAGACTGTGACAGCGTTCAGGTTCGATTTATAGCGTCACATGGAATGCGGAATAGTCTGTTCTAAAAATACCTAGAAAACTCGACTCCGGTCGAATGATTATAATCGCTGCTTGTTTAGTAGTTATCTGATTCTTTCAATTTCCCATTTTGAATTAAGGCGGCATATATCAGTTCAACTGAAAGCTTTAAAAAAGTACTAGAAATAGAGATGACGTCACATGGCTCCAAGAGAAAGGGTGATGGAAAACAAAGTCCGCTTGTAAGTACACAAGATCTTCAGAGATCTAAGGATGGGAAGTTAAAATATAAGTAATTAGTGATTTTGATTTTTCTTTCTCTGACTTACACACCTCCTGTTGATTCGAACGATAAAGCCCATCGCCAAACTAATTAGTGATTTCGAATTCTCTATTTATCCAATGATTAGAGTGAGCTGTAGCGTCAATGTACTCCGTTACGCCAACTGAAGACGCCTTAACATTTTTCGATAAATCGACGACTTATATACGGTTTCGAGTATCCTGAAGAAGAATATCGCAGGGAAAATTAGCGCAGACAAGTAGTTTTCGACATATAAATACATAGCGGCCATGGTTGAACGGGCGGAATATGAAAGCGACAGACCTATAGTTTTTTCAGCACAATTCCGAAAGCCATTCTTAACATGAGAAGCTTTTATTCCGAAAGCCGTCCTTAACATGGGGAGGGATTATTCCGAAAGGCTTTTTCTTATTTTCAACCTCTCCATGTTAAGAATAGCTTCCGGAATAAACAGGTTGGACAACCAGTGCACATTGACCGAATTTTCTTTAATTTGAATTTTTTAAGGTATTTTTTTTTTTTTGGTGGAATTAGCTTGAAATTGGAATTAGTTCAAAATTTTCTAGAATAAACGTTTACATTTCGTAGACTTAACTTCACAGTTCGTCTGCGCATGCTCACGAAACCATTTCATTGAAACAACAAAGATGGCGGCCAATTCAAACAACTAGAAATTATATTGCCATAATGCAGTTATTTATATCTCGAAAACTATTTGTCTGCGCTACTTTTCCCTGCGATATTCGTTTTCAGCATATCCGAAAGCCTTTAAAAGTCGTCATTTCTTGTGTTCAGTTGGCGTAAGGAGCACATTGACTAGCCATAGTTCTTAAAAGCGAATCAAGGAGACGACAGGTCTTCACAAGCACAATGACCTAGACTCTATCTAGAAAGCATCTATTGTCACTGAAATCAAAGAGAAAAGACAGACAGGAGATAGAAGTGACTTCACTGCTCTTCCAGCTCTGATATCAATAGACTGCCTTCAACCACGGCTGCAATAGACATCATAGCAAACAGATTTTTATTGTTTCAGTAAAGCGTCTCTCACAGTTGGTGAAAGGAGGGGAAATATGGAACGACAGCACCTATTGTTCAACGATAGTTTATTACATTTTTATGCAGGGGTATCAGTTTCTAGTGCTAGATATTGAGCGAGCAAATACCCTCGTATATAATTTAGTTAAGAATAACAGAAAATGGCAAATCGTTTAGGCCAACTTGGTGATCTAGGGCTTAAAAGTGCCGTGGGAATGTACAAGAAATACCGATGACGTAACGGTTCCTCAAAGAAAGAAGATAATAGAGTCCGTTTGAGAGCACACACGGTGTTTAGATGAGTAAAGACATAAGCTGATAAGATGTAATTAATTAGTCATTTCGATTTATTTTTCTCTCGGTCCACTCCACATGAATATCACATTAAATAACTTACCAGTTTTATGAGGATGAGTTGTAAAAAAGCGGCTGAAATATGTACGATGACTTTTATGATGTGACAAAAGGGTTACCCAATTCATTAAAACGTGACAAAAGGATTAGCCCATTCATTAAAACGTAAGAATACATTGTGGCGATGGGGCAGATCATTTACGACGTCATAAATTATGAAGTAACAAAAGGATGCTGTTATCCATTAAAACAGAGAACGTATGTGAAGACAGTTATCTCCATATATATATATATATATATATATATATATATATATATATATATATATTTAAAATTGTACAGAAGGTCAGAAAAATATTGGTACCGTCGGTTTCAAGCCTAACATAAGGGGGCCAGTTAATGGTAAATAATGTTAGGCTCTCGTCAGCCATGTTGTTTTCTATTTGAGGAAAACGCAGGACCGCATCTACCGTTTATAATGATGTTCATTTTTATTTAAATATAGCTTATCTCTATTTCTATATATTTTATTTCATTTTAATATCAATTTTCTAATTTTTAAACTTTTTATTTAATGTATTTTGTAGTAAATGTATGTTTAAATTAATATTGTCCTATTCTGATCCTAATTGGCATGGCTTCCGGTTCTAATCGGTTATTCTAATGTCGTGCCAGTGACGTAGGTGCCTATATCGCTCCTCTACCCTTAAAATATATAGAAACGCACATGATACGTTTTTAGGTCATTCAGTTAGTCTTCAGTTCGAGTCCGATAGACACAGTTCTCCCGAAAGACTTCTCGTGGAAGCGGCGAGAGGTACCGATGTATTACAGATGAATCGATAGAAAAATTCCCACCCTCCTTCTAAGGATAAGCAGAGAACAGAGGCGCGACTTAGACCGTAAAACGAATAAAGTTCCAATTGTCCAGAGAAATAAGACTTGCGTTTGTTGTGCATAAGACAGTTTTGTTACAGGAGCCGACGTCGGGACACAAACCACTCGAGGACAAAAGAGATGTGAAGAAGATTTATAAAAAAGTACGTTCTGTTTTTATTTTAAAACCCCTTCAAAAGAGCTGATGTGCCGTAAAATGAATATTGAGTCAATGTAAGCAAAGACCTATTCTGCCACGCATACGTAACACAAGTAACACTCTCTGTAGATACTTGCTCTATCTATCTCAGTATCATTTTGAGAATATCAGTTTTTAAAAGCAGCAATAAAAAATAAATTAATAAAGTTTTGAAGTTTTCAAACTGCCTGACGAAATGAAAGCACAGGCGTAAAAAATCAGCAAAAAGCACAATCAGAATTTTATTTTTCAAAATTGCTTTCAGCAGTTTCGGCTGTCTCTTCTTCGTTGGATGTTTATTTTTCATTTGTGTAAATTTATTAATCAAATTCAAAGTTATAGTATTTAAGATTGCATTTTTATTTTGTCATTTTTCCGCCACCGATTTTCAACTGAAAATTATCCGTAGGCACCGAGCATGAATTGTTTTCTTATTTCTCTTTGCTTTCATGTGATGAAATCAGTGACACAGTTGGGAAATTTCTTTAGCAGAAACCAAGTGAGACGATGTGCAAGAACTGAGATTATCACATTTCCTGAAAAAGATGAGATATTGATCTTTTGAAAATGTCCCACTAAGACATGCAATATATTAATAGGCCGAATAAAAACAAGCGTCTCTGTATTGCGAGTCGTACATTACATTCGTTGCTCTTCCTGCTTCTCATAAAGCCGTTTCGTTTCGCTATCGTTCCAAACACTTTCTCCCGCCTAAGACTATTCTCTATCTCTACAAATGTGCTATCGTATCTATGTCGTAACGGATAAAAGTGCTAAGTATAAAGAGTCATAACTGACAGTCTTCTGGAGGTTGATGGTTCAATCCTCAGTAGGAACAATACTAAAAATACAATTACAAATTACTTAAGACTTTTATCTGATCATGGCTGACATAATGAGAACAATTAACCTCCATAAATAAAATAAAAAGTCCTATTCAAAATTCATGTATTTTACTTGGTTATGACTTGTGAAACATTGGATATTCTTTCAGAGGGGAGGCGATGTAACAGATCTTGTATTGCGTATTTTTGCCATATTAGGGCTAATGTATCACTATTCAATTTGAGGATTCTTTATAAGGTTCATAAGTTTTGTTGACCACCTTTTTTTCTTTCCTCTATCTCTTTTTTTATAGACATAATGTTGCTGGTCTCAGTCTGTCCTATAAACACTATTAGTCTATCCTATAAACACTATTATCCTATCCTATAAACACTATTAGTCTGTCCTATAAATACTATTATGACATGTGTTCTTCAGAAGTGTGTGATTTATTTTCTGCTTCCTTTGTTTCTGTTCGTTTGACTCGTGTCTAGTGGCCTTCATCTTTTTGCTGTTAGGATAGATTTTCCTATTCCAGTAGCTTTTTTTTCAAGAACTGCAGGCTTGTAGAACTCTCTTTCTCTTGACCGTTTTCTTCCCACCTTGTTTTTTTTAGATGAAGATAAATTAGGTATCTTTTGTCGTTGCAACAATCATGTTTCATTTTATTTTAGTTCCATATATCAAGTGGCTTCATGCCCTATCTGGAGCAACTTCCATAAAAAGAATCTAATAGGAGTAAAAGAATTGCACTGAATCTTCCGACTCATACACACAGGCATGCACACACGTTCGTTCTCTCTCTCTCTCTCTCTCTCTCTATATATATATATATATATATATATATATATATAGAGAGAGAGAGAGAGAGAGAGAGAGAGATTGCCTAGTTTCAGTACGTGTGTGTGAGTAAAATAAAACGAACAGCATATATTCGCTTTTGAATATATGTATTAATGTGAGTGTGTGTGGGGGGTGTCTGTGTATGTGTGTGTTGTGTGTGTGTTGCATGTATGTGTGTAGATGGGTGTAGATTGAAAGACATCGGTCAGTACTTAGTGACCATAGCAAATGTTCTTAATTTACAGATTCCAAGACAAAAAAACTAAATTCTCAAGTACCTTATGCCATAAAAACCAAAAGATGGGTTGGATAAGGGGAAAGGGAAATGAAAAAGATGTTTATTATCTTCAAAGACCTCACTTGTCCTCTCACCGTTTTATGACTCCCACCCAGGTTACATTCTAACTTGACAAACGAAATAGGAAAATGTATTTGGTTGAAATATCAGTTTCGATGGTAATCCTTGGCCTGAAGATGTAATCCCCCAACGCGGGTGATTACAGAAACATGTATGCACATATGTAGCCATTAATGTTTGTATAAATAAATTTAATATACCTGCTCTGTTCACTCATTGAGCACTCTTTTGGTAGAGACATGTTGTTTCATTGGATGTACTTCTAGGAAACTAAACTCTACTGGCTATATATATATATATATATATATATATATATATATATATATATAGTCTGTCTATTATATAACCTTTATTGATTACATATATGAATACATGTTTTAGTGGAGTCCCAATTCAGGGACATTCATCAGACCAGAGCAGAGAATCGGCTTTGAAGCAGGTGTGAAGATTACATTGGTTTTTATAAGATATTTGGGTGCGGTCTACATTCCACGTGCTTTATGTCAGCATTGTTTCCAATTAGTTTTGGGCCCCTCTTTGCCACTGGACCCAAGCAGTGCCGATTCAAGAGAGGTGCGATTGAAGATTGCCCAACCCTTGTCTCATAAATAATTACAGGTGCAGTTACCTTTACCGGGGTGTCCATTGTCTCTTGAGACTGAATGGTGGGGGGGGGGAGATCTCACTGGTCAGATTACCTATATATATATATATATATATATGTATATATATTAGTTCAAAATGGCGCAATGTAAGCAGATAATAAGGTAATTGCAACTGCTCTTCCAATTTTCAGATGTTTTAATCATGTCCAAACGCATTTTATTTCCTTTTAGTGGATTAATAGTTGCTATTTTTTCTGATGATTTAAGGGAAAAATAAATTCATTGATTGATATAATAATTAAGTGAACGATGTTGTGCTACGAAACAGATATTGTCAAAAATTATAAATGTCAACTGAATTAAAGGAATAAATTGTAAGATGGTCAACGTCATGAAATTTGGAATATAGAATTTTGTCATTTATTCATATATATATCTTTTTTTAATATATATATATGCGTGTTGAAAGATATATAGGGTTCTGCAGTTCCACAACCCTCGATTCCACAATGCAGATGGCTGGTCACAGCCTAAGAATATAGTTGTAGATATGAATCGCGAGGAAAACATTTACTTTACCTTGGTAAGACCTCGCAAGACGCTTCCGAAGACGTGGAGGCCGACGATGATGAGGTGGAGGCATTGAGACAGGAGATCTGGCGACAGAGGGGCGATCGATAGCCCTCTCGTTTTACGACTACTGCTGCTGTTGGTTGTTGCTCAGCACCACTCTGGACAGTTTCAGCAGCGGCGGTGGCGGAGGAAGAGGCGGCGGCATCCGTTGATTTCTGGCTAGCACGCGGCGCTCGTACATCGATTCCCTCATCTGCTGATTTCTCTGAAGAATAGGCAACGGTTTCGGGTGAACTGAAAGGAGAAAATAAATGGTAATAAGTGTTTAATTAGATGGCGTGTCTGGTGAGAAACAGGACAGGTATCACAAGAATAAATTGCTAAAATTAACGCAGTATGAAGTTCGCACCGAAAAAAGTGTTGAACATAGTTATTTAACAAAAGTTTTATTTAAAATTTTTAATGATTTGACATTTCTGAATTTTTGAGATAAGGATTGGTTATTTGTATCATTATCCATCGGACTACTGTTCTCATTTTGAGTGTGATTTTCATAACGTTTTGGTCGATATAACCTCCGATCTTCTTCAGGTGTATCTTGTCGAATTCGGGAATGTTTCTGTCGAACTCGGAAATTTGAACAGAATTTCGAGCAGAACCCTCTATTCACTTCACGGGGGTAGCATGCTCTTGTTCCTTCAGCCATGATTGGATAGAGGTCCTAAGTAATTCGCAAACGTATTTTTCGGTCGCCCACACTGAGGATTGAACCATACTCATTACCTCTATTCACTTATGGCTGACGGAACTAGAGCATGCTACCTCCGTGAAGTAAATATTTTTCTACTTCCTTTTACAAAAACCAAAACCAATAATAATAATAATAAAAATAATAATAGTAATAATAAAAATAATAATAATAATAAAAATAATAAAATAATAAAAATAATAATATAATAAAAATAATAAAAATAATAATAATAATAAAAATAATAAAAATAATAATAATAAATAATAATAATACTAATAATTAAAAAGATAATAATAATAAAAATAATAAAAATAATAATAATAATAAAAATAATAAAATAATAAAAATAATAATAAAAAATAATAATAATAAAAATAATAATAATAATAAGATAATAATAAAAATGATAATAAAAATAATAAAAATAATAATAAAAATGATAATAATAATAAAAATAATACTAAACATAATAATAATAATAATAATAAATAAATAAATAAATAAAACACAACCCACCTTCCCCCCACTCCCTTTCTTTCTTCATATTTCCCCTTTCTCTTTCTATCCGACCCACTTCTTGACTGGTTTGCTAACTTAAAATGTACCAAACATCAACACTGTAACTCTTTTCCCTCTCCCATTGCAAAACTCATTCATGTTCTGCAAAGCAGAGATCAAAAATCATAAAATTCGCAATAAAACAACCAAACCAAACAATACAAACTAGCGATTGAAGATACAAAGAGTTTGAATAATAAAAACCTTCTAGAAAATAACCGGATGCAACATGAATACTATTTCCAAAATAACTGGATTCGGCATTAAATAACCCAAAAAGGGTTGATATGCTGTAAAACAACCAAACAACACTATATACTGTACTGTATTTTGTTAGTAATTTTGAATGCCGTATCCCGGAATTCTATTATACTTACACCTTTTTGTTGCGGAAACATTATTAAACAGACGTAATAAACAATTTTAGAGTATTACAGAATAAAATAGTATACCAAGTTAAATATGAATCTTTTCTTTTATGTTAAAGATAAATAAATCCTTGTGTTCATTCACAGCTATTCTACTTAAATAAGCATTTACTTTTTTTATTACAACACCATTAAATTATTAAAACGCAATTATTACAGTGTGTTCTGTAATTTTTGAAAGTAAGCTAGCATTTGACATTTGCATAAGACTGCAGGCATTTTTCATGTAACTTATGGGTTTTGCTATATGTTAAAACATACTATACTCCCTACAATAATACATCTACAATAATTTTGCTATATGTTAAAACATACTATAACAACTCCCTATAATAATATATCTACAATAATTTCGCTATATGTTAAAACATACTATAACAACTCCCTACAATAATACACTACAATAATTTTGCTATATGTTAAAACATACTATAACAACTCCCTACAATAATACATCTACAATAATTTTGCTATATTTTAAAACATACTATAACAACTCCCTAGAATAATACATCTACAATAATTTTGCTATATGTAAAAACATACTGTAACAACTCCCTTCAATAATACATCTATAATAATTTTGCTATATGTTAAAACATACTATACTCCCTACAATAATACATCTACAATAATTTTGCTATATGTAAAAACATACTGTAACAACTCCCTTCAATAATACATCTATAATAATTTTGCTATATGTTAAAACATACTATATTCCCTACAATAATACATCTACAATAATTTTGCTATATGTTAAAACATACTATAACAACTCCCTACAATAATACATCTACACTAATTTTGCTATATGTTAAAACATACTATAACAACTCCCTACAATAATACATCTACAATAATTTTGCTATATGTTAAAACATACTATAACAACTCCCTACAATAATACATCTACAATAATTTTGCTATATGTTAAAACATACTATAACAACTCCCTACAATAATACATCTACAATAATTTTGCTATATGTTAAAACATACTTTACTCCTTACAATAATACATATACAATAATTTTTCTATATGTTAAAACATACTATACTCCCTACGATAATATATCTACAATAATTTTGCTATATGTTAAAACATACTATACTCCCTACAATAATACATCTACAATAATTTTGCTATATGTTAAAAACATACTATAACAACTCCCTACAAATATAACAAGACAAAGGGGCATGTCAGGGTCATTAAGTAAAGTTGAGATAGCATAACATTTAACATTTCGATAGTTGTTATACACAATAAAAGTTTGGTTAAAATTTGAGTGTTAAAAGGAATCGGTTTTATACTTGGAAGAGAAAAGGATATAAAAGTCGAATGTTTTAAGAGTACTTATTCCTTTGTGCCAATAAAATATATTTTCTTAAGTTTTTAGTGGTTTTGTGGTAATCCTTAGCAAGTAAGTGTTGTCCGCCTTAACTCTGAAAGCAGATCTTCTCGTTGGCTGCTGTGCCTGCCTCTTGCTTGTTTGGCCGCTCTTCTTCCCTATTTCCCTCGGTTTACAAAACCTTGCTATTTATCTCTCCCAACTGTCTCCCACTACGTAATAGCTGTTCATACTTTATTTTAGGCGCGCACACTTTCCATTCGTCACATTAATTTCTGTTATTTTTATTTTTCTCAGCGGAAAGGTGCGTGGAGCCGATGCGCAGAAACGTATTTGTACACTTTGTACACGAGTCAACGTCCGGTTGGGAGTTTTTTTTTTATATTCCTAAGATCCCCACAAACTTGTTTCTATTTGGATAATAATGCAAGTTTTAGTAAAAAAAAAATGTAATTTTTTTATGTATTAAACCTTTAATTTACTAACTATCGTTGAAATAGTTTCAAAACTGATAATTATTTTTTCGGAGATTTTAAAAATAGATTCATTCAAACATTAAATTTCAATGGATGTTTTTTAATTGTCATATTTTTTGCTTTTCAGAGATTAACTTTCGTTTAGGAAACAAATTAAAACTGATCTTTGAAACAATTAAAATGTTAAAACAATTAAAATTGATCTTTCAAACAATTAAAGATTTTGTAACTATTAAAAGTGAACTTTGAAATAATTAAAATTGATCTTTCAAACAATTAAAATGTTAAAACAATTAAAATTGATCTTTCAAACAATTAAAGATTTTGTAACTATTAAAAGTGAACTTTGAAATAATTAAAATTGATCTTTCAAACAATTAAAATTTTGAAACAATTAAAATTGATCTTTGAAACAATCAAAATTTAAACATAATCTAAGAAAATAATTATAAGCCACTTTTAAAAATCATAGTCGCTTTTTTAGCCATGTTTTACGCATACCTGGTAATAGGTGTTTAATATATGGCGTGTCTGCAAAGAAACAGGACTGGTACAGAATATAACTTGTTTCAATCACAGACAACCTACATGGTTTTCCCTTTAAATTTATTTCATTGCTTCGTGAACTAAACAAGTATTTTCCTTCTATTTTGTTATGTGTAAAACATGTTTTTGCTTGTTTTTCTATAGTTTTATATAATGTTGAGCGAGTCATTTACCATATTGTTTTTTAGGTGTCTGCATTTTTTAAATGAGGATTCGTTATTTTCAAGTATTGAAATTCTTTGGACTACTGTTCTCATCCTGAGTGTCATTTTCGCAACGTTTCGGTCGATGTAACTTCCAACCTTTTTCAGGTGTATCTTGTCAAACTCGGGAATGTTTTTCTCGAACCCAGGAATCTGAACGGAATTTCGAGCGGGGCCCTTTATTTACTTCACGGGGGTAGCATGCTCTTGTTCCGTCAGCCATGACTGGATAGAGATCCTAAGTAATTCGCAATTCTATTTTTCGGTCGCCCACACTGGGGATTGAACCTTCAATCTTCAGGAGCATATCATTTTTACAATTGATTTTTCCAAATACATTAACCACTGTGCCACGATTCTTCAGTACTTCGGTACTAACTATGGTTAGAGTACTGAAGAAAGTCGAAGGTTACATCGACCGAAACATTGTGAAAATGACATTCAAGATGAGAACAGTAGTCTGCTGAATCCAAATAATTCAAATTGCTTTTTGTTTTTATTGTTGTTGTTGTTTGGGTTTTTTGTTTTTGTTTTTTTAAGGTTACGGCAGGGTCATTAATTAAACATGAGATAACATTTAATTACGTTTGTCTGCTAACACGTTGTGTGTCGGTTAAGGTGTGGCTTTGATGATGATGATGATGATGATGATGATGATGATGATGATGATGACGACAACGACGACGATGATTTTTCGGCATTTTACTGAGACAAAATATTGTCTCTAAATATAGTGGTAGATACGGGTAGATAAAGGAGCTTATAACCTTCGTGCCCCGCTTGAGGGTGCCCAAAAGTTCCAGGAGTTTATAAAGATTGTGATTTCTTTTAAAAATCTTTATAAACTATTAAAAGCAGAGAGAGAGAGAGAGAGAGAGTGAGAGAGAGAGTGAGAGAGAGAGTAACATTTTTACTTTCAAAACCAATACGGTATTAATATATACATATTTGATTTCTTTCTTTACACACACAGATTTACAGAAAAAGGAATGGGGCACTTTGACCAAGATTTGAATGCTTAAAGTAGAACCCCTATGTACGGCATTAAAAATTAATAACAAAATACAGTACAGTTTGAACGCCTACTAGACACTATCCTCGAGTGTCTAAGGTCTTTCTGTACAGGGGTTTGTCAGAACAACCTGACATGAGGATACTTTTTCCATAGAAGTAAACCCTGACCAAATATTCAAAATCACATAGTATCCACTGCCCAAATAAGATCTCGCTATGGCTTTTACGAAGAATGGTGCACCTTCCCTAAGTGATGTTACCTCAAGTAACAACACGAAACTGGATACTCCACCAGACTAGATAAATTCTTGTACTGGAATTCAGTAAGACTAAGAGACTAAAATAAAAAAATATGATACAATATATGAAAATAATTAATTGGAAAGAGGAAAATTATGTTCTCAATTTCTTTACTAACTCAGTGTTTGAGAAATAAAGAACTTAAATGGAACATTCAAATATCTATGTATTTAATATAGAGTTCAAGTATTAGTCCCAGGTTGTGGGTCCCTTGATTTCTGAGAACTTCGACTGGAGTAAAATAAATCAAAAAAGGAGTATATAATCAAATAACGTTATAAATAACACCGTAAGGCGGGGCAAATACCGTAACCAGAGGCCGGAAAAAACATTGTATCCCACATCATAACCTGAATAAGCCTATCATAGTGACACCGGATTAAGGTTTGTATTGAAATATAGAAATAAAGAGGGAAAAGACAAGGAAATAAAGAAACCAAGATAAATATTAGATAATATAAATACGGTAGAACCCCGGAATACGGCATTCCAATTCGTAACAAAATACAGTGCAGTATATAATACACATGTATATAATCAAATAACGTTATAACTAATATCGAAAGGCGGAGATAATACCTTAACCAGGGGCCGGAAACACATCGTGTGCAATATGTACACGGATCTCTTTCTCTTTGTGTATATGTATGCGTACAAAAAGACTAGACAAATACGTACACATTCATACCATACTGGCTCTTAGATTTATTGGCATTTAAAGTGATGATTCTTGATGCCGACCACCACAAACACAAATGTTAAAAATACCACGACGCTTTTTGCTTTGTGAGACGGCCGAATCTCTTGGATTGGATTGGTTTGGAATTCTTAGAAAGAAAGGGGATCAAGATAAATCTCTTGTAGAGTTTAATCATTCTTAGCCGGAAGAGATTTTAAAATAAACTTTCATCCTTTAATCTATTGTTCCATTTTTAGCGATCCTAAAGCAACTCTTTAAGACCAATCCTTCAGACTTTTTCAAAATGGCTATCAAAATTAAGCTTTCTTCTTCAGTGGCAGTCTGATCTCAAATGTAAACGATGCTTTGAGAGTAATCAAATACTTTAAACAAATCTTTTGAATAAAGGAATGTAATATTCAAAAATGAAACACCTTTATCAGGATATATTTTGTCTGTGTCTCATTCTATTATGTTGTCTACATTAGAAATTCTGGGAGAAACGTTATTTCTACAATAGCAGGAAGATTATCTGACTTAATATATTCTGTATTTCGAAATTATCAACACACATTTATTTTTATTTTTATGTAAACCACTCTCTTTATACATACATTATATATATATATATATATATATATATATATATATATATAATGAGACAGATAATTAGACAGATATATACAGAGAATTTATTTGTAAATTTTATGTGCGTCCCTCTTTTTTTCACTCTCCCTCCAGATTATACACACACATTATATATATATATATATATATATATATATATATATATATATATATATATATATATACAGTGACGCAAATTTAAGCTCGGTTGAATGTAACTGTTTTAACAACCTTTTTGATTCACCTTTTATTCCTCTATAATTATACCTGTTTATATTTGACTTTTAATTGGAGCATTTAAATATATATATATATATATATATATATATATATATATATATATACACTTGTTTATTTTTATATAAACATGTTTACATCCCGCTGCTACAAACGGCTACTTGTTTCAATCAAACAACAAATATCATCAGGCAGCGACTTGACTATTCAAATGTTCAATGAATAATGGATTTTTATTTTAGGTAGGAACTCTTTAAAAGTTGGAGTTAAAAAACCTTAAAACACAGAACTTTAATTATAAGATGTAAAGAGGGACGGGCAATCTAAAGAAAACTAGAGAAATATAATGGAGAATATATATATATATATATATATATATATATATATGTATATATATTTGACTTTTAATTGGAGCATTTACATATATATATATATATATATATATGTATGTATATATATATGTATGTATATATATATATATATATATATATATATATATATAAATGCTCCAATTAAAAGTCAAATATAAAGAGATATAATTATAGAGGAAAATATATAACTCACATCAGCTTGCTTGCTTGGGCGTTTAAACAGTCTATCCGGTTTTTAACACTTCCGATTTCAAAAAATTCGCCGGCTTACCTATTTCATGGCTACCCTTTCTTAAGTATGATATTAAAAGCCACTACTGCTATTCAAATCAAACACAAGACCAATAATTCTTTTTGTTTTACTTATTTTAACGTATTTTCCTTATGAACAAACGTAGTTAAAAAAAAAAGCTGATTTAAATATAAATATATAATATATAACCATAATTATATTTATAGCCATCTTTCCTGCTTTTAGTAGCACACCTGTGGATTTTGACGATTTATTTTTTCAGGCCTTACTTAAAAAATATTTTCTCTTGAAGGAGGGGAGAGGTAGAAACTTGGTTTTAGTAGCACTTTTAGTAGAGCATCTTTAATTTTAATTAGTGCTTGCAGTAATGCTCTGGGGGCTTCCTTAAGTTTTTTTTTTTCGCTCACCACTTAAAAAAATATTTTCTAAAGACAATAAAAGATAATATAATATTAAAATCACTTTTTATTTTTAACATTTTTCATCTTAACCTTTAAGGGTCAATGGGTAGACTAGTGTATATATATATATATATATATATATATATATATATCCTCTCACACTCTCTTTCATTCTCTCTCTCTCTCCTATCATATATATAAAGGGATGAACATTAAAAAACAAGTGAAGCACGCATAGACCCCGTGAGTGCATAGTAAACGAGGCATAAAAAATAACTAAATTCAACATATGCATCCCCCATTTAGCCCCCAAAGTCCCCAGGGTACGTCAAATCATGCTGAAAATGAACAAACTGTGCAGTTTGAGGACTCAACATATGTAAATTTTAGTTCTGCACCAGGCAAAAAGAGAAACGATTACTCCATCATTTTAGCTCCCACCATTTAGCCCCAAAAGTCCTTTTGTCGGAGGATCAACAATATATATATATATATATATATATATATATATATATATATATATATATATATATATATATATATATATATATATACTCAAAACTCTGTGTATTAACAAGTATTACTAAAAAATTATTATTTGATTTTTGAAAACGTGAGAACTTGGAAACTTTTTGAAAATTTTGAAAACGTTCTTGTTCTGCTAAAAAATAGTTCCCTGTGCCAGGAAATTACTTTTTATTTAATTTTTGTATCTAACATGTTTTAGCGAATTTATTTCCCCGCGTTTGTGGAACTAGTTTTTTTTTTTAACTTTGAAACAGGAAAGCTCGTTTTCTTAACCTTATACAGAGTGAGTCATGGGAGATAACCCGGCATTTTGTTGGCATTTCAAAAAGTGTATAGCATTGTGAGGCAAGTGAGATGTTTTAACGTCAGATAACTATTTAGATATTTAAAAAGATATGATGCAATTTATGTTATTTTGCGATTAAATATGGCATGCGTGAATTGAAATAAAATGAGTGTATCGTTGTTTTGTTAATTATTGGCTGATTACATCGATTATAGGTAATATTTTTATGCTGTAAGTCAATTGCCCTGTTTTATTTTGTTCTTTTAATTTGAGTTCACTTATTAAAGACGGCAAATTGTAGCGGCATCCGCACTGGTTAATTGTGTGCGAGTTTGCGATAAGGGCTGAATAAAGAAGTTTTCGTAAAGATATATATTTATTCAACGGCGAGTCAAACACAAAATCGATTACACTCAACATCGTCTTACCATCAACGCTTACTCTGAGAACTCAGATTATAGGAAATTCCCATGCACACAAAACAAAATCACTGAAAAAACAAAAATACCTTAACTAAGGGTAAGGATAATGAGTAAACGTTAGATAAAATGATGGTTAAAATTATTACGAATTTGCCAGGATTCGAACCTGGAATCTTCTGATCCCTAGTCAGACGCGTTATACATTGCGCCACAAGTCCTGTCCGTATGCCGATAGATGTTACCGTGACTGTATATAGACAGTGCTAAATTCCGTTGATATGGCAGATAACTTTTTGGACAAGTTTACGAAACGGCCCAAGCCCCCTTATTTCGGGCTTTTGTGTGACTCGGCATTGTTCGTAACGAACCATATATAGATCTTCCAATCTAGGGACTCACATTTTTCAGAAAAAAGCATTTTTCAATTCGGTGCATCCGTTCGAAAGTTTTATTGGTATATAAGCAAACACAAATAAATAAACATTTAGAATTTTATTAATAGTATAGATAACTGGCCTGGGTGCCCGGCGTTGCCCGGGTGTTTGGAGGTGTGTGTTGAGCAAAATAAAAAAAAAAGTGGTCGTAGGCAGGCAGGCAAGCTCAAATCCGCACCGCGAAGGAGGAAAAGAAAGTGAAAAAAAAAAAAAAAAAAAAAACGTGATGTCTTTGCCGTTGCGTCGATCGCCAAACCGGAAGTGGCGAAGGTTAAGTATTGACTAGTCAATCGAAAATATGGGATGATTTTTGAAAATATAGGCGAAAAAACGCGACCTCTCCCTGTAGAAAAGTGCTGAGTTGAGGTTGAAGGAATTCATGTTTTTTAGGCAATCTTTCGATATTTGTCGTCCGAAGGGCAGAGCTTTAAAACGATACCGATCTCGTGAAAATCCGTCGCCTCTGTTGAAATTTTTAGACAGGCATACATACATCCATTTAAACAGACAGGTGAGATTTATCTTTTAGATTATATACTTATTATAAGTAATATTTTTTATGGTGTAAATGAGTTGCTCTGTGTCTAAATTTATATTTTGTTCTTTTAATGAGTTCACTTATTTAAGACGATAAATACTAGCAGCCTTCGCGCTGGTTAATTGTGTTTGAGTTTTTGATAAGCGCTGAATAAATAAGCCTTCGTCAAGATTTATTTGAAATTACATTAGATCTTCTTAAATATGTGAAAAGCTATGAGTCATTGACTTTATTTTTTTTTTTACTGACGGTAAAAAAAATCTCACTCACTCCACAACGACGTACATTTTTGACATGTGGACGACAGTTTGTTCTGAAATAGAACAAAGATATATTTTTCACGACAAGTGTATTTTGAAATATCGTATTGATATTTTATTTTCTTCAATTTAATCACTCCGAAGAAGTCTTGAAATAAAGATGAAACGTTGATGAACATATAAGTTGTTTTGTTCCTTTTTCATCTCTCCATCTTGTTGGAATATATATATATATATATATATATATATATATATATATATATATACTGGCAGGGTGACCTGAAGTTGCCCGGGATTGAATTATGCTCAACGAACGTTTAACATCCTCAGATTTCTATTGTCATCGAAATCGATGAGTTGGCCATTGTTCAATAAAATCGATTGATTGCCTGTTTTAATTGGGGATCTTTTGCGAATCACGTGGAGGAAGCTTCACATGTCTCCCGCAGTGATGAAATTCACAATATATATTGCACTGTAGGGAACCTACTGTTTATTTTATAAAATTATTTTAAATATATAATGGCCTGCATTTAAGTTAAAAATGTATCACGCTTCAATTGGGCTCTAAAGCGAAACATTAATTTCGAATGCGTTCTTGCCATATCAAAGAACCTATCAAATATATTATATATCTGGCCTTACTGCTTGCACGGTGATAATGGTTTATTTAAGTTTAAAACTAAAAGTCAAATATCATTTTGAAATTGTGCTTTAAGCAGAAACATTCTTTTCAAACGCGCCCTTGTCATATCAAAGAACTTACTATTGGTTTTATATGTTGGGCCATTCAGCTTGTGTGATAATAAAACTTCCCAAATGCATTTGTGATGTAAGGCTATATAAAATGTTCACTTTGGTCAAAATCGCATGTTTCTTCTTTCATCGTATTATTTTAATTATCGATATTTATCAAAAATCATTGCGACACAACACTTATCTAAGAACACTGCCAGGCACATAAAGAATTTTGACGTTAAATTTCATAAAATTGACCGAGCCTACTGAACTCATAGATATACAGAAAATGCTCTTTTCATATTATATATATATATATATATATATATATATATATATATATATATATTGTTGTGGTGGCAACCACTTATTTGCATATGCGAATAACATAACACTATAAATGGCAAGCCTAGGTTGGCCTTGGTGTGTCTTACTCAAATGCCACCGGAAGTGACGCCGAAGAGCGTACATGTCCTCCCACCAAGACTCTCTGACTCGACACCGTCATTTGTACATATTGTAAATATACCTTTTCTTTAATACACTTATTATTGCGTTATCTTGTTGTTTGCGTCTTCATTGTATTTCCTTACTAATTATTGTTCACCCTTGCAACCACAACAGTTGGCGACGAGATATGAAGCGTCAAATATAACAGTTTGACGAAGAAATATTTAAAAAAAAAAAAAAAAAAAAGTACAACGCAAAGGTTGACCATTTTTTTTTAAGGAATGCAAAGTGTTGACGAGCAAACGGATTTTACGCTAAAAAGAAATTTCAACTCAAGTGAAAAAAAAAACACTAACGTGGCAAAAGCGACAATTTACGCCGTTTTCTGGGAATCCGACTTGCTAACGAATGTAAAAGTGAATTTTTGTTTTGTCGCTACACGACAAATCTTACTAAAGGACCAACTTGCAAACGAAAAGCGAACTTTGTTCTGTCGCAAAAATGACAGGTCAGACCCGTATTACGAAAAGCAAGGAAGTAACCTACGAAAAAAGTTCACCAGTGGATTCTAATTACTGTTCTCCGTAAACAAAACAACAACTAAAGGACTTTTTAATTAATGTTTTGGTTGACGTCGGTACTAAAAGGAAATACCACAGCTAAAACTAAAATTCAAGGAAAGGATTTTTTTTTCTTTTTCTTCTTGAAGTTGTCACTGAATAACGGATAATACAGTAAAACGTCACGAAAAAAAAGGTAATCTCAATCTAAGAGGTATTTTAATTACTAAAATACTAGCGAAAAAAAAAACTCAAAGAACTAAATGTACTGCATACATTTATTCAATTGTGACTCGATTAAAAAAAAATCCAAACTTTTATTTTGTGGAAAGATTTACTTATTAGTAAGTGCCTAAAAACGGAAAGTCAATTCCATTTCGTGATTCCAGATAAACCTGTTTTATTTATTTATTTTTTTTTTTTGCAGCGTGACTCGCAAAAAGAATATATTATTGCAAGCAGCGGTATTATTATTGAAAACAGGAGCTTTCAGCAATTTGCTTTTTTGTTGTAACCCAAACCGGTGTATATTGTACATGGTACAATATTTTTTTAACTACACACTAAAAAAAAAAAAACATGGAAGACTTATCAAAAATGTTCATGCAATTTTTACAAGCACAGGCTGAGCGGGATGAACGCAGACAAGCTACACAAAACGAGCTTTTGCAAACACAAATACAGGCACAGGCTGACCGCGAGGAAAAGAGAGAGGACAGATGATTGAAATGGCAGCAGGAACAAGAAGAAAAGCAGAAAATGGCACAATTAAAGCAGAAAAAACTGCAATTGGAACAGGAAGAAAGGCATAAGAAACTACAATTGGAATATGAAGAAAGACAAGATGAACGTTTTGCTAAAACACTGGAACTACTAAAGAGTAATTCAGAAAATGTCGATAGTGTTAATTTCTCCCATACAACTATTTTTAATAGCATGGACACATTTCATTATGTGCCTGAGGAAGAGAAGAATTTTGAAGCATACTACACAAGATACGAGGATGTTTTTCAACTGGACTGTAAAAATTGGCCAAATAGTCAGAAAGTGAACCTTTTACTCAGAAAATTGGGTACATCAGAACACAGCAAATTCGTAGATTACATATTACCTAAACAAACTGCGGAATTAGAGTTCATGGAAGCTGTAAAATTACTAAAAGAATTATTTAATCCCAATATATCTCTTTTTCATAAAAGATGGATGTGCATGAATCTAAGAAAGATGGACAACCAAGATTATTTGACATACGCATCAGTTGTCAATAAAAACTGCGATAATTTTAAGCTTGCAGAACTAACGGTAGAAGATTTTAAATGTCTAATCTTCGCTCAAGGGTTAGTTTCCACGAAAAACGCAGAAATACGCAGACGAATGTTGTCTAAGCTGGAATCTGAGCAAGATTTAACCCTCCAGAAACTAGCAGAGGACTGTGAAAGGGCCATTACACTAAAAAAGGATTAAAAAAATATAGAAGAATCCGGAGTGGCATATGTAAGAAAAGTTAGAAAACCATACGCACCAACCAAGAACTTTACAAAGAAAAGCAATGGAACGGGATATTCCAAAGATAATAACCATAAATATAGTACAGAATATAACAAGCCTCTTCCTAGATATAACTGTAAGAGATGTGCAGAAAAGCATTGGGAATCAGATTGTCCTTATAAGAAGAAAAAATGCTACATTTGTAAGAAGGTGGGACACAAAAGCGATTGCTGCAGATATAAAGATTACACCAGAAAGAGAGTACAGCAAACAAAATTAAATACAAAATTAGACAAAGATCGGTGAAAATACGTAAAAGTGGAAATATTTAAAATATCAATAAAGTTACAACTCGACTCCGGCTCCGATGTTTCTATAATAAACCTGAATACGTGGAAAAAGTTGGGAAAACCAGCCATGATGAAAACTAGTAAAGCAGCCCGGACGGTAACTGGTGGTGGTATAAAATTTGAAGGAGAAGTTGTCCTCCCGATAAAATTGAAAGGGATTTCGAAGAAATTAAAAATATTCGTACTAAAAAATAGTGAAAATCTGTTTGGAATAGATTTAATTGAGAAATTCGGACTATGGGATAAGCCAATCAATACATTCTGTAAAAAATTAGAATGTTCTTCTCCAACAACAATAAATATAAAAGACGATTTAAAAAAATTATTTCCTGAGGCATTCACGACTAACTTAGGTCGCTGCAATAAATTCAAGGCCTCGTTTGAACTTAAAGAAAACGCCAGCCCAATTTTTAGAAAAAAACGAAATGTTCCGTTTGCTGGGTTGGAAAAGATTGATAAAGAATTAAATAGATTGGAACAGACGGGAATTCTATCAAAAATAGAACACAACGAGTGGGCAGCCCCCACCGTATACGTAATGAAAAAGAATGACGAAGTTAGAGTGTGCGCAGACTTTTCGACCCGGGTCAACTCCTTATTAAAAGATCACCATTACCCCCTACCAAGCCCAGAGGAAATATTCACGAAGTTGAATGGGGGTAATATCTTCTCCAAGATAGACTTGAGCGACGCGTATTTGCAAATACCGGTCGAGGAGAATTGCTAAAAAATACTATGCATCAATACGCATAAGGGATTATACAAATACAACCGATTGCCTTTTGGCATCAAAGTAGCGCCTGCCATCTTTCAGCAAGCGATGGACACCATGCTAAGTGGCATTGAGTGCGCATGTGCATACCTGGACGACATTGTTGTCAGGAGCAAATCCCTAGAAGAACATAAGGAACATTTGAAACAAGTATTTACTCGAATACAAGAATTCGGCTTTAACGTAAAAGAAAGTAAATGTGACTTTTGTATGAACGAGATTAAGTATCTTGGACACATAATAAACAAACATGGACGACGTCCAGACCCAGACAGATCTGCGGCAATAAAAAATATGCCAGCACCCGATAATGTAACAACCTTGCAGAGTTTCTTAGGACTCGCAAATTATTACCAATCTTTTATTGAAGGAATGCATAACTTGCGAGCCCCCTTAAATAATCTGCTTAAAAAGGATACACCGTGGAACTGGACGCAAGAATGTCAAACCGCTTTTGACAAAATAAAGAGCGCACTAACATCCGAATTATTCTTAACGCACTTTGACACAAACTTAAAAATAGTCGTCGCTAGTGACGCTAGCTCCTACGGCTTAGGAGCATGCATTCAACATATTATGCCGGATGGGTCTAGAAAACCAATAGCGCACGCTTCGAGAACGCTGATACCAGCCGAAAGGGCATATTCACAAATCGAAAAAGAAGCGTTGAGCATAATCTTTGCCGTGACTAAATTTCACCGATATTTATATGGTAGACAATTCATACTTGAAACCGACCATAAACCGTTAGTCACGATCTATGGATCAAAAAAAGGATTGCCGGTATACACCGCAAATAGATTGCTGCGCTGGGGTACAATACTACTTAATTACGATTTCCAGCTACAACTGCTAGCATCAAAAAAGATGTGCCATGCGGATGGACTGTCAAGACTGATACCACAGAAACACAATCTGGAAGAATCAGTCATTGCAGCAATTCGGACAAATGTTAAAGTAAAAAATATGGTCGCAAACATCATTAAGGAACTACCCGTAACTTTGTCGGACATTAAAAGGGAAGCCGAGAAAGACGAATATATAAAAAACATAAAAGAGAAAATTATAACGGACACAAAGGTGCAGGAAGTTTTCTCCATATGTGACGATGTGTTACTGTACAGCGAGAGAGTGGTAATACCCAAAACATTGCAGAATAGGATGTTAAGAGATTTCTACACAGGACATCCGGGGATAAATCGAATGAAGTCGTTAATGAGAAGCTACGTGTACTGGCGTAACATGGACACTGACATAGCGACAACAATTGATAAATGTAAAGGATGCCAGTTAGCGGCAAAATCTCCACCTATAGTACACAAACCTTGGCCGAAAACCGACCAACCATGGTCGAGAATCCACATGGACTTCGCTGGTCCAGTAGGTGAAAACTATTATTTAATTGTAGTAGATAGTTTCACAAAATGGCCGGAGGGAATGCGTTGCAGGAATCCAACAACGAACAACTCAATAGGGTTCCTACACGAGTTGTTTGCAAGATTCGGTGTACCAGACACACTGGTCATTGACAACGGAACGCAGTTCACATCCGCAGAGTTTAAGGAATTTTGCGAACGTTCCGAGTGAAGCACATCACGACTCCGCCGTATCATCTAAGGTCGAACGGCCTCGCGGAAAGGTTCGTGGACACGCTAAAACGAGCGTTAAAGAAATCCATTGGAACACCAACAGAAAAAGCTTTGCAACAATTCTTGCAAGTATATAGGATGACACCACATCCTAGTACACCATCAAACATATCACCAGCTGATCTAATGTTTGGCAGAAAGGTAAAATCAGCGTTTGACAAACTATTGCCAAGGCAGGCAATTATCCGAAACACGACACACACGAGAAGAAAGAAATATAACTCGGGAGATCGAGTATATTTTAAGTGCTACAGAAATAACACATCTAACTGGGAATGTGGAGTAGTAGATAAACGCATTGGTGATTGTACATACATGATTAAAGGTCCACAGAATATACATAAAAGGCACCTAAATCAGATAAAAAAACGTCATATCCAAGATGATGATGATACGACAACAGTCGAAGAGGAGGACACCATAGATATCATATACGAATCTTTTAATTTGGAACCGCCTCAAAATGCACCTGAACCCCGAAGATCAGGTAGGAAAAGAAAAGTGAATGAACCATTAATGGTAAACCCAAAAAGAAAAAGATATTGAAATCTGTGTGACTTCAAAACTTGGGAGGGGGGTGTTATGGTGGCAACCACTTATTTGCATATGCGAATAACATAACACTATAAATGGCAAGCCTAGGTTGGCCTTGGTGTGTCTTACTCAAATGCCACCGGAAGTGACGCCGAAGAGCGTACATGTCCTCCCACCAAGACTCTCTGACTCGACACCGTCATTTGTACATATTGTAAATATACCTTTTCTTTAATACACTTATTATTGCGTTATCTTGTTGTTTGCGTCTTCATTGTATTTCCTTACTAATTATTGTTCAACCTTGCAGCCACAACATATATATATATATATATATATAAATTTAAAGGGGATTACAACAGCAGTCTAAAGAGCAGTATGTATTTTAATGTAATAATAAAATCACTAATGTAATTAAAATACAAGAAAAACAGTGCTCGTTGTAATGCAGATACATAATAAGCTCAGTAGGCATATATATCCTAGAGCTATTTTAATAATCAGTAATATGATTGATAATTTACAATTTAAATTAAAAAAAGGTTTCATTAGGAGGAACACAAAAAATTCAATAAATTATACGATCGTTTCGGAAACGACGTTTTTATTGAGATAGACATTGAGCCATGGACAATAATTTTAATATAGTTTTTGGAAACAAAGTCTCCTCATCAGCAAAAGTATTGGGTGTTTTTTTTTAAAGACACCAAAAATAAACCTAGCATTTTTAAGTAAGGCAGATGTTTGGTGTCTTTAAAAAAACACATATAAGATTAAGATACATCTCAAGCATTTTGGGTGACACCGTTCAAGCCATTGAATGTGCCTTTGATGCAATGTTCATGTCTCCGATGTTTACAACAATTTGGTTAGCACACAGGTCTTGTAAAAGCAGATCTTAGTCCTGTCTGTGATGTCACGATCAGACCTACTCTATTCTCCAACCTTCCAAAAGCTACAGATGCCTTCTGAATTCGTCTGTGTATTTCAGTGTTGAGAAAGCCATCCCTCTACAGAGAACTACCAAAGTACATGAATGAATCAACTACTCCCAGTCTAACACCACAGACCATGATGTTCGGCTCCACATATGGCTGGCCCGGTTCAGGAGTGAACATCACCTTTGTTTAAGACAAACTGATCATCAGACCAAAGGCAGTGCAGGAGTCAGCAAAGCTATTCATTATATGCTGCATATCAGTCTCAGTGTGTGACAAAAAAACAGCATCGTCTGCATACAGTAACTCCTTGACCAAGACATGATGCAGCTTGGTTCTGCCATTAAATCTTCTAAGATTAAAAATGCAACCTGTGGTTCAAAACTTTAACATGACACCCTTATCGCAATACCGAAACGCATGAGCAAGTAGAGCAGCAAAATATATAGAGAAAAGAGTAGGGGCAGGAATATCACCTTGTTTGACACCATTGTCGACTGGGATTTCATCAGACAATTTTCCGTTAAACGAGACTCGAGCTTTCATGTCCCTGTGCAGTTCCTTGAATATTCTTACAAAGGTTGGAGGACACCCTACTTTCTCTTAGATTTACCAGAGAGCATCACTGTTGATGGTGTAAAATGCTTTGGTTAGATTCACAAACACTTGATACAGCGATATCTGTTGTTCAATGCATTTCTCTTGAACTTGCCGGGCTGAAAAAATCATATCCATAGTTCCCCTGCCAGACCTAAAGCCACTTTTTGACTCTGGAATAGCATTAGGACAAACATCCTCCAGTAACCTGTTTTTTAATAGAAGTCATGCGAGAACTTTCCCAGCAGCTTCCAAAAGCATAATCCCACGGTAGTGATCACTAACATTCTTCTGTCCCTTTCCTTTCAACAGGGTCACCAAGACACCATCAATCCAATCCTGTGGAACAGGAGCACCTTCCAAGATTTCCTCAACAAAACCAAGGATAGCATTAGCAATATTCACACCTCCAATCTTAAGAAGTTCCATCGGAACACCATCCAAACCAGGTGCCTTGCCACTGCTGACTTGTGCGACAGCCAACTGCATCTCGACCAGATTAGGCAAATGATCCATTCTGAATATGATATCACATTGTGGTAGGCTATCAATTGCATCAGCATCTACTGCTGAGGGATTATGAAACACATCAGTAAAGTGCTCTTACCATCTTTTAGGATATTTTCTGGATCCTTAATGACAACAGAACCATCTTTCAACATCAGGGGAGCTATTGAAGAGGTAGGAGGATCAAATAGTTGGCGCAGGAGTCCATAAAATTCCTTCGAAGTCTTTATGTCAAACGCCTTTTGAATCTGCTCCGTTATATTCATCCACTATTGGTTTTTCGTCTTTGCTCACGTTTCAATGTGGCTTTGACCTCTTTGTATTGTCGCAAATTAGTTGCATGATGAGAATTATATATAAGTAATTATTATAGTAATTAAATATCTACAGACACTAATTATTATAATAATTAAATATCTACAGACACTAATGTTTCATCATTTCGGGAATCTTCAGTGCAGGGTGTCAAGATTGACACCAGTCAACAGATTCAAACCCAGCAACACGAGCCATCTCTGGCTCGATTAGCAAAGACCGTATCCAATCAGCTACCATTAACCCTTGAATTAAAACATTTTAATTTTAAATGTTTTTTTACGTCCGTCAACGTGATCTAATCGTTATACGATGATCTATGCATTGACCGACTTAATTCAACTGAAAGTGCTCAACGATAAGAAATGAGTTTCCTAAAGAGGCTGTCATAATAATTTTTTAGTATAATAATTAAATATTAATAAATATATATATATATATATATATTTATTTATTTATTTAAGTAAATAGAGACAAGTTATCAACGATTCTCCAAATATTGAATATTTTAGATGTTATTCACAAAAAGAAATTATTTTAGACATTTGTATATATATATATATATATATATATATATATATATATATATATATATATATATAGATAGATAATACAATTTACTTGATTCTTCCGGCCTTGGCAGACGTGTTTTAAATATACTCTCCAGTGCTTTTTCTGTGCATATTTGAACTTTTCTTTTAATGATTTTGAACTCATTCCATTTGTGATTTTTTCCAAGGAATTCTGCCTTTTGGATCATTTTGGACCATCTTCCAGTTACGCGATTCCTTTGGAACTTACCTGTTGGATTGGAAGTTTTTAATTCGACCGTGTTTGGATTTTACCATTCTTGGATTTTTTACCCTTCACCGGACTATCCATTCATGTGAAATCTTTTATCATTTTTTTCTTTTACCTCCTAATCCCCTTATCTCACCCTTTTTTTTTAACAAAGTAAGATCTGTGACTTACTTGTGGTTTCATTAAATACTTTTACATGCAAAATCCGATCCTGCATTTTGCTAATTCATGCCCTCTGATGAGAAAGAGAGTATTTCTTCGAAACTCCGCGGATTAAGGACTATCCACTTATCTTGTGCTTCCTTTTTAAAATTAAATATGTTTTAACTCTTTTTCAAGATGTTTTTAACATGTTTTATTAATCATTTGTTCATATATATTTATATATATATATATATATATATATATATATATAACAAATAAATTACAGAAGTTTATATTCTAAATTTCAAGATGTAAACATCTTACTATACATTGATCATCGCCATGTCAGAACACGTGTTGGTGTTCCTTATGAAGACAAGAGCAATTCGAATTATCTGACTTCCAGAAAATGAATTATTGATTTTGGAAAACTTTAGAATTTAGAAAACTTTTGAAAACTTAATTTTCCATTTTTGTTGTTGTGCTGAAAAAAAAAAGAGAGGTTCCTTGTCAAAAATCAGGAAATTAATCTTTTATTTGACAATTTTTGAAAATTTAACTCGTTAAAAAGATTAGCTTTAAACATAAACTGATCTTAGCTCGTAATTTTTTTTTTTGCAAGGACTTGTTAATTTATACGTGAAATATACAAGGGTTTTGTACGCTCGTAAAAATATGTTTGAATTCTGCAAAATATCAGATTTCAAGTTCTTGCAAAGAAAATTGTTTTTTTTTGTTTTTTTTTTGTAAATGTAAAAATATTTCTGCCTTTTTCTATAAACAATTAAGAAAGTATACATTCTGGAAAATTAAAATTAATACGTGTCGGTTATTTAATTTTTCTTTCTTGACTTTGTCTGTAATAAATCCTACACTATTTGCATACATAATATTTTTGATTATGCGCATTAAAAGAGAATCAAAAACACTTCTACATGACTAAGAAAAGGACGCATGAACAAAAGAACAGGTTCTCTACTAACAGCTGCACAGAACAACGAGATTAAAGCTTAAATAGATAAATCCAGGAAAACACTAAATTTGGACTCTGTGGGCAAAGAGAGGAATATATAGACACTTGGAACGTAAGGGGCTACTACACACACACACACACACACACACACACACACACACACACATACACGTGTCTGATGATTCCCAAAAGAATGAGACACTAGTGTATGTAGGTATTTAATTATTATAGTAAATAATTAGGTATATATATATATATATATATATATATATATATATATATATATTTAGATAGATATATACATAACAAATAAATTACAGAAGTGCATATTCCAAATTTCAAGATGAAAACATCTTACTATATATTTCTTTAAGTACATTGGCATACTCAACTCTTGACAGCACCTGTTTCGTGGCGCAACATCATTCATGTAATTATTATGTTAATTATTGAATTTATTTTGCCCTTAACTCGTCAGAAGAAAAAGCACTTATCAATTTTAGTGAATTATATATATATGCGTATGAACGTGGCTCAGAGACTTAGGAATGAAGGTGGAGAGTTGTAGGTTTTGGTTTCGATTCAAGCCATATATATATATATATATATATACATACATACATATATATATAATGTATTTAGTTTGGATCTCAGTACGATATAGTAGGTTACATCATGTGCATGAATTAAATGATATTTACGCATATCTTACACCCGAGCTACTAAAAAACAACACAAAAACAACAACAATATTATTATTATTATTATTATTATTATTATTAATAATAATAATAATAATAATAATAATAATAATAATAATAATAATAAATAAATAAATTAAGATTTCGAAAAGTACATAAGTCAGAATACAGAAAGATTGATCACTACAGAGAGAGACACTATCAAGAAAGGAAATAGCGAAATCAGAGACAAAAAGACAAGAAAATAAAAATGGGTAGAGAAAGCTACAAAGAACGACAACAAAAAAGAATAACAGAAACACCTCCACCTGGCTAAGAAAAGGACGTATAAACAGTGGAACAGAAGCTTTACTGGCAGCCACACAGAACAACGAGATTAACGCTAAAATAGATAAATCCGAAGAAATTAGTAAAAGTAGATTCTATGGACAAAGAGACGAAACGATAAAGCACATAAAAATTGAATGCCACAAACTAGTCCAAAAAGAATATAAGGACGGGCACAACTGTGTGGGGAGGGAAGGCACTGGGAATTGTGCACCCGACTGCATCTTGAACATGCGAACAAATGATATGAACACTTCAGATGCTGCACTTCTATTTCTTGTTCTCTGTCAGCGGAGGAGAAATCCTTCACGACTGAGACAATTTTTATTTTTGTTCCTTTTCTCCGTATTAAAAAACGACCCTGGTGTCTACGTCTTTCCCGTGGGGAGGCTGGAGACACTACTGGAAAACAATTATTTGGGCTATCCAAACTCATCCAAGCAAGAAGACTGGATGTCATAGTAATTAACAAGAAGGAAAAAAACTGCTAAATTTTAGGACGAAGATCAAAGAGAAAGACTAAACAAATATGAAGAACTTGCCAGAGAACTGAAAGGAATATGAAACCTGAAGAAAATCGATACAATACCAATAATTGTAGGAGCACTATATCCCAAAGTTAAGCAGGATTGAGTTTAGTCCCAAGGAATTTGGGAAAAAAGATTAAGATGAATTGGAATCAAGGGAAGACTGCTATATAACAGTCAGTAATGCTTAAAATAGCTGAAATCTTAAGGAAAATCCTTAAATGCGGACACTATTCTACATGAGTTACAAACACTAACAGACCACGTAGAAACTGCAACAGGAGTAAAAGAAAAAGATAGATGAATTTCACATGGAATCAAAACTAAAACAGTAAATTTGTAAATTAACTACACCCTCCCCCACAATTGTGGTATCTGCATTGACACCACGCTAAATAATCAGAAGTATCAAGTAGGCTGGAAAGACCAGGGGGAGAAAACACCAACCAGACCTCCACTGGATGAATGCGAGGAGGACTTGGACCTAGGTGAGGCTTGTTTGCTGCCACCCAAATTCCAGTGAAAACCAATGGTCGATTCAAGCAACAAGTCAATGACAAGTGGCTGTTGCGATAATGCAAATTCATTTGCAAAGGTTATTGAAAGAGGTGGAGAATACTGGAAATCTGGGGAAACTTGTTGACAGCCAGACTCTCATATGACAAGATCAGATCATGTTACATACCAGTTCACCAAAGTTAAGCAAGATTGAGCCTAGTTAGTAGCAGATGGGTGACCATTTGGGAATACCAGATGCTGCAAGAACTGCAAAACCATAACGTCACCATTTCCCCAAATCGGGATACACGTGAGACTGGGAACCATTTGTGGATTTCATATTCCCTAATTACTTTATGCTTTGGGGGAAGACGGTTCAACCTGTTTAGGGTGAATGCGGCTGGATTGAGACTCCAAGGAACACCACTGTGTTAATCAGCAAGTAATCTGAGATGATGGCCTGCATTGGAACTCCTAGTGAATACAAATAATAATAATATCTTATTTTGTTCTAGTATGTTTTTGAAAGTCTTTTAGCAATGCCTTTCGTATGATACCATATTTAGGATACTTGTTGCACATGGGGGGGGGATCACTTTACAATATCATCACAATGGCTGGAGCTATTGTGACACTATTGTAAGCACTGAATTTCTGATCCTTCAACAGTGCAAAAGGCAGTCAATTTTCTGTCAATTACGCAAGGGCACAAAACAAATTGTCGCCATGATTACCAAGGGAAATGATGCTTATCATTGGCTCTGATTAACAAACAGATTGTCCATCGGTTGACATCACAGAACGACGGACAGACTGTAATCACTAAATTGCTGATAATGGCACTGGCTAGTAAAAATGGAATCGGAGAGTTTTGTTGTCCACTGATAAATCACTCACCGACATCTTTGCTTGACTAACAAAAGCAATCTTGCTAATGTTACAGCAATGGAACATTTGTTTTGATGTATATTCGCTTCAGGAAGAATCAGTGAGCGTTTTCTCGTTGTGAATCGAAAAATACGCAGAGAAATAAAATGCATTAGCAAAATGTATTACTGTAATTTGTAGCTTTCTTATTATTTTTTCCTCAACTCTTTTTCACTCCAGACACGATATATAGACCGCTGCCTCTGTTCAGTCACGAAAGACAAAGGATACTCCTTATGGGGACAGCTGCGCGTGTAATTGTGAGGCAAGGGTTGCGCAATATCCAACCACACCCCTCCTGAATCGGTACTGCTTGAGTCCAGTGGCAAGGAAAAGTCCAGGACGACTGGAAACAATGCCGAGATAAGCGGAGAGCACATACAGCACCTGAGAGTTCCAAATGGTCACCCATTTAGTACTGACCAGGTTCAACATTGCTTAACTTCGGTGATCCAGTGGGAACCGGTGTGTCAACGTGATTATGCTGTATATAGACACTTGGAACATAAGGGGATGCTATTTGGGATCGTGTCTAACAGGGGACTTCTTTTGGCGAAGTATGTGTATATTTATGCCTATGTATGTATATATGTGTTCGTAAGCGTATGTGTGTGCATTATATTTCTCTAAGTTCATATATGTGTATGTATTGTAGAAAATGTATTTGGACACAAATTTATCAACCATTCCCCATTCTATTTTCTTCGCGTTTCGTTGTCTCTGCGTGTTCCCGCCTCTTTGTGTGAATAAATTTCTTTACGATTATTTAGATGGTCGTATATATGCGTTGTATTCGGTTGCTTGTATTTCTTATGGATTCTTAATTCTCCAGCCCTTCTTCGCACTATTTCATAGTTCATGTTTTTTTTTTTGTTTTTTTTCTCTGCTTTTTTCTTTTTTTTTTTCATTTTACATATCTTGTGTTTTGAGGTTTGTCTGTTTATTTCTTTATCCGGTGTTAGATATTTTTATATTTTAATCTGCACTCTATATTCAATTTATTAAGGTTTTCAAAATAAATTGCGCTTTCTATCGGTGCATCCGATTATAATAACTAATTAAAAAATACCAATTAATATATCATAATTATCATAACCAATTAATATAAATGCACCAAGCCTCAAAGGGAAAGAAAAAAAAACGACAGCAAAACAGTCGCTCCTGATGATAGTCGGATGCACTGATAAAAAGCGCTTGAGTAGAATCTTGCTCAACAACAACTTTTGGGCGCCATTTTATACAACATGCCAGCTGAAATAAAAAAGACCGCTCGGCGAATCGAAAAGATATCCAGAAAAATCGGAAAAAAGAATACCTGTCGTGTTTAATCAGACGTGCTTTAATATATATACTAGCTGGGCGTCCAACGTTGCCCGGTCATACAATATGCTTAACGTGATATTTTAATTTATGCAGATTGCGTATGTATTATTATAGAATATATCCTCCGGTGGACTAATTCGCAAAACATATGAAAAATAATAATGATAATGTCGTTCATCAAATTCCGTCTGTGTTCGTTTACAATATCACGTCAGCTGATATTTGGTCTTGACGATCTTAAAAATAGTCTTTCTTCTCTTTTATAGATAAAAAGAAGAATTTTTACAGGGACATATTTTACATTACACCGGTGTAACGTAAAATATTCCCTTGTAAAAATTCTTTTTTATCTATAAGAGAAGAAAGACTATTTTTAAGATCGGATTTTTTCGATTTTCGATACTTATCAAATGAATTTCTGCACAAAACATATCTAAGAACACGGCTAGAAATCTAATTTAGCTTTGTGTGAAATTTGCAAAAGATAGGCTCAGCTGTTTTGAAACCTATGAGGAAGGAACTTATGCACACACACACACACACACACAAAGTGACTTATATATAATAGCAGATTAACAAACATATATAATTTTCTAGCATATGGTTCTATGAACAGAAATCACAGTGTGCAGTCAAATCTATGTCTATGCTTGAATTTATACAGCAGAATAAATAAATGTGCGTTTGTATTTGTGTATATATATATGTCCATTACTTCAATATGGGGGGGCAACTTTCTTGCGCTTTAGGCGAGGAAGTAGAAAAATTTAGCCAATATACTAACGTTTTTAACCCAGATGGGTCGTCTTCAATTACTTTGGTATAATGAATATATATATATATATATATATATACATATATATATATATATATATATATATATATATATATATATATTCATTATATAAAAACGAGAGACAACCACAAAATTCGCGGATAAGCCTGAAGAGTACTAGAGTGGATGAAACGCGGAATATTCAGTGTAGCTTAATCGCCATATATATTTTATAACTTACTAACATGCTCTACCTACGTATTGAGCACTTTTGAAGTAAATACTTAAAGTTTACGCATAAATTTATACTTTCGTATATTAATTTTATGTGAATAAATGAAGTAGTTATATATATATATATATATATATATATATATATATATATAGAGAGAGAGAGAGAGAGAGAGAGATAGATAGATAGATAAATATATAATTTTTTTTTTTTTTTTTCATGTAAATACAGTCATATCTTTCTACGATGTGCAGACCGTTTCAATCGTAATAGATCTCATCAGGCAAGAAAATTTAAAAATTAAATAGGTACAAGACTATTTTCAATTTTAGAAGAGAGAAAATATACTTTGCCATGACTGGCGTGAAGCAAGATTAATGTTCTTATGTAAACGGTCTGCACATCGTAGCAAGATATGACTGTATTTACATAAAGAAAAAGAAAAGGTATACTTTACTCTTTTTGATTGAGCACTATCAATGACCCTTGTTGAAATTCAATTATTCTTAATTTTTAGATACCTTTCAACCTAAAGAATTAATAAAACAGGTCAAAAACACTTTAAGAAAATTTAATTTTCCAAAAAAAAGGAGACACAAATTAAGTGAATTGTCCTTGATCCGTGGAGTTTTTTTTTTTTTTGTTCAGTTTGATTTTCTCTTTAAATAATTTCACGTTTAAATCGTGTTTTTCATCTTTAAATTTTAATTCTTTTATATTTTCATATATCTTATTTCTTAATGAATTGGACATAAAACAAAATTTGTATCAATTTACGAAAGAAATCCTAACAAACAAAACATTTTTCTGTTGTAAACACAAAAAAAAAGAAGAAAAAAGAATTCATCCCGTCATTTTTCGTAATGAATTTATGAAATTCAAGATGTTGCTGCTTAAAGGTCTTTACTAAATTTTAATGAAGACAACACACATGTGTGCAAAACAAAATTGCTTTAATGTTAAAATAAATGAAAAGGTATGAACAAATATAATCATAAATTGCAGAAAAGTATGCGGCTTTTGAAAAGACAATGATTCCACAAAGAAATATCTCTGTCAAACTAGATAACTTTTGTACTCTTGTAAAAAGGGTTTTTATTTTCTAAGATTTGCTTAAACATTGTAAGTTAAATGGAAGGTGCTAGCATAAAATTCTATTCATTGATAATATTGTTGAGGGATAAATTTTAGTAAAACATACAGTGAGAAAAAGGTACATTCTTTTGAAGTGTGTGGATATTCTTGTTCTCAAAAATCAGATTGAGTGACACATGGAAAGTGTTCGACTGAGCTTCAATCTATGGTCCCCCCAAAAAAAATTTCACAAAAAACACTCGTCTAGCTGTAAACACTATCAATAATTCCCCCCATTCTTTATCTGTGCCTAAACCTAAACGTAGATTCCATGAACAAAGCTTCTTTCTTAGAACTGCACGCCTGTGGAATTGTCTTCCGTTTTCCTGCTTTCCGGCTGACTGCAATATGGTTGTGTTCAAGTCTAACATGGATAGGTTCTTGGTGAGCCGTTCCATATAGGTTATCAAATTTACCCAATTTTCATTACTGATGGTTGCTGTATTGTCCGGTTCCTACTGTACACTCTTTAACCCTTATCCTTGAGTGGCCTCTTGGCCTTGATAATGTGGTGATGCCTATGTAAAAAAAAAAGAAATACTTTTCTTCTCATCAAAGAGTAGGAATTAACAAAATGCGGAATCGGATTTTGCGTGCAAAGTATTTCATGAAACTACAAGTAAGCACTAGAGCTTACTTGGTAAAAGTTAAAATATGGTGAAGCAGAGGGAATGGGGGGGGAAAGAAAAATGATTTCACGTCTGGTGAAGTGTAAACTATCCAATAACGGTAAAATCCAAGAAAAGTTGGTAAAAGTTTGGTATCCAGAAGTAAAAATCCAAAGGGATCGCAGTTTTATATATATTTTTTCTCTAATGTTTTATGTGTATTTTTAAATAAATGTCATTTGCATTACGTCGCTGTGAATACTATTTGAAATTTTCATAAACGATTCAAAAGAATCAGCGACTGGTTTACAAAATGAGAAAACAGTTTAAAAACAGAATACTTAGCAAAGCTCATCCCATGTAAAGAATGAGCTTTTACATAATAATATTACTATTTAGAATGCCATTCTTAATATTGTAACTGGTCTCTGTTAAATATGTTAAATGAAGAAATCTTCATGTTTTCCTCGCAATTATTTGGTCAGTTATTAGATTGATTTGTGCTACTGTAATGAGAGAAACAAGATAAAAATAATAAGGACCGAGGAGAGAAAGCACTAACTAGATCTCCACTGAATTTGTGTGAAGAAGACTGGGACCTGAAGGAGGTTTATTGCCACTCAAATTCCAGTGATAACCAACAGTCTATACCAACGAGAATACAATGGTAAATGGCTGTTGCGATAACAAAAACTAATCTGCAAAGGTTATCGAAAGATGTGGGGATTACTGGAAATCTGGGGAGATTTATTGTCAATCATAGTCCAGGGAACACCATAGATTGTTCTCAAAGAGAAATCTGTGATGATGGCCTGTGTGATTGCTACTAGTGAGTAAGTAGTTATAGTAATAATATTAATAATAATAATAATAATGGAAAATAGATTAACACCATTAGTTAAACCACTCCCTCAAAATGAAATTCTACTTTTTAAAAAATGTAACGTAATCATCTAAAGTGAAGCATGCATGGTCCCCCGTAAGTGCACAATGAACAATGACTAAGTTCAGCATTCGCTCCCGCCCCTATTTAGCCCCAAATGTCCCCAGGAGGTGTCAAATCCTCGTGAAAATGAACAAACGGTGCAGTTTTAAGCCTTAACATATGTAAATTTGAGTTCTGCACCATGAAAAAAAAAACAGAAATTTCCTTCCCTCCTTTTAGCCCCAAAACTCTCGAAGGCCTTTACATATTTAAATTTGAGTTCAGCACCATGCAAAACTGCTAAATACATAGAAAATTTTGGACAAATATGGTAAAATAGTCCCAAAAAAGGAGTGTTATTATTAGCCCTAATAGTGCCCTTGGGGTACACCCAAGAGTTATCGCGAAGTATAGGCCAACAAAATTATAGAGAAATTAGTTAGTTACAACTTTTCAGAAAGTTTTATATAAATCCAATGCATCATTTTTTTTTTAATAAGCACAAAAGTGTCAATTTTAGCCATTTTAACCCGAAACGGGTGAACGGATACATATATATATAAAAGTGAACGTGTCTGTGTGTCTGTGTATGTCTGTGTACATTTTCCTTCGCAATAACTCTGTTAATTTTCAGTCTACAGACTCGAAATTTGATATACAGGGTACTGAGATTTGGGAAAATCTATGTGATCGGTTTTAGGCCAGAAATTTGGCTGTTAAAGGGTCAAAGTTCAACGATTTGACATTTGAAAACTCTACCAAACTCCTCCGACAATTTTGGGTCTAAACACTTGAAATTTTAGATATAGGTTCCTTGGACATGGATCTAACTTAATAAATCGATTTGAGTCCAAAAGAATAAATATTAAGGGGTCGTAATAGGGGTCGAATTTAAAACAATTGACCTTTTTTTTTTTTGCTCAGCATACACCGCCAAACACCCGGGTAACGCCGGGCTGAAATACTAGTATATCTATAAAAGTGAACGTGTCTGTGCGTTTGTATGTCTGTCTGTCTGTCTGTCTGTCTGTCTGTCTGTGTACATTTTCCTTCGCAATAACTCTGTTAATTTTCAGTCTATGGATCTGAAATTTGATATACAGAATACTGAGATTTGAAAAAATCTACGTGATCGGTTTTCGGCCAGAAATTTGGCTGTTAAGGGGTCAAAGATAACGATTTGACATTTGAGAACCCTACCAAACTCCTCCGACAATTTTGGGTCTAAATACTTGAAATTTTAGATATAGGTTCCTTGGAAATGGATCTAATTTAATAACTCAATTTGAGCCCAAAACAATAAATATTAAGGGGTTATAATAGGGGTCTAATTGACAGTTTTTGTTTTTTAATTTTTTTCTCAGCATACACCTCCAAACACCCGGGAAACGCCGGGCATCCATGCTGGTATATATATATATATATATATATATATATATATATATATATATATATATATATATATGTGTGTGTGTGTGTGTGTGTGTGTAAAAGTGAAATTGTGTGTGTCTGTGTGTGTTCATTTCCCTACCAAACTACTCTGTCGATTTTGAGTCTACAGACTCGAGATTTGACATTATGGGTTATTGAGATTTGGGAAAATCTTTTTAATCGGTTTTCGGCTGCCATGGGGTCAAAGTTAAACGCTTTGACCTTTCAAAACTCTACAAAACTCCTCTGCCAATTTTGGGTCTAAACATTTGAAATTTTAGATGTAGATTATTTGGACATGGATCAAACATTTTAATTTGATTTGAGCCCAAAACAATAAAAGTTAAGGGGTCAAAATTGGGGGTCAAAGTTTAAAAAAATTTGACCTCTGTGGTCTCTACGAAATTATTGAACCAATTTTTGGTGTAAACAATTGAAATTTTACATAAAATGTATTCAGACATAGGGCAAGCTTTTTAATCGGTTTTGGCCGAAAAATTGTCAAAGTTCAAAAAGATTTGACTTTTGCGCTCTCTAGCAAACTAATAAGCCAATTTTGTTTTTAAACATTGGAAATTTTACATAAAGGGTAGTCACACATGCAGCAAGCTTTTTAATCTCTTTTGGGGCGAAATTTTGACTGCCAAGAGGTCAAGTTGAAAAAGTTGAAATTTCAGACTCTACCAAACTCCTCCGCCAATTTCGGGTCTAAACACTTAAAACTTTAGATGTAGGTTACCTGAACACGAGTCAAACCTTTTAATATATATACATATGCACATAAAGTTACGAACAGTACATAGGGCCCGAGCAAAGCCGGCATGAACTGCTAGTATATATATACCTTTTGTTTTAAGTATGTTTGGAACAACGGTGTGTAACTGGCGTAACAGATCAACCGGTATTCGAACAAGGAACGCTGAACCCGTAATCCAGAATCTTACAATTGAACCAATTTCACATCGATGTATATATACCTACATAAGCTTGCTTTTATACTGCACATAAATATTCCATTTACCTACCAATCTACATAAACCTCTGTTTAAATCTCAAAATAATGCACTTCTTTTTGTCCGTTGTCTATTCCGTTTATCCATTATAACAACCTAGAACCACCTCCTCCCTCCACCCCAATCAAGCGCAAACAATTCTTTTTCTCTCCAAGAGAATAGAAACCATCCATGCATATTGGCCCAAAGTACCTTGAAAAGTACCTGAATCCTCTAGAGCTCTCCGCATCGGATCAGGAATCCTTTTAGCACAATCTGACGCATTGTTTCCCTGGCTTCATAAATCTCTTTGCTAATCCGCAGAGGGTTATTTGCGAAGCGGAACTCAGATTGTTAAAAGTTAGTCATACTGCGTCGGTATTATCAGAGGTGGCGGTAAAAGGCAGACATACTATCAGGATCGCTAACTGCGGTTGATAATTAGATGAAACCACAAAGAGTGATTGATTGAAAGGACACGAGACGGATATTATGTGGATAGATTTTTTTTGTGTTAGTTTGTTAAAAAATATACTCGTTGTTAATTGTTTTATTTATTTGGTACATATGCACAGAACAATCTGCTTTTTATTTTTTTTTTGTGTGTGTGAATGTTGCCTCGGCATATTCCGGTAATTTACATAAACCACCGGAATATGGCGAAATGCTCAGTCAATGCAGCAAACGACAGTTAACAAATTGGAAAAAAAATATTAGCTTTACTTGTGCAAAAAATAATTCGTTAAAAATAAATAATTTTAGTAAAGCTGTTAAAAAGGGTTCTTGGCCAGGATTTTCTTCTTTTATTTTTAGGACACCCCTTCCCTCAATTTAGAGGTTTCCCGCGAAGCCCTGGTTCCTTTACAAACCAGAGTGAAACAGGTGGACTAGCATTTTAGACGGGATTAGGAGGGTCTTACTTATCACATTTTATTTCTCTTTTTCTTTTTCCCCACACCCTCGACACAAATGAAGTTTTTTATTAATATTGTTATCTTTTTTTTTGTATTTTTTGTATAAATAAAAAAATGTTTTAAAATTGGGTTTAAGTAGGACCCCCCCATACACACACATTTAAAAGAGTAATTAGAATAAAAGATGTTGGCTGAGAGAGAAATCTTTTTTTTTCTAACAGAGACAAGATGGATCAACGAACCTCATCATCCCCCTTTCTTTTTTGAGTTAGCCTAGTGCCTAATTTTTTTTGTTCATTTTTCCTTTTGTATTTTTCTTTTTCTATTGAATAAAAAATTTGATATACCAAAGTGTAGTATCTGTTCTGATGCTACACTGGACTTTTTTTAGTTTCGGTTAGTGGATGAGAAATCCTTCATGACTAATACAGTCTTTTTTTTATTTTTGATACCAAGCAGAGTGCTCCTTTTGGAGGAATTGGTTTCCACCCACATTAAAAAACGACCTTGTGTCCAACTCTACCCTCGTGGGAAGGCAAGTAAAAAAAAAAAAAGCTGTTACAATGAATCGAATGGGCTTACAGATTATGCTATCGTCGCCAGAAAATGTCTGTTTTCATTTTTACAGATTATGCTATAGTCGCCAGAAAAAAGTCTGTTTTCATTTTTACAGATTATGCTATAGTCGCCAGAAAATGTCTGTTTTCATTTTTACAGATTATGCTATAGTCGCCAGAAAATGTCTGTTTTCATTTTTACAGATTATGCTATAGTCGCCAGAAAATGTCTGTTTTCATTTTTACAGATTATGCTATAGTCGCCAGAAAATGTCTGTTTTCATTTTTACAGATTATGCTATAGTCGCCAGAAAATGTCTGTTTTCATTGTTACAGATTATGCTATAGTCGCCAGAAAAAAGTCTGTTTTCATTTTTACAGATTATGCTATAGTCGCCAGAAAATGTCTGTTTTCATTTTTACAGATTATGCTATAGTCGCCAGAAAATGTCTGTTTTCATTTTTACAGATTATGCTATAGTCGCCAGAAAATGTCTGTTTTCATTTTTACAGATTATGCTATAGTCGCCAGAAAATGTCTGTTTTCATTTTTACAGATTATGCTATAGTCGCCAGAAAATGTCTGTTTTCATTTTTACAGATTATGCTATAGTCGCCAGAAAATGTCTGTTTTCATTTTTACAGATTATGCTATAGTCGCCAGAAAATGTCTGTTTTCATTTTTACAGATTATGCTATAGTCGCCAGAAAATGTCTGTTTTCATTTTTACAGATTATGCTATAGTCGCCAGAAAATGTCTGTTTTCATTTTTACAGATTATGCTATAGTCGCCAGAAAATGTCTGTTTTCATTTTTACAGATTATGCTATAGTCGCCAGAAAATGTCTGTTTTCATTTTTACAGATTATGCTATAGTCGCCAGAAAATGTCTGTTTTCATTTTTACAGATTATGCTATAGTCGCCAGAAAATGTCTGTTTTCATTTTTACAGATTATGCTATAGTCGCCAGAAAATGTCTGTTTTCATTTTTACAGATTATGCTATAGTCGCCAGAAAATGTCTGTTTTCATTTTTACAGATTATGCTATAGTCGCCAGAAAATGTCTGTTTTCATTTTTACAGATTATGCTATAGTCGCCAGAAAATGTCTGTTTTCATTTTTACAGATTATGCTATAGTCGCCAGAAAATGTCTGTTTTCATTTTTACAGATTATGCTATAGTCGCCAGAAAATGTCTGTTTTCATTTTTACAGATTATGCTATAGTCGCCAGAAAATGTCTGTTTTCATTTTTACAGATTATGCTATAGTCGCCAGAAAATGTCTGTTTTCATTTTTACAGATTATGCTATAGTCGCCAGAAAATGTCTGTTTTCATTTTTACAGATTATGCTATAGTCGCCAGAAAATGTCTGTTTTCATTTTTACAGATTATGCTATAGTCGCCAGAAAATGTCTGTTTTCATTTTTACAGATTATGCTATAGTCGCCAGAAAATGTCTGTTTTCATTTTTACAGATTATGCTATAGTCGCCAGAAAATGTCTGTTTTCATTTTTACAGATTATGCTATAGTCGCCAGAAAATGTCTGTTTTCATTTTTACAGATTATGCTATAGTCGCCAGAAAATGTCTGTTTTCATTTTTACAGATTATGCTATAGTCGCCAGAAAATGTCTGTTTTCATTTTTACAGATTATGCTATAGTCGCCAGAAAATGTCTGTTTTCATTTTTACAGATTATGCTATAGTCGCCAGAAAATGTCTGTTTTCATTTTTACAGATTATGCTATAGTCGCCAGAAAATGTCTGTTTTCATTTTTACAGATTATGCTATAGTCGCCAGAAAATGTCTGTTTTCATTTTTACAGATTATGCTATAGTCGCCAGAAAATGTCTGTTTTCATTTTTACAGATTATGCTATAGTCGCCAGAAAATGTCTGTTTTCATTTTTACAGATTTTGCTATAGTCGCCAGAAAATGTCTGTTTTCATTTTTACAGATTATGCTATAGTCGCCAGAAAATGTCTGTTTTCATTTTTACAGATTATGCTATAGTCGCCAGAAAATGTCTGTTTTCATGTTTACAGATTATGCTATAGTCGCCAGAAAATGTCTGTTTTCATTTTTACAGATTATGCTATAGTCGCCAGAAAATGTCTGTTTTCATTTTTACAGATTATGCTATAGTCGCCAGAAAATGTCTGTTTTCATTTTTACAGATTATGCTATAGTCGCCAGAAAATGTCTGTTTTCATTTTTACAGATTATGCTATAGTCGCCAGAAAATGTCTGTTTTCATTTTTACAGATTATGCTATAGTCGCCAGAAAATGTCTGTTTTCATTTTTACAGATTATGCTATAGTCGCCAGAAAATGTCTGTTTTCATTTTTACAGATTATGCTATAGTCGCCAGAAAATGTCTGTTTTCATTTTTACAGATTATGCTATAGTCGCCAGAAAAAAGTCTGTTTTCATTTTTACAGATTATGCTATAGTCGCCCGAAAATGTCTGTTTTCATTTTTACAGATTATGCTATAGTCGCCAGAAAAAAGTCTGTTTTCATTTTTACAGATTATGCTATAGTCGCCAGAAAATGTCTGTTTTCATTTTTACAGATTATGCTATAGTCGCCAGAAAAAAGTCTGTTTTCATTTTTACAGATTATGCTATATTCGCCAGAAAAAAGTCTGTTTTCATTTTTACAGATTATGCTATAGTCGCCAGAAAATGCCTGTTTTCATTTTTACAGATTATGCTATAGTCGCCAGAAAAAAGTCTGTTTTCATTTTTACAGATTATGCTATAGTCGCCAGAAAATGTCTGTTTTCATTTTTACAGATTATGCTATAGTCGCCAGAAAATGTCTGTTTTCATTTTTACAGATTATGCTATAGTCGCCAGAAAATATCTGTTTTCATTTTTACAGATTATGCTATAGTCGCTGGAAAAAGTTTTTTTTCATTTTATCAGAAATGGAAATTAATCGGACACAGACATTTGAAAGAAAATGCATTTAAAAACAATGAAATGTCGTGATTGGCAGATTCGCTTGGAGGTGCACAAATGACTATCATAGGATTTTTTTCGAATCGCGTTTTAAAATTAAAATAAATTATAAAGATTATATACATGTGGACCCACAACATCACAACTGTTAAAACTTTACAACGAGAATGTGTCATTATTTATGACCGAGCAACGCCGAGTGGCCTGTTAGTATATATATATATATATATATATATATATATATATATATATATATATATATATATATATATGGCGATTAAGCTACATTGAATATTCGGCGTTTCATCCACTCTAGGATTCGTCAGGCTTATGCGCGAATTCTGTGGTTGTTCATCGTTTTTATATGGTTCTCTTCTGTTGAGGATTTTATTTAGCCAATAAGCTTTCTAGTATCCACCGCGCCCCTTCCTATCAGCCAATGGGCATGCATTTTATCGAACAAAGGATCTTTTTTAAAACTAGGTTAGTGGTTTAAGGCAGACATTTTCTTTTTTTATATATAAATATACATATGTGTACATACATATATGCACATATATATATACATACATACATATATATATACATGCATATATGTGTGATCGTTTATGCATATTCATGTTTATTTAATTTATTTATTTGTTTATTTTCTATTGTGTTTGTTAGTTTTAAAACTACTTTGTATCGCTATCCTAGAGTAAATTTTACTTTGTGAACAGTTTTAAAACTAACAAAAACAATAGAAAATAAACAAGTAAATAAATTAAATAAACATGAATATACATAAACCATCACACATATATGTATATATATATGTATGTATATATATATATATATATATATATATATATATATATATATATATATATACGTGCGTATATGTATGTACACATATGTATATTTATATATAAAAAAAATGTCTGCCTTGGCTAACTAAAATCCTCAACAGAAGATGACCATATAAAAACGATAAACAACCACAGAATTCGCGCATAAGCTTGACGAATCCTAGAGTGGATGAAACGCCGAATATTCAGTGTAGCTTAATCGCCATATATATTTTATAAATTACTAACTAGCTCTACCTACGCATTGAGCACTTTTGAAGTAAATACTTAAAGTTTACGCATAAATCTATACTTTCGTATATTAATTTTATGTGAGTAAATGAAGTAATTATATATATATATATATATATATATATATATATATATATAATAGCTGCTAACGAATGTGTGAACAGTGTCTGTAATTGTTGTTGCCAATGAATGAATTTGCAGAACACAACACAAACGTTTATGACATTCTGATACCAGTCTACCTTACTATGAGTTAGGAGGGGAGATAATTAATCCAATACACATTATTGTAACTGACACTAAAATATTTGTCCTCACCGTATGATATGGTGATATTCAACCAGAATACGAACACTGAACACGTAATCCACGATCATACCAGCCACGAAAAATCTTTAAAATAATGGTTATTTTCATCAGCTGATTTTTCTTTTAAGGTGACTTTAAGAAAATTTCATAGGGTTAAGTATTCTTTTTAAAATAAATTGTAGCAAATCAGTACGTGTAATACTAAGAATACAATTGAGAATTATTTAATTCCTGTTCATGGCTGAAGGAACGAGACCATTCTACTCTGCATTCCGTTCCAAATTCTATATAGATTCCTAAGTTGGTAATTAATTACTTTTCAAAAGGAAGCCTTTACAATATTGTTTTGTGCTGCGACTAACAAGTATTTGTTGCATACTTAGTTATGTACTCATGAGATGTTTACCTTTAAAAAAAGCACCCTTATGACCAAATATATGGTTCATGAAACCGACACTCCCTAAGAACTAAATATAGTTATATTTATTTTATTATACTAGCATTTCAGCCCGGCGTTGCCCGGGTGTTTGGAGGTGTATGTTGAGCAAAAAAATAGAAAAGCGGTAAATTTTTTAAACTTTGGTTCCTATTATAACCAATTAAAATTTATTGTTTTGGGCTCAAATCAAGTTATTAAGTTAGATCCATGTCCAAGAAACTTATATCTAAAATTTCAAGTGTTTAGACCAAAAATTGGCGGAAGAGTTTGGTAGAGTTTTCAAAGGTCAAATCGTTGAACTTTGACCCCTTAACGGCCAAATTTCTGGCTGAAAATGGATTACAAAGATTTTCCCAAATCTCAGAACCTTGTATATCAAATTTCGAGTCTGTAGCCTCAAAATCTACAGAGTTATTGCGTTGGAAAATGTACGCAGACACGTTCACTTTATATATATATATATAAAACTTCGTTGCACGAACCTCATAAATCGATACTCAACACCAGAGGGCCTATATATATATATATATATATATATATATATATATATATATATATATATATATATATATATATAAATAAGGGAGTAGTCACCAACAATGTGTATTTTTTAACATTATTTTATTATTCCGTGTCCTGGTTTTTCATTGAGAATTATGTTTGTTGGTGACTACTCCCTTATTTAAATATACATCTTTCTTTCGTTGGAATTTCTTAACCCATTATATATATATATATATATATATATATATATATATATATATATATATATATATATATATATATATATATACAAACATGCTGCTTCAGTCTTTGACAGACTATGGATACCAATGAACGGGTGCCTGTGCATGGAGTTTTTGTGGCAAGAGTTGCACAATCTCCAACCACACCTCTCCTGAGTCGACATTGTTAAATACCAGTGGCAAGTGAAATGTATGTACAAGACGACTGGAAACACATGCCGAGATAAGCGGAGAGCACGTACAGCGACTAGAATTCCCAAATGGTCACCAACTGGTACTAACCAGGCTCAGCCAACGTTCCTTAACTTATAACACACACACACACACACACACACACACACACACACACACACACACACACACACACAGTGTTTAAAAATAAAGCCTCCTATTTTGTTTAACTCGTGAGAGAGATGGATAGATAGATATAATTATATTGTAATGAAATCACGCCACTGATTTGTCATAAGATTAGATCGTTATTTCGTTGCTTTCCAAATTAAACGCCTCAAAAAGAAACTGATTGAGCGTCGAAAATAGTTGGTGCTATTCTGGGATGTGACGTGTAATATACGCATGATAATTATATCGGCAATGTCTGCGGCCTTTCCGAAGAATTCCACGTGACACACTTACATAGAAATACAATTTCACATTTTTTTTTTTTTTCATTAGAAACTGAAACAAAGAAATATCGACAAGTCGAATCAACTGGCAAATTATGGTTGAAATCCAATTCCAATAAACAATTCCGATGATTCATATCATTTGGATTCTTTGGGTTCCTACGCTCATCTTGAGTGCTATTTACACAATGTTTCAGCCGATGTAACCTCCGGCCTACTTCAGGTGTATCTTGTTGAACTCAGGAATTTTTCTGTCGAATTCTGCAACAAACCATGGCGTTGGTAAAAATTCAGTTATAAAATTACACTCTTCCGGAGGCTTAAGATTCAATCCTCAGTACAGGCTACACACAAAATATAACTTCAAATTACTAAGGACTTTTTTTTAAAAGAAGTCACCACGTATCAAGGCCTAGAAGTCACTTGAGGATAAAGGTTACAGAGTGAATAGTAGTCAATGGGACAATATCATAGTAATCGTTAGAAGTGCAAATTTGGTAAATTGGATTACTTAAGGGGAACGACTCATCAAGTATTTGTTTACATTGGACTTGAATACGGCAATATTGTAGTAAGCTGGAAAGCAGGCAAAGGAGCTTTGTTCATGGAATCTACGTTTAGGTTTAGGCACGGATAAAGAGTGGAGGAGATTATTGATAGTGGTTTCAGCTGGATGAGTGTTTCCCGTGAATGTTTGGCGAGGGGTGACCATAGATTGGAGCTCAGACGAGCACTTGCCATGAAAATAACGATAAAGCAGAGACAGGCTAACAATGTCTCTTCTGTTGCAGGGAACATCCATCACTAGGCTACAAAGTCTATTTTGAACTGCCAAGGCAGGATAAGGTTTTTCTAGCAACTCCTGCCGAGATATGGCAACAGTACTCCATCTTTTGACGTACCTGGCTCTTATATAAGTAGCATCAGCCGTGATATATCTACTGGAGCGGTAGAAGCATCCCACCATTTTTCCAGCAACCTTGGCAATGGATTTGAAGTACGTTAGATCAGGAGTAAAGATCAAGCCCAGAAGCTTGTCAAAACATAACCCCCCCCCAGACGAGAGCCGTTCATTTCAATTGATGCTAGATGGTGATCAGAGCGTTGATGATGTACAGATTGAAGTTTGGTTGTAGATGCATTGAAAGTAAAGACTTCTACCTGGCCATGGTTGACAGAACGAGAGTATGCTACCTCCATCGATTAAATCAAGAAGTCTGTTCAAAATTCCGTGCAGAGTATTAAGTTCGACGGAAAAATTCCCAACGAGTTTGACAAGATACACCTGAAGAAGATCGGAGTTTACATTGAACGGAAAGTTGTAAAAATAACACTTAAAATGAGATTAGTAGTCTGAATAATAAAAATAATTAATCCACATCTAAAAAATCCAGAAACGTAATTCCGATGATATTAATTGAACTCATGCTGAAATATTGCCCGGACATGCAAACAAACAGAAAAGTGGTCGCCATTTATTCATATCTGTATAAACATTATATATATATATATATATATATATATATATATATATATATATATATATATATATATATATATATATATATATATATATATAAAGCTGAATGTCTGTGTGTATGTGTGTGTCTGGTCACGAATAGGCCCATATATGGTTGACTATTTAAAAAAACTGATTACATATAATGATAGAAGATGTATTGAGACACAGGAATGGGTATGTTTGATCTGGCAGAACGCCTGGTCAACAAAGTATGAAAATAAAACATTTAAAAATTAAATAAAAAACGTTTACAAGTGTTTTTGATATAGAGGTACATAAGAATACTTTGATAAGTATGTTTTAACTTAAATAGGGTTGGTATAATAAAATTGTGGGGTCTGAGTTCGCGCCTGGCCTCCATAGAATGGAAATAGACACAAAGTTTAATAAAGACTGTTCATATCTATCTGCGTAATATACTTTGATAATTATGTTTTAGTTTGAAGAAATATGGTATGATAAAATTATGAGGTGTTCGTTCGCGCCTGACCTCCATAGAATGGAAATATGTCACAAAGTTTAACAAGGCATTTTAATATAGATCCACAGAATATTGTGATAAGTGTTTCAGTATGAACAGGTATGGTATAATAAATTATGGGGTTCATCTATTTTATTTTTACTTTCATTATATTTTGCTTTGGTTTTGATACCCCCAAATTCGAAGCTATCTCTTTACAACCCTTCCTATTCATAACCTATCATACTTCAATAAATCAGAGTCCATTTTCTATAGGCTGCTTTTGAACCAAGTCAAGGACGGGTACTTTTGCTAGTATATATATATATATATATATATATATATATATATATATATATATATATATATATATATATATTAGCTGTACCCTGCCACGCGTTGCTGTGGCTCAAATTGGCTGGCGGAATGGAAAAAGTTCCAAAAGGAGAAAACGCATGTTTCTTATACGTTTAATTTCCCATTTCGTATAGGTACACAGTTTTTGTTGTTCGATTTTCTAAGCTGATATAGAGATTTTCTTGTTTGGTGACTCTTGAACACGTCGTAACATAAATTGTCCAAAAAACATAAATTGTCTAAAAAACATAAATTGTCCTGAAAAAACAGTCAGTGTTTAACTGTAACCGGCATAGTTGTAAAGATTGTTCCCTGAGTTTTGTTGATGGTTATTGCAAACGACAATAAAATTGGAAAGTGAAATTTCTTAAAGTGTAATGGTATATCTGGTGGAATCATAGGAATGCCTGGGATGAAAATATATTCACCAGTGAAAGGTCCTGTTAATATTGTTGTTTCTATTATATTGTTTGTTAATTTTTTTTGACTGCAATCTATGTGCCATTGCAAAGCTTGGATTGGTTTATATTTCACAACATGATAATAAGTACGCCAATTTCAGTTGCAATACATGCGGTGGCATCCCTGGAAAATATAGCTGTTGGATAATTAACCACTTTATCTGCTTGTCGACGGATTTGTATTTGACTACCTAACTTGGAATTTTACGTTGAATAATAGCGTTAAGTTTATGGACGTCTTTGTATTGAGCTGCAAGAATCACTCGTTCACTCAGTCAAGTGGAATTCGTATAATTAATTTGAATATCTGCAAACATTTTTTAAACCAACTCTTCTTTTGATGTAAAAAATTACAGAAGTTAATAGTCAAAGAATTTCGCCCTTAACTCGAATCAGCTGGCATTTTCCCAATAACAATTTAATGTAGAAATATCGTTTTATGAATAACTAACGAATCATAAATTAGATTTTTATATATATACTAGAATCCCCGTTGGGTCAGTATGCTATATTAGCTATGGAATTAATGTCTGAGTGTGACATATGTGACGCAAAGTATATTAAAATGAAAAAGAATGTAGATAGATTTCTATGAGTTGTTCTGTTTATATTTGTTTATTAAAAAAAACTTTCAGCCATTGAATTATAAGCGGTTTGCCATACTTATAGGCAAGTGTGCACTGAACAGATACAATAATACTTAAAGTTAAATTCAAATTTTGATATATCTTTTAATTTAAACGCGAAAAAAAAAAACAATTGGGACGCCGAAACGTACACAGTAAAACAATACGTTTTATTGCCATGTTGATTATTCATTTGTAACGCAATTTAAAAGAAAAACATATTTTGGAGGTTATTTATTTATGTTGGTAGGGTAGAAGAAAATATATGAATGTTTTTAAGAAAGGTGTATTAAAAAATGGAGAATAAATTAAAAAAAGGGAAGGCGTTAGGGAAATCGTCGTTGTAAAATTCTTTTATGGTTGTCAAACGGGTTAAAGTAGATTTATTTGTAAGAAAATTGTGTTGAAATAACTTAAACATAATACGGAAATGAATGATGTAAAAAAAGTTAAATAATATCTTTTAAATAATAAGGTTATTATTTCAGTTCAAATTCTGCAAAAATAGCGATTTATATTTATTTGTTTACGCTGTTATTGTTTTATGTTTATGTACGCCTGCGCAACCGGAAGTCGTAAACCGGATGTGCCTTACAACACCCTAACAAGGCCATTCCAGTTATATATATATATATATATATATATATATATATATATATATATATATATATATGTAATACAACTATATATAGTTGAATTAATAAAACTATTCTTCATCTAATTCAGTTTGTGTCTTTCCGTTACCTCTGCATTGTACTGCCTTCTACATATTGCATACAAATTACAAATACTATACAATGCTTCAAGCAAACTACATACCCGGTAGTGTTTGAATATGTGGTTAAGTCGCGTTTCTAGTCATTTAGAACTGCTTTAAAGCTTCAGTGCTCACTCATTTCTCGCCCAAATTTCAAACAATTATTACACTTTATAGTTCACCTTCTCAGCTATATTGTGAATTTTTGTTTAAATTTTTGTTCAGTACAACAAAAGCTATGATATTCAAAATTATAAAAAAGCGTAAGGAAGTGGGCGATGTTTTTATGACTGGTTTCCATAGTAAACACGTCGCTCCAGCGACTAGTTTTGCTACAAATCACTGCTGTCGCGAAAAGAGAAGTAACAATTTAAAGAGAGAATGAGAGCTCTATTATTCTCAGCACGATATTTAAATATTTATTTAATAATAATACATAGTATTTCAAATTTTCCCACAACCGAAGGTGGTAGTGGGAATGAGCTCTCTCTCTCTCTCTCTCTCTCTCTCTCTCTCTCTCTCTCTCCCTAAAAAATGTCCCTATGGTGTGCGTCTCAAATATCCTCTGACAAGAAAGTTCAGCTCTTGAGCTTCTTGTATGGTTTAGCTACGAAGCCTGGTGAACCTGTTTATACTAACTTGGAGAACGGGCGAAGGTGGTCCACTGGTGCCTTAAAACCAATGACTTCGGGCAGATGGGGCCCGTCAACTTTAGATGGTATTTCATCCAGGAGAAGGCAACTCTGGCTTAAAACCTCTGCTTTCTTGCAAGATTACCCCATCAACCGAAAGGCTAAGGAAGTAAACCGCCACAGAAAATGTGGAGCCTAACTTTATATTTTCATCACCAGCAACTCCTACAATGCAGTTAGAGTCAAACTATAGCAGCTCTGGTTTTCCCTTAGCTCTTCTGGCTTTACAGAAAGGGGAGATTGCTGCACAGGTAACAGCCATTGTCCAACATCACCTTGCCCAGGCTATGTAGCTCAACTGCTGCCCCATCTTCGAGACAGACAGTTGCCAACAACAAGAATGGCTCAAAGGTAGTTATTTGCATACTTGAGTTGCATAACTATTTTTAAATAGTTCATAGTAACCGAATGCTTGGTGCTACCCATTTGTAATTGTATTGTCCTATTTATCCTATATATGATAGTTTTTCAATAGTGTCCGTTGGTTCCTTATGTATCGGTAATCAAAGTGATTTTATTAAAAAAGGGATGAATTATGAACCTTTTTCATAATATTTATTCATTTATTTTCAAGGGAGATCATTTAAATTAGAAAGAAAGATATGTACAATAAGTAAGAGTTCATACATTACTTTGACGATTGCCATGTCTTGTCAGACGAGTGCCACTCTTTCAATCACTAGACGTCCATGTGCCCGAAGATGAATTTTTAGTCTTGTCAGTGACTTGCACGCCATCAAGCAGACATAACATTGAAGACGGCCATTGGTTTGAATGAAACCAACAGAAACGGAACTAGTATCATCGTGCACTTTCATGACCTGCTTTGAACAACAGAGCCCGGTCACACACCTTACAGGTCCAAAGACCTCTATGATTGGGCGGCAAGATTTGGCATTTTCTACATGCTCTTTTGAGCTTCGCTCGGTCTATCTTGTCTGCTAAAGTGTTCTGCGCCTCTGTATATCAGTGTTCGTTACTGCTTACGATCATATGCTAGGGACTCCCAACTGTCAACAGGAATATGAAAGCTCACAAGGCTCTTTTTTTTCTTTTTTTTTTACACGGTGGTCACCACTTATCAAGGCTCGGAAGCCACTCAGGGATAAGGGTTATTGCAAGTACATTACGTTAGTGTGGAGATTTGATGAAGTGTTTACTTAAGGGGGCAGTTCATTAGGAATTTGTTAACGTTGGACTTGAAAACATCCAAATTGTAGTCAGGTGGGAAGCAGGCAGACGGAACAGAGTTCCACAGGCGTGCAGTTCTAAGAAAGAAGCTTTGTTCATGGAATCCACGTTTTGATTTAGGCACAGATAAAGAGTGGGGGAAATTTTTCACAGTGGATTCAGCTAGACGGGTGTTTTTCGTGAAAGATTGGCGAGGGGGGGGACCAGAGATTGGAGTTCAGACGAGCACCTGCCATGGAAATAACGATAAAATAAGGATAGGCTCGCAACGTCTCTTCTGTGGGAGAGAAGTTGCAGGGTAGAGAAAAGGTCATCCCCCACTAAGCCACGAAGTCTATTTTGTACACTGTCAAGGCAGGATAGGCTGTTTTTAGCAGCTCCTGCCTAGATATGGCAGCAGTATTCCATCCTTGGACGTACTTGGCTTTTATATAGATAGAGAATTGCATCAGTAGTGAGGCTCTCCTATCATTTTTTTTAAACGCTCCTTCAATTTGAAAGTTAAAAAAACATCGCAACTCATAACTGCCTGTTCTACGTATCGTATGTGTTGGATTGTTTTATTTATTCAGACCTAACGTAATATAGATAGAAACAAATCGTTTTATGGTTCTCTTATTTTTCCAAACTATTTTGCTTATTAAAGATCAATATTGAAACTAACGAACACAAAATTGCTTTCGCGCATTCAGATTTAAAAAAGACAAAGAAAATACGATTATGTAGAAAATTACACTTTAAAATACAAACACATATTCAGTGAATATCTGCTTCACAAACTTGGTAGATATTTTTTCTACGTCAAAAAATAAAAATATCTCGCAATGTCAGCCATGTTTATTGGCATTCTTTGTTTTAAGAGAAAGAAAAAAGAAAACCGTTATGTTTAGACATACAGCATTATGTTAATTATAATTTCAAGTGAATTATAGTCAGGTATCATTAGAGTAAAATTTAACTCTCCACTCTATAATAAATACCAATGTGTATTTATCTTTATCCACATAAAGTTAGGTATATTTAAATCTTTACATGTAAAAGATTCACACCCTTAATAATTAGGAATCTTGGTTTTAGGATCTTGACATATCAACACATTTCGGGTTATTATTTTTCATTAGAATCATTTGAGATGAGTAATTTGTATAATTTTTATTTTTATTTTTATTTTTTTTGCAAACTGTTATCCTCATCTTCATAGTTTTTGTTTCTGTAATAAAAATAAATCTTGCGAACGACTTCGTGTTTACGTAGCCTGCAAAATGCCAGCAGAAAATGTAGAAAAAAAAAAGACAAGCATAATTTTGTAGGTCGCTCATTGGTGAACTTATGTTATTAATTTGCATATGTACATAATTAGTAACTGTTCTAAAGCAGGGGCGTTGAGTGGAGTTTTTGTTGGACAGCTTAGAACGAGAACAAACGGGGAAAAGATGGTGGCCGTCTCGAATAGCCTTTGACAACAAAGTTCAGCTCTTGACCTTCTCGTGTGGTTTAGCTAGTAAGTCTGGTGAAACAGTTTGTACAAACTGGAAGAACGGGGGGAGGTGGTCCACTGGTGCCTTAAAGCAACGAAAGGAAGTTTCATTTTAACAATACACAAGGATTTATTGCAAGTTGAAGAAAGAAAAGAAAAAAGACTTTCATGCTCTGTATCGACAAGCGGATGGTTTAACACTGCCAGTTTGGGGGATTTTTGTTCCGTTACCATTTTATAGTTTCACCCCATTTCAACCAACTATCCTCCTGGCCATCTTCAGGTGGTTAACCTCGACAGGGTCGGAATGCTTAGTTTCTTTACTGTGCCCTCAATAATTACTACCTTCCATAATTATTGTTGTCTGACCACGTTTTGGTCAACTAATCCTCTGGCTTGCTTTGGGTAGGATTGAAACCGCTATCTCCAGACAATGCTCACATGGAACTAGAGACTCAATGCCTCTATACACTGCGCCATGAGCCCCAAAGTCTTTGGTGTGATTTCATAGAGTGCCACATCATCCCACCTCACATCTTAAAAGTCGGCTTGAAAGTCAACACTTATGTGTACCTGGATGTGCTGAAGCGTGTATTTATCAATTGGTGCAATCAGGTGGCCGCTGATAGACCCTAGATGTGGCAACAAGATTAAATCTGAAGAAGCCGGGCTTAGCTTCAGAATTAGTGCTACAACTTTGTACCCTTCTCTCACTGGCTACCTCCTCCTCCCCACCTGAACCTGCTGCATTATTTCGCTTGGTCATATCTCGAGAACATTACCAACATGACCTCCTACAACATCAAAGCCAACCTGATAGCCGCCATCTGCCAAGTATTTGCTGAGCCCCTGCCAGTGCATTTGGAAAAGGCATACTCCCAGTTCTCGACTCGTATAGAGGTTGTGATTACAGCTGAAGGCGGCTACATTGAATAGATATCAGTTCTACTACATAATCAAGTTACCTGGATTGATTTTTTCAATAAAAGTTTTAAAATAAAGCTGTAGTGTTGTTTTCTTTATGGCGACCAAATTTATCCTTTCACCCTGTTAAAAGTAAAACTTGCATTATTTAATTCTATAAGAAAAAAGAAAGCAATAATTCTTACCGGCGATGCCCAAACAATATTGAAATGTTTAAACAAATAGAAAATTATGCCATAGTGCCGTGCAAGAAGCAGCTAAACAAGATCGAGGAAGACCACAGCTGATGTCAAGTGAGTAAGGGCCAGTAAAGTGATATAGATGCTATGTAATTATTCTACTCTAAAAAGAACAACGCAGGTGACAGCTTTCTCATTTGATCACATAGCGAAGATTTTTTTAATAGACTTTTAAAATTGTAATATTATAAAATTCCACCACACACATCCCATTATTGAAAACATCGCCGCGGGCGAACTTGCAACAAGCACAGTAGCAGGAATTAAATCTCGCGGCTCGAGATTTAAATCTTCCGTCTTAAGGGCTTGCCCAATCACAAGCTAACTCTCAGTCACGTGACCGAGTGTATAACGCTCTCCCTCTTTCTCTATTTCTCCCTGACTTCAGCAGGCAGCAGACATTCACCTGAGCCTTTGGCCCCAGGCCTAACGTAGGTGTAACAAGCCGACATGGTTATCGTCAAAACTTGTTTCCACGTGTGCTTCAAACACGTACTCTTTTCTACCACGAGATACTAACTCTTTGTCCCATCTCTACCATCGGAAGAACGCTCCTACAAACGTAAACACTTTTCTCTCTCTTACAACAGGCTTGCCGGCTATTTAATATACGTAACTACATCAGGAACTCTTTTCACGACTACTATAAATACTATTGAACACTGAACTCTTCTGCTAACCAGTTTCTCTCTTGTCCAGGTGTAATGTTGTGACCCTTTGGCTGTGATCATAGCGTAGTATCTGTGTTAATTGTGGCAGGCAGGGCTAAGGGGCAAAACATTATAATTATTATTATTAATAATTGATTCGAGCAACGGCAGGTCGCTGGATCGATTATTATGATTAAAAAAATAAAAATGTCTTTTGGGAAAAAGTATTTGACAGGCGCAAATAATAAACAGCTACAAAAGAATCTGATTTTAGAAAATAGACATAAATATTATTTTTGTTTGGATAAACAAATAACTAGATTGAGGTTACGTAAGCTGTTGGTCTTAGACACATTATAAGATGTAGATTTGGGGAGATTCTTGTCAGTCGTTAGCTGAACATCAGAGATAACGGACGACTCAAGGGGGACTTGGTCTCTGCATGACGCAGAGAGCGGCGTTTTCTCAGGCAGACAAGATGTGAATACGTTGTAATCTCTGAAGATGCCGGCCGGATTCATGAAAATAAATGTTCGTAGATGATCCAGGTATGTGTTGTGTTTATTTACAGATGTTAAAGAACTGTTTGTCTACAATTGTTTCGATACGTCCATGTCAATCGTTTCCTGTTATAACTGTTGCATAAACGTTAAAATATACACACATATTCATATACACACAACGTAACATACGCTACTCACGATGATGACAAATAAAGTTGTTTATTAAATGTTAAAATAAAACTTCCTTTCGTTGTCTTTATTTTTAACTAAAACTACACCAAAGCTCCTGACGGATATGTTTTGACAACTGTCACCCTATAACAAGAAAAAACATTCATCGTCCACTGTTAATGCATTAAAATCGTCTACTCAAACTCAATAAAGTATGACACAGGATAAGAACTTTAGCTAATCATTCCATCTATCAAAACTTCCCCCTCAAAATAATTAAACAATCAGAATATTTATAGAATTTTTTCATGTTTGTAAAGCATTAATTAATCCATTAACATACAAAAAAAATATCAATTTGGCTTTAAACACAAAATCTACAGGCCCCTCTCAAAAAGATAATAAAATCGCTACAACATTACCCCACCCTCGATACAATGTACAATAAACTCAGTTTTTCGGGATATCTGTACTAATTGTTAATATTAGTGAAAAGAAAAATGTTTTATGGAATAGAGGATCGATACCCACGCGTATTTTCAATACAAGGGAGAAAACTCCAGGGAGATAAGGGTTTTTTGAGAAGTTACTTTTCTTTATGAACTACGGACCCACCGTCAAACCCACGGTTCGAATTCTTGCAATGCAGAGCTAACCCCTTCTTTTCCTTAGTAGAGAAACGGAAACATGTATTCAACACCTGAAGAAGGTCGCGGCGTGCACCGACCGATACGTTGTGCTAATAACACCCAAGATGAAAATAATTGTCCGATTAATCAAAATAATACAAACATTTACATCTCCTCTACAAAGTTCAGAATTAAATCATCAGTTGTTTACTATAAAACAATATTTTCAGGATTTAAAAACAATATTTGTACATTTTAAATTTTATTGCACGACATTTAAGTTTTGAAAAAAAGTCCTCAACGTTACTCACGTCACTGACCTCTTTAGTTGTTCGGATGTGGGGGATGGACACATACGAGTCACACGCAAACATTTCTTCATCTCATTTCTATTTCTCTTTTTCTACTTCTGACCTTAATGTGCACATGCACACACACACACACACACACACACACACACACACATACCACATACATATGTTGTTTTTTTTTTTAATTTTCCTTCTTTGAAGACTGTAATGCTGGGTATGGGGCAGCCAAACCAGCTGCCAACATTGCCTGCTTTTTATTGAAACCAGCCGAGAGTTCTTTTTAGTATCCTCGTTGTTCCATTAAGTGCAATTGTCTGGATCTCTTTTGCACTTGGTTCACCAGGAATATTAGTTAGGTAGGACTTCAGGTTCTTCTTTATAAGCCCTGTGGCACCTATGATAACTGGTATGATTGATATATCCCTAAGGTTCCAGTTTCTTTTCATATTATACATGAGACCTTGCTATTTGATCTATTTCTCTCTTTCAGCTCTGTGTAGACCGCCATCATTAGGAACACTCACATCAATCAAGGTTGCAACTCTCTCTGACTTATTCCATATAACTATGTCAGGTATCACAGCAGCATTTTCAAGGTAGGTGGCTGTAGGGATTACATGGTCGTAATGTATGGTATACAAGTCATTTCCTACTGTTCTTTCAGGTTGATGTTCCTAGGACTTGCTGCTACATTGGATGTTTAATTTTTTTCTCTCAATGCACCGAGGAATGCCAAAGGAAACAGATAAAAATTCGTTTTATAAAAAGTTTTCCTAGGGCATTTTGTATTCCTGTACGTCAAGAAATCTAATATATAAACGGCTATATGCCTGTCTTTCGGTTTGTCCATCTATCTCCATATTTTCAAACTCTATCATACCCGAAACTAAAAGCCGCAGAGCGGCACTAGAGACCATAAATGCTTGGATTTTTTTTTACGGGCCGTTCTTTTATGGGTTTTTAGCCGGTTAAAATAGTTTTAAGGGATCAAAAATGGGTTAAAATTTAAAAAAATCGTTATACATTTTGTACATTCATCTTAGTTTATTTTTAAGTTTAATTTTTAATCGGTTTTAATCTGTACGTTGTTATAGTGGAAACGTCACCAGCTTTGAATGTTATAGTTTCGGTCTCTAGTCCAGCTGATAGCACCTAAATATTTTTTTTTTTTTACTTTTGAAATCACGACTCTATAATAATATATACGAAATCTAGACCATTTTTAAGCATATTTTACGTCCGGGCAACGCCCCCTTTATCCCCGCTAGTTAGAAATAAATAAATATTATGTAAGCAAGACAAGAAGATAGAAAATGCATCTTGATGACATCTCAGCATGTGTAGGTGTATGTGTGTATAAATGTATATATAGGAAAATTATAAAATGTATTAAATGAAAAAACAAAAATAAAACATATTTTAAAAAGTACATGCAAATGGATAAATAATCAACAAAAAAAGCAAAGGAAAGATGACTGTCTGTCAATAAGTGACGATCATAATATATATATATATATATATATATATATATATATATAAGTGAAAGTGTCTGTCTGTGTTTTTGTGTACATTTCCCTACACAATAAATCTGTCAATTTTCAGTCTACAGACTCGAAATTTGATATACAGGGTTCTGAGATTTGGGAAAATCGATGTGGTCGGTTTTCGACCAGAGATTTGGCTGTTAAGTGGACAAAGTTCAACGATTTGACCTTTGTGAACTGTACCAAACTCCTCCGACAATTTTTGATCTAAACACTTGAAGTTTTAGATATAAGTTTCTTGGACATGGATCTAACTTAATAACTTTATTTGAATTCAAAACAATAAATGTTAAGGGGTCATAATAGGGGTCAAAGTTTTTAAAAATTGACCTTTTTTTTTTTTTTTTTGCTCAACATACACCTCCGGGCAACGCCGGGCTGAAATGCTAGTATATCACTGACTCTAACTTGCATACATTTAAGCATATTTTACGCCCGCGCAAAGCCCCCCGCACTAGTTAGAAATAAATACAAAATGTATGTAAACACATACCCCCCCCACACACACGCATATATATTAAATACGCAATTTGGCGATTTTTTGTCTTTGCAAATTATACGAACGATTTAACAATCCTAAATATTGCAAAAGAGAGACGAGCGGGATGCCGATAATATCTCGAGTTTAATAGAGTGAAACTCATGCCTCTGCCTTATTGGGTGTTCTGACCCTCCCACTTTAACAGAACGTATCTTGATCGAGCAGTTTGTTTTTATCGCACATATACAGCCGAGGCCAGACTTCATAACAATAGTTGACTTGATTTGATCAGGCAGAACATTTAAGACGGAAGAAAAATCATATTTTCAATTTTGTTTATGTAAATACTAGCATGGGTGCCCGACGTTGCCCGGGTATTTGGAGGTGTATGCTGAGCAAAAAAAAAAAAAAAAAGCGGTCATTTTTTTTTTTAACTCTGTAGACTCAAAATTTACAGAGTTATTGCGTAGGGAAATGTACACACACAGACAGACACTTTCACTTTTATAGATATATAGACTTGTCGAAGTTATAGCTTGTTGCTCAGGCGAAAACGAACTCTGTGGATTGCATGCTAGCTTGTTTTTAATTTGTTACTATCGTTTGGACGATACATTTAACTTTGTCGTTCCATAGGTTAGAATTCATTCTAGAATAGTCTCTCAATTAGTGACCTTTTTTGTATATTTTATTTTTTAATCTTTTTACAATTGGTACTTAAAGGTTAATTTTTAACCTTTGCTTTGGGAAATAAAAGCAACTCGCCTTTTTATTTCTCTTAATAAAACTTGACTAAATTGATATACTTTTTGGGTCTGGTTTTCATTTGCTCCTTTTTTATATGTTCCCTCCCCTTTGTTTATTGTTCTTTAGCTTAAATTGCTTTCCTTTATTTTGCTTTATTTTGCTCTATTTTCCTCAAGTTTTTAAAATATTTATTACACCAAAAAATGTATTGACAACTACAAAATACGTTATAAGAGCTTTTCTTATTCAATATATATATATATATATATATATATATATATATATATATATATATATATATATATATATACTAGCAGTTTATCCCGGGTTTGCTAGGGCCCTATGTACTGTTCATAACTTCATGTGCATATGTATATATATATATATATATATATATATATATATATATATATATATTAAATAGTTTGACTCATGTCCAGGTAACCTACATCTAAAATTTACAGTGTTTAGACCAAACTTGGCAGAGGAGTTTGGTAAAGTCTGCAAAGGTTAACTCTTTCAACTTTGACTTTTTTGGCGGTCAAAACTGATTAAAAAGCTTGCTGCATGTCTGAATACCCTTTATGTAAAATATTAAATGTTTAGACCCAAAATTGACTGAATAGTTTGCTAGAGACTGCAAAGGTCAAATCTTCTGAACTTTGACCCCCTTGTCAGCCAAATTTTCAGTTGGAAACCAATTAAAAAGCTTGTCCTATGTCTGAATACACTTAACGTAAAATTTTAACTGTTTAGACCAAAAATTGGCTGAGTAATTTGGTAGAGAAAGGTCATTTTTTTTACCTTTCAACCTAATTTTGACCCCTTAACATCTATTTCTTGTGCTCAAATCAAATTATAAAGTTAGATTCATGTCCATGTAATCTACATCTAAAATTTCAAGTGTTTCGACCCACAATTAGCGGAGGAGTTTGGTAGAGTTCTCAAAGGTTGAATGGTTGAACTTTGACCCTTGACAGCTAAATTTCTTGCCGGAAACTGATTAAAAAGATTTTTTCCAAATCTCAACAGCCCTTATGTCAAATCTCGAGTCTGTAGACTGAAAATTAACAGAGTATTTTGGTAAGGAAATGTACACACACAGACAATTTTACTTTCACATATATATATATATATATATATATATATATATATATATATAAGTGAACGTGACTGTGTGTACATTTCCCTACGCAATAACTCTGTTAATTTTCATTCTACAGACTCGAAATTTGATATACAGGATACTGAGATTTGGGAAAATCGATGTAAGCGGTTTTCGCCCAGAAATTTGGCTGTTAAGGGATCAAAGTTACACGATTTGACCTTTGAGGACTCTACCAAACTCCTCCGACAATTTGGGGTCTAAACACTTGAAATTTTACATATATGTTCCTTGGAAATGGATCAAACTTAATAACTCGATTTGAGCCCAAAACAATAAATTTTAAGGGGCCATAATAGGGGTAAAATTAAAAAAAAATGACACCTTTTTTCTTTTTCTTTTTTTTTGATCAGCATACACCTTTAAATACCCGGGCAACGCCGAGCACCCATGCTAGTATATATATATATATATATATATATATATATATATATATATATATATATATATATATATCCACTGTAATACATATATATGTATGTATAGCATTGGGTTGAGCACTATGACAAATGAAAACGCCAACTTTTGTTAGTGATAATGCAAAGCGAATATTTCAAAATTCATTTCTCTGGTGTCATTGTTGTTGTTGTTATACTATTTGGATTAATCGCACTATTGTTCTCATCTCGAATGTTATTTTTACAACGTTTCGGTCTATATAACCTCCGACCTGCTTCATGTTCATTTGTTGAAGTCGGGAATTAGGAACAGAATTCTTTATGTCATGACCGTATAAGAGTCTTAAGCAATTGTGTCTTCTTGGTATTGCCAACATTGAGGTTTAAACCTTCAACCTCCATAAGACTGTCACGTAAAACTGAATACAACGTAGAACTTTATCCATTACGGCACTATTGTTGTTGCTGTTATTGTTGGAACAGAGGGTCTGCCCAATTATTGATTTCAAATAAAGATGATCCCCCAAGGAGGCTTAATAAAGTGTAATTGATTTCAATTCCATATTTTCAGCGTTTTTTTTTTTCTGATGCTGACGTGATTCGTCCAATTATGGCGTGTATCATTAGCGACCTCCATTAATAAGACGTCGTTTTCAGTTTTGATTGGCGCAGAAAGACGTTCTCGCTTTCCTTTCACGCATTTATTAAAACGCTGTGTGACTGACAGCTCATCTCACAAAATTGAAAAAAAGTAGTCATTAGAAAATAACGAACAATATTCCGCAGTTTTAGTCTTGTCCTTTGTGAGTTTCATCACAGTTTATTTCAAGTGGAAAAAAAAACTATTTGAAACGCACTCGACAAAAGGAAACATGAGATTTGGAGTTTTGCATTTACGAATTCAAATATAACGGAAGTTAAGTAACGTTGAGTCATGCTTGGAAATTTTTGAGATGAGGATTGATAATTCAGATTATTTGGATTCATCAGACTACTGTTCTCATCTTGAACAATGACCCGTGGCGTAACGGATAAAGTACTTCGTTAAAATTCAGCTCGGCGTGAAACTCTTCTGCGGATTAAAGGTTCTGTTCTCAGTGAGGGCAATAATAAGAATGTGTACTCAAGACTTCTACACGGTCATGGCTAGCGGAAAAAGAACATGCTACCAAAAAGGTTCCATTCCAAATTCCGTGCAGATTCTTAAGTTCGACAGAAAGATTCCTGAGTTTGACAAGATACATTAAAGAAGTTTGAAGGTTACATCGACCGAAACCTTGTGATAATAACACTCAAGATGAGAACAGAAATTCTAAATAATCCAAATTCATCTCCAAAATTCCAAAACAGTTTGGCTGATGGAACTCACGACCTTCTTCACGTGTATCTTGTCAGATTTGGAAATCTATAAGGGAATTTGAATTGAACCCTTTATATAATCTGCAGGAGTAGATTGCTCTTGTTCTGTCAGCCATGATCGGGTAGAAGTGTTAATTATTATATTATTTCTAGTTGTAATGTTGTGACCCTTTTGCTGTGAACATAGCGTAGTATCTGTGTTAACTGTGGTAGGCAGGGCCAAAGGTCAAATTATTATTATTATTATTATTATTATTATTATTATTATTATTATTATTATTAATTGATTTGAGCGACGGCGGATTGCTAGATCGATTATTATGATTAAAAAAAATAAACAATTAGATTGGGAAAAAGTGATTAACAAATAAAATAAAAACAACTATAAAAAGAAGGTGATTTTTGAAAATACAGGAAAACATAATTTTTAGTTTGGATTAACAAATAAGCAGATTTATGGTACGTCAATGGTTGGGGCCTTAGACACGTGATGAGATGTAGATTTGGGGAAGATTCTAGTCAGTCGTTAGCTGAACGTCAGAGAGAATGGAAGACTCAAGGGGGACTTGGTCTCTCCAGGACGCAGGGAGCAGCGTTTCCACCGGCAGCCAAGATGTGAAGGCGTTGTAATCTCTGAAGATGCCGGCCGGATTCATGAAAATAAATGTTCGTAGATGATCCAGGTATGTGCTGTGTTATTTCTGATGCCTGCGCTCAGTCTCGAAAGACAAAGGATACCCCTTATAGGGGCAGTTGTGCGTGTAATTGTGTGACAAGGGTTGCGCAATAACCAACCACACCTCTCCTGAATCGACACTGTTTGAGTCCAGTGGCAAGGAGAAGTCCAGGACGACTGGAAACAATGCCGAGATAAGCGGAGAGCACATACAGCACCTGGAAGTCCCAAATAGTCACCCATTTAGTACTGACCAGGTTTAATGTTGCTTAACTTCCAGCGGAACCGGTGCGTCAGCGTGATTATTCCGTATATTTACAGCTGTATACGTAATGTATGTGTGTGTTATTTACATCTGTTAAAAAGAACTGTTTGTCTACAACTGTTTCGATACGTCCTCGTCAATCGCTCCCTGTAAGAACTGTTGCATAAATGTTAAAATATACACACTAGACGATCAACTAAATGATACGACGTATATACATGCATGCATTTACACGTACGTAAATATACAGGTAAAATATAAACCACACTATTCAACATGTACGTCATTATAGAACATATTCATGTCCCTCCCACACAATATAACATAGTTTTTATTGCCTGTAGTAAATGCACAATAAAGTTTCAACCTATGGCACTCTAGTAAAATATTCAACAACTATCGACACTTTTCTCTACTCTTCTTGTGCTTAAAGCTCAATGAAAATTCCATAAACAAAAGAAGGGAAGTAGTAGGCTTTGTTTGGTTGGTTGATTTTTAACGGCATCTCAATCCTGTTTTTTTCTTTTTTACATAAAAAGACACCACTTAACAAGTCCCGGAGGCCACTCGAGGATAGGTGTTAATGGGTATACATTAGTCAATGTGATTATAGCGTAGTAAACATAAGTGGTGGAAATTTTGTAAATTGGATTACTTAGGGGGACGGTTCATCAAGAACTTGTTTACATTGGACTTGAAGACAATCAAATTGTAGTCAGCTGGAAAGCAGGCAATCGGAAGGCAATCGAAAGAATTTTTGTTCATGGGATCTATGTTTAGGTTTGAGCACAGATAAAGAGTGTGGGAAATTATTGATAGTGGTTTTTGCTAGACGAGTGTTTTTCGTGAAAGTTTGGCGAGGGAGGACCATAGATTGAAACTTAGACGAGAACTTGCCATGAGAATAACGATAAAGCAGAGACAGGCTCGCAACGTCTCTTCTGTGAGAAAGGTGTTGCAGGGAAGAGAAAAGGGCATTCTCCACTAAGCTACGAAGTCTATTTTAAACTCTGTCAAGGCAGGATAAGCTACTTCTAGTAGCTCCTGTCCAGATGCGGCAACAGTACTTCATCGTTGGCCGTACTTGGCTTTTTGTTAGGTCGTTTAATGCCATGAAAGGTTATAGTAGATTCTTATGCATAGATTATTTGTTCTAATGGTGGGTGGAATGGGTTCCATTTTGTTTTAACGTATACGGATATTTGGGAGGTGGATAAAGAGATTTTTGTGTTGTTCAAATTTTCTTGTAACGTCTGTTTTCAGAAAAAGGAATATATTGTCTTCATGAACTGTGTGGAACAGATCATTAATATTGTTTATAAAAGAAGAAGGGGGCGAAAAGAAAGAGACGATGAAGAAGGGAGAGGAGAGAAAAGGAAAGAGAAGAAGAAGAGACGAAGAAAGAAAAAGGAAAGACGTCTATAAACTTGCAGCCGGAAGTTTTCAGTCATTTACACAAAACAAGAAAATTATAAAATTTTACAACAAAACGGATAGACAAATGAACATAAATAACCCGTTGTCTTGTCTGAGTCGAAAGTGAAAGTTAATTTCCTTCCCTGCCATGTCTGTTAACTCCAAACAATTTCGCATCAGAAACTTCATAAACATAAACATGATCGGTTTTAAAATCAAACCCTCTTTTAAACACGAAAAACATTCACAATTCTTTCTGCAACCCAACCATATTTGGTATAAACTTTCGTCTCTGCTTGCCATATCCTTTGAGTTTCAGTTATTAATGTCCAACACTCTTTTTTTGTTGTTTTAATGATCAAACACCCGCTTTTTTACTTTTTTGTTTTTTAATGAATTCGATGATATTGCTTGCGTTGATCGATACCGAATACTATTATACGACATAAGCACGTTGATACACCAATTCTCGTAAGAACGCCGAAGTTAAGCAACGTTGAATCTGATCAGCACAAATTAGGTGATCATTTTGGAATACCAGACGCTGTATGTAAGACGACACTGACACCTCCCTGCAAGAACTGTAAAAAAAAAAAAAAACTATCACCATCATTATCTCCCCTAATGCGGATATATATGCGACTGGGACTTGTGAATTTGATATTCCCTAGATACTTCCTTATTCGGAGGAAGTCGGTTCTACCTGCATAGGTTGAGTGCCGTTTCGTCTATTACCTAGTAGGTATTAAGAAGTTTTAGGCAGAGAGAGAGATTAAGCTTAATTATACAAAATGGTTTCAATAGGAGGAGACACGCTCCATACTTCAAATTACTCATCTAAATTGCTGTGGAAACACTTTGGTGATCGTCTCATTCGTAAGAGGTGTAATCTTAATTGATCTTCACACTTACCGGACATTAACCCTCCCCAGATATTTATAATATCTAGCAAAATAATCCACAGACTGAAGACGGTCATCCTGAATGGAAGAGGACCATTACATACAAAACCAGGTCAGTGCAAGAGGGTAGTGTATCAAATTTTACATGTCGTATCAAGGTGTACACATTTTACAAGTGTACACATTTTACAAGTGTACACATTTTACAAGTGTACACATTTTACAGGTGTACAAATTATATATTATTTTACAGGTGTACAAATTATATATTATTTTACAGGTGTACAAATTATATATTATTTTACAGGTGTACAAATTATATATTATTTTACAGGTGTACAAATTATATATTATTTTACAGGTGTACAAATTATATATTATTTTACAGGTGTACAAATTATATATTATTTTACAGGTGTACAAATTATATATTATTTTACAGGTGTACAAATTATATATTATTTTACAGGTGTACAAATTATATATTATTTTACAGGTGTACAAATTATATATTATTTTACAGGTGTACAAATTATATATTATTTTACAGGTGTACAAATTATATATTATTTTACAGGTGTACAAATTATATATTATTTTACAGGTGTACAAATTATATATTGTTTTACAGGTGTACAAATTATATATTATTTTACAGGTGTACAAATTATATATTATTTTACAGGTGTACAAATTATATATTATTTTACAGGTGTACAAATTATATATTATTTTACAGGTGTACAAATTATATATTATTTTACAGGTGTACAAATTATATATTATTTTACAGGTGTACAAATTATATATTATTTTACAGGTGTACAAATTATATATTATTTTACAGGTGTACAAATTATATATTATTTTACAGGTGTACAAATTATATATTATTTTACAGGTGTACAAATTATATATTATTTTACAGGTGTACAAATTATATATTGTTTTACAGGTGTACAAATTATATATTATTTTACAGGTGTACAAATTATATATTATTTTACAGGTGTACAAATTATATATTATTTTACAGGTGTACACATTTTACGGGTATACATAGTTGGATCATAATATTTGACATTCAAGACTATAACGTATTGTAGAAGTCAGTTATTGACTTGGGTTAATTTGTATCAAACATTCATATCATGTTCGCTTTCGGAATGTCCTCCCAAGTATTTGAAGTCGTCAGTTTCTGATCCATCCAATGAAAGCAACGGATGTTAGGAATGATTACAATGAATGTTAGTATCGCGCTAGCATGAGGTGCACTTCATTCTTTAGAGAAACTATGGAAATCTCCAATCAAGAAAGAAACCAATACCAAGGTCTTCAAAGCCTGCATAGAGTTAATCCTTCTGTATGGCTCAGAATCATGGATGCTAAACGTATCATACCGAAAAACATCTCGATAGTAAATATACAAGAATGCTTCGACTAGCCTACAGCATATCCTGGAAAAGTCACCCAACAAAAGAGTCATTGTGTTTCCACTATTGTGAGACAGAGACGTCTAGCACTTGCCGGTTACATTAGTCGCCATGATGAACCGGCAGGAAAGCTCCTATTTGGACTACTTTGGACTAGATGCAAAAAGGAGAGATGGACGTCCATGTGTAATACTGATATCCATTATTGAAGAGGAAACCGGTCTGACAGGAACTGAGCTGGTTGCTGCAATGGCCGACCGAGAACTCTGGCAATCGGAATTTGTTCACGTTTCACCTGCGCCTACTACCATTGGATGACAACAAACAAACAAATTTGTACCAAGATGGTATGATTGAAAGTTCTTGGGTTGATGTAAAGCAAATGAGGTAGTAGGTGTAGTTCACAGAGGAAGGGTGGGAGAAAAAAAATTGGATGAAGTGATAAAGAAACAGATCTGAAGGAAATAACATAAACACAGATAAAAGTTAGTTTGTAATTCAAATTTCTTAGAGATGTCCTATACATATAATCTATATCCCCCGCCACCCTCTTACTCTCTTTTTCTTTTCTTCCCTTTCACTCCTCCCTTTCCTCTCTCTATCCAACACTTAAAATCTTGGTTTTTGAGGCTCATTTGTAATTTTAAAGAATCTTTTGGCTTGAATTGTCTGAAGATATCGGCAGGATAATATTGTTGTCCTGTCGATTGAAACAATTTGTAATGATTTAAGCCAAAAAAAAAAACCCGGGGTTGAAATAATAAAAACATATTTAGCTCTACTAAAGTATTGTAAGTATTTTTCCCTGTTTTTTTTTTACCAAACATACTGCCTTATATATATATATATATATATATATATATATATATATATATATATATATATATATATATATGGATAGTTGGCTGTCTTTAATCAGATACGAACACTGTTTTTCATTATTTTGTGTAAAAAAACACAAGATATGTCAAAGACTTTGGTTTCAAGATCTTCAGATTCCGACTAGTGTTAGTGAACACGAAACATACATGTCTATGCCCAAACCTTTCTCAACCAAACTAGTTGGATGCAAGAGCCGTTACGAGTTCTTCCCCAGCCGTCAGGCGAATCATCCACCTTTAAATGGAGATACAACCTGACGGTAACGATGAGGTTGACAGTTCGAATCTGCCTCACTGCATCTAACATTTTTGTTTAAGACTTGTACGTGTAGCACGGACGATTATTTGCTATTTATTTCGTGGTGAAGGGAGTCTGCTTTTTACACCAGATGTGCAAGTGTATACTTTCTATGTCATCGAGAAAGTTTCAACAGGATACCGTTTCTTATTTCTGTTGTCTAACAAGCACAAGCCGTCTCAAACAGAAAACCATCTGTAATATAAATCTCACCTGTCTGTTTAAATGTATGTATGTATGTATGTATGTATGTATGTATGCCTAAAACTTTCGACAGAGGCGACGGATTTTCACGCGATCGATATAGTTTTGAAGCTCGACCCTTTGAGCGACAAATATCGAAAAATTGTCGAAACATTAATTTCTTCACCCTCAACTGGGCACTTTTCTACAGGGGGTCGCTTTTTTTACCGATATTGTCGAAAGTAATCCCCTCGTTTCGATTGACTAGCCTTAATTCAAGCATTCGTCACTTCCGGTTTGGCGATGGACACAACAACAAAGACGTGGCGTTTTTTTTTTCACATTCTTTTCCTCCTTCTCGGTGGGGGTTCGAGCCTGCCTACCTACTTATTTTTTTTTCTTTGCTCAACACACACCTCCAAACACCAGGGTAACACCGGGCACACAGGCTAGTTCCTAAATTACTCTAAACCAAATGAGTTGACATTAGAGTCGTTAAAAGTTCTTTCTCAGTCGCCATCTTTATACAACTGACGAAGCATATGTAACAATTAGGTTCGAATTTACCTAACTACATCTCATATTTTGTTTAAAACTTGTCCGCACAGCAGGGACCAATCTCTCTTTTTATGTTAATCGCTCCAGACAAGACATGAAGACACTTGATGCAAATAGCTATAAATGTTACTTCAAAGTCAAAAAAATAGCAAAAGGTTGTTAGATGAATAGATTCCTACCCAGAAAACAGCAATTCTTCCCCCTTTGTCCGAAACATCGCCCGTGGAATATGAGAAGCAAAAGGCAATATATCGAAAATGGAATGGAAAGAGCACTAACCGACTTCTTCCAAAAGAGGAAGTTCCATGGGAGTATGAAATTCACAAGCGGTCCCCTGTCGCAACTCTTGCAGGAAATGTCGACAACTTCCTACATACAGTTACTAAGAAGTATTAATTGTACTACACCTAACCTTAAACAGATTGGTACACAAAGTTTATAATTATATATTTGCACGTGGCGGATTATGTTAGTGACTGCAGATATTAATTTCGCGCGCCCTCTCTCATTCGAACAGTTTAACAGGTGCGTGGCCCGGCATCGAATAGGAAAGTGTAGTATCTGTTCCGGCAGATGCTGCATTGAAAGACCATTGCCCTTGTGGCAATCAGTTTCTCGTCCATGTAGGGGCAACCCTATATACCAAGAGGCATCACTACCAGCTCCCCCTTCCATCCTCTCGGAGGAGCTGGTCCCCCTTTCCCTTCCCCCTCTCCTCTCCCCAAATTAAAAAAAATAAACGGCCTTGTGCCTAATATGCTCAGTGGGGAAGCAAATAAATACCCAATCTGACAGGTGCGCCCGATAATCCTAGGTGCGCTGAAAAGATGCAGTTATCTTAAAGCTGAGCGATAACTGTTCGCTTTATCAATACAATCCTGTTTTCTAGACATGTTTACTCATACTGTAGTTAAACACAAGAATGAATCCGGAAATGAACACATATAGTCAGTTACGTGACATTTCTAATTATTCAATGATCATCCATTTCATTATTTAGAGATTTAAGTCAAAATTCTAACGTCAACTGTGACGCATTTTATCTATATACTAGCCTGAGTGCCCGACATTGCCCGGGTGTTTGAAGGTGTGTGTTGAGCAAAAAAAAAAAGGCGGGTTGGAGCCCGTACCGCGAAGGAGGAAAAGAACGTGTAAAAAACGTGACGTCTTTGCTATTGCGTCCATCGCAAAACAGGAAGTGACAAAGGTTTGAATTAAGTCTACGCAATCGAAAAGAGGGGATTACCTTAAAAAATATAGGCGAAAAAAGCCACCTCTCCCTGTAAAAAAAAGTGCCCAGTTGAGGGTGAAGGAATTAATGTTTTAGCCAATTTTTCCATATTTGTCGTCCGAATGGTCGAGCTTCAAAACGATACCAATCTCGTGAAAATCCGTAGCTCCTGTCGAAAGTTATTGACAAACATACATACATAAATATATGATGATTGCAACGTCTTGTCAGACGAGTGCCACTCCGTCAGACACTTAAGTCCATGAACCCAAAAATGACTTCTTTTTTTGTTTTACTCCTACTGGTAAATGCACACACTCAAGCAGGTATGATACTGAAGACGGCCATTGAGATCAATTATTACATGCTTCCAGCATTTCAAGCCCCCACGCGTCACAACTTTTCCATCGCCACAGGACTATTTTTATAGACAAATGACTGAGGGAGTATCTATACAAAGATGATGTTACAGAGTCTTAGCTCTGTACGGCAGCTAAGTTTCTCTCTCTCTCGATTCAAAATGTTGAAATCCAGCAACAAGCAAGAGCAAGATAGCCAGCAACAAGTTAAACTGCAGACCAGCTTAATGCGGGTACTAGTCTCCCGCTTTATGTTTTTTTTAAATCACAGATTTGCTTCTCCTAGAAAGGTTGCCTTCACCAGGGCTTACGGGAGCCCTCTCCAACACGAATCATACATACATACATACATACATACATACATACATACATACATTTAAACAGACAGGTGAGATTTATATTATAGATGACAAATAATGTAGTCCATTGGAGACATAATAGTAGTTTTTTCTTTCGAGTGGGGTATCTACTTTGCCCATTACTCAGGTAGTGCACTAGATTAACTAAAGCATTAACAAACACTAGCAGGACCTGTGGAAATTCCACAAGGGACTCATTACTATTTAATATATTGATGTTGCCGTTCTGTAGTTGTTCAGCATAAATGGAGACGCTCTGATATTATTGTAGCTCTTTTGTTAAAACTTCAAAAGTATTTATCTAAGCTAGCGGGGACACCCGGGGTTGCCCGATCGTAAATACGCTTAAATACGGTATTTTAATTCTTGCAGATTTCGTATATATTATTACAGAGTTAATGTTCTGTCGATTTTTATATATTATAAAGTTGCGACTTTAAAAATAAAAAAAATATATCTATGTGACTTGGGTGCATCAGCTTGAATCAAATCGAAACCGAAACTTATGAAATATATATGTGTGTATATATATATATATATATATATATATATATATATACACACACACACATATATATATAAAAGCAAATAGTTAATAAAACATGTAAAAACCACTTTGAAAAAGAGTTAAAAACATCTAATCTGAAAAGGAAACACTAGATAAGTGGATAGTCCTTAATCTGCGGAGTTTCGAAACAATAGTTTCCTTCTCATCAGAGGGTAGGAATTAGCAAAATGCGGGATCGGATTTTGCATACAAAAGTATTTGATGAAAGTGCAAGTAAGTCAAAGACGTTACTTGATAACAAAAAGTGAAGCAGAGGGAATATGGTGACGAAAAAGGTGATTACACGTGAATGGTTGAGATTACTTTATAAATATTAATTCTTTAATATTTATAATATACGTTTTTTTTACCATCTTGGATCATTTTGGTAAATGTCATTGTAATTTTTTATTATATATATATATATATATATATATATATATATATATATATATATATATACTAGCTGTACCCGTCCATGCGTTGCAGTGGCTCAATTTGGTGTAATGTAAAAATTTAATAAAAAGAGAAAAATGCATGTTTCTTATATTCTTAGTACAGCAATCCACTCCAAAAAAGCGAAAAAGAAGGCGAAAATGAAAAAAAAATGGTACTCTCGCAAAATTTGATCTGGATCCTCGGGAGTTTCTGCCAATCATTCATGGTTTGGACTCGACCAACAACCAGTGGATGAAGCCGAACGTAGCAAAAATGTTGAAACGCTAAATGTTTTTTTTTTTTCTGTATACAAAAATGTGAGTTAGTAATTAATATTTGGTTGATGGGGGGGGTTACTATACACAGATTCGAAAAAGTTGTCCAAAAACCAATAAATGAAAGCAAAGGTAAGGTAAGTTACGTTTCTACCTAACTGGATTATTGTTTAGTGTTTTTATGTAATGTAAAATGTTTAATCTGCTCGAAAAACAGAAATGGTCGGAGACTCTGTTGAATACGTAAAGTTTGGGAAAGTAAGTTGAAAACTAAAAACTATACAAAACAGTGTCTGAAACCCCATAAATATATGTTACCATGACATAGGCTGGCATAATCGGTGGGTTTCTGACAGTATTTTGTATAGTTTTTTAGTTTTTACTCACTTTCTCTAACTTAAAGTAATCAACAGTGTCCGCCACCATTTGTAGCTTTCAAATACACCGATAAACACTGTTTTTCAAGCCGACTAAACGTTACATTAAATGAAACGGGTTCATATTACTAAACACAGATACAAAAAAGTTGTCAAAAAATAAATATATAGCAAATAAATGTTATCAAAGGCAAGAAAAGTAAATGTTCTACCTAACTGGATAAGATTTTAGTGTTTTTATGTAATGTATAATCGGTTCAAAAACATTCAATGTTTATCGGTATATCTGAAAAATACAAATGGCGGCAGACTGTATCGAAGACGTTAAGTTTGGGGAAATTTTGGGAAAATGAATTTAAACTAAAAAAACTATACAAAATACTGTTAGAAACTCACTTTTCGAAAAAGTAATTTCTTCATATCATAAAAACTATTTTTTTGTAACGGAAACAGTTTGCAGATTCGTTTTTAGCACACCGAAGTCTACAAAAAATTGTTGTTATATACGAACGTGAGAGGCACGGCCCTTAATGGAAAATGATATCAAAAATCTAGGGGAAAATAGTTTTCAATAAAAACAGCAAATGAATTCGATAGAAAAAAATGGATGCTATGTTTTTTTTTTTAGTTTTCTGTGTGTTTCTTGGCTAAAAAGTTTTTTGTTTGATTTCTTTTGCATGGTAATAACCCTTGAACTATGGGACTATTTTCCATTTCACAGACGTAGCCTTTGTTTATGCTACGCGTGAGCATAAACGAAAACTGTTAAATATGCACTCGCGTACCAAACTGCCTTGCCAAAAAAATCTTTAAGCCAATAAACACGAAAATAAATGCCCCTTCCCCGGGTGGCCAGAAAGCGGGTACTCATTTTAAGTTAAATTTACATGGAAAAGTGATCACCTACTTTTCGAAAAAAAATTTCTTCATATCATAAAAACTATTTTGGTACTCATTGGGCGTTGATTTCCATGGCGACTCGCAGAATTATTTAATGGTCGTTCCCTTAGTCCCCCCACGTCAAGGCTAACGCATGTGCACGTAACATTTTTTTATTTATTTACTTACGTGGCGGGGTTATACAACCATAACCCCCATGCTAATTTCTATACTGATAGCTTTTTTGAATTTTTTTCACTGGATTATTATTGATTGAACACTAACCAGATTATGAAAAAAAATTGAAAAAAAAAATTATTTCAGCATTTGAAAGGGGTACTCATTTTTTAGTTACCACGTTCTGGTAAATCGGTCACCCATGTTTTTTTTTTGTTTTTTTTTGGCTAAATACGAAAGTGTCTTCGGGAGATATAAAATGGTCGCATGTTGACGAAGCAATGTATCGGGAGGCGTACGGGATGGAAAATTATTGGTAAATTTTTAGATTAGGTCCACCTCCTCAATTTTCTTTTAAATGACGACTTGTAACGAAAATCTCATTGAAATTTTGCAGAAATAAGTAGTTATCAAGATATAAAAAGTTGTATTATGCATTCTAATCTTTGGCGGTCATCTTTTTTACGCGCGTGCATTTATTTATGGCGCGTGCGCGCGTAAAAAGATGCAGAGGGTGATCCGTGCTGAAATAATAATGTTATTATTTTAAAAGCCATTCTTAACATGGGGAGGGGAGGGTGTTTTGTACCTATTCTGTACTTTAACCTTACAATTGAATAAAAAAAACATATCATAAAACTTTAATTAAACGTGGAAATACGATTTAAAAAAATAGCGCGGATCACTCTCTGCATTAGCACCAACATTTCTCCAGTATGTTAGTGAAATTTATAATACTTAAAAAAATTAAAAAAAAAAAAAAGTTTTGAAACAAAAAAAAACCCTCACCTTTCATAAAAACAAATTATTTAAAAAAAAAAACACCCACAAACTGACTTTTAACTAAATAAGTAAAAAAAAAAATTTTTTAAACTCGAAACTTTATTTTCATAAAAACAATAAAAAAGTAATGTTCAATCTATTTTTTCTTTGAGAAGCAAATATATATCTGACTTACAAATGAGGTAGAGACTCATTATTTTTACTTTCTATGGGTTTGATATACCGCGATTTTATTGGTTACAAAATGGGTGACTGATTTATCAGAACGTTGTAACTAAAAAGTGAGCACCACTTTCAAATGTCGAAATTATGATTTCTTTTTAAAAAATTTTTTTATTTTCAATAATCTGTTTATTAGTGTCCAATCAATAATAATCCAGTAAAAAAAATTTCCAAAAGCCTATAAGTATAGAAATTACGCATGGAGTACAACTACGGCACTTTCGCACTGACTTTTACGAAGATTATTTACGTTAAAACTCTTTTCATAAATACTTTTTTAAAAAAAAGTAAATAAGCCATTTATTGATAATTTGTCACGTGTACAAACATTTATTTATTTATTTACGTAGGCTTAACTGTTTTCATGAATAAGAAAAGTTTTACTCTTTAAGAATAATAAAAGGAAAAAATGCAGAGAGTGATCCGCGCTATTTTTTAAATCGTATTTCCAAATTAAAGTTTTACGATATGTTTTTTTTTATTCAATTGTAAGGTTAACGTACAGAATAGGTACAAAACACCCTCCCCTTCCCATGTTAATAATGGCTTTTAAAATAATAACGTTATTATTTCAGCACTGATCACTCTCTGCATGAGTATCATAAAAATTAATACAAATAATACTTATCTCAATAAGTGAAAGGCTCATTTCTACCGGAAATGAAATCGGGACAACCTCGCAGTTACGAAAAATATTTTCATTTATGATTTAATATTTTTATAATTCGCAATGTTAAATTATTTTAATAACATGCAAACATTCTTTGACTTTAAAAATAGAATTTCTGAAAATTTCAATTAAATTGGTAACGTAGAAATATGGTTTTATTCACTTTTAACAAACCAAAAATTACATTTATATATATATATAGATTGAATAGCACCGAGTGTTCTTGCTTAATGAGCTTTTTTGTAATTTTTAAATTTTTCGAATTGCCATTCTTATTTCTCGGTTGACTCTGTGCAAGAAGGTTCTATAGTCGTCTTCGTCCATCTGTTTTTTTTTCTTTTGGTTGTTTTTTTGCAAGTACTTTAAACTGGGTTTCATCAGTCGTCTTCAGAGAGTTTTCGATTACTGTTTCGTTTAAAATCTGAATGCGTTTATATGCTTCAGTTAAAATTATATTGAAATTTCGTGAACTAGTGAAAAGTCTTACGTTTAAAAAATACGTACATATATATATATATATATATATATATATATATATATATATATATATATAGAGAGAGAGAGAGAGAGAGAGAGAGAGAGAGAGAGAGGAAGAGTTCTTTCAGCTGAAACCGAAATCAAATCCTATGAAGAATTCTTGGTAAATTTATTTATTACAAAAAATGGAAGTCCATAACATTCAAACGACAGTCACCCGGATGTAAGCGTGACACACAAAAGAAATAACATACACGCTGTCCTATTAATATATATAGATTTGTAGAAAATAAGGTAATATTGGAAAAGAGAGCAGTTATCGCTCTGCTTTAAGATAACTGCATCATTTCATCACACCTAGGATTATCGGACATAACCGTCAGACTATTCGGATGGGGGGGGATACGCGAAATTGATATCCACCATATGCAAATATATAATTATTGGCCACAACTGAAATACTTGCAGACTGATTAAACTTGGTCAAATTGGGTTCAGATTCGTGACGAAAGTATGGAAGGTTAGTGGTGCCAATAGGCATTGTTCTTTGTCTCATTTTAAAGGTAACAACTTTGTTGAAGAATTTTTATTTGGCAGATATTGGGTCTTTAATTTTATTTTCCAGTTGACCACAATTGATTCAATTAGACAGGTCTCTTTCTTGGTATCTTCCTTCCTTTCTTTCTTTTTCTTCCCTTTTATCTGTATCCCTTTTTCTTTATCTCTCCTTGTTTCTTTTTCTCTCTTATTTTATTTTACTCTCTCTCTCTCTCCTTTATTTTATCTCTTTATTTTCCTCTCTATCGCATTTTATTATTCCCTTTCTGACTTTTCTCTCTCTCTCTCTCTCTCTCACACACACACTACTTCTTTCCTTCTCTCTCGTTTTCTATCTCTTTTCCCTCCTCTCTCTCTTCTTTATTTTTATCTCTTTATTTTCCTCTCTATCGCATTTTATTATCCCCTTTCTGACCTTTCTCTCTCTTTCACTACTTCTTTCCTTCTCTCTCGTTTTCTATCTCTTTTCCCTCCTCCCTCTCTCTCTCTCTCTCGTGTGAGATGAGGTAACACTGCGACGTATCAACATGAATGAATTGCAAGTAAATCGATAGATAAGCTGCAGGATCATTTACTAACTGCACGGAGAAAGATTAAGCAGATTTTAACACTTCACACTAAAGATGATGACCTCAGGTTCACCCGAGGTCAGAGTTGAGAAATAATAAATAAAACAATCTCCTTCATTGGCCGGAATGAAGGCAGGTGTCCAGATAAAGTGTGGCGATGTGCGAACGAAGAAAATGCCCCCGTTTTGCGTGCATGTGCGCCTGTCAATCTCCATTGCTAAAAGGAGAAGAATTCTTTTGATAACACGTATGCAAATTGTCTGCTAATCTCACTCCACGACAGCCGGCAGTAGAGTCTGAGGCTGGGAAAAGGAATGACGATCTCAAGGAGAAATCAGCAGGTATTCGCAGTTATTCATCGTACCTTGAAGGTTTTGCTGGTTATTAGAACTGTTTGTCGTTTGCTATGCAGAATAACTGGATACATGCTTTGTAAACATACAAGGGTAAATAAATACAGAGAGAAAGATACGATGGGCGATATTTAAGCAATGCTGAACCGGGAATGAACACACACAGTAACGTGGCATCTATGAAATGAAACTCATTGATCTTAAACAGCAGGGGTAGTTTTTCATTGACATTCTTACTATATATATATATATATATATATATATATATATATATATATATATATATATATATATGTATATATGTATGTATATATGTATACAGGGCGACCCCCAAAAACGGGCCTCAACTATAATTAGATCTCGTTTCTTAGTGTTTTGTCCGAATGAAATGAATCTTTGGTCATAACTAGTTTATTATATTCAAAACACATCAAAACACTAGGGTCTTTTAATTTAGCTTTTGGGGGGGGTCACCCTGTATATATATATATATATATATATATATATATATATATATATATACAGGGTGAACCCCCCAAATATATATATATATATATATATATATATATATATATATATATATATATATATATATATATATATATATATATATATATAATATTAAAAATGTTTCCATGTTACTCAAAACTTTGTTAAAGGTTATGTGCACTTGTGCTTTCTTTTGAGGCTGAAAATGGGCCATAGGGGAAAAAGTTGAGAAGCGCTAGTTCAAAACATGATTTCCAACTCTCCTTCAGTTATTTTTTTAATTTTCGGAGTTGACAGAAGTCCTGTCTTTCCAAAAATAGTGCACAGGAAATAAACATTTGACAAAAAGTGCATCTTCTTCAGCGTTTTCACTGCCAAAAGTGCCCTGATCAGAAATAAAGTTAAAGGCGAAACATATACCTATATTAAATATGTAATCATAATGTTTGCATAAATAAAGATTTAACAGAAATTCTGGCGTTGTCCGGTCGTAAAATATGCTTAAATATGTTATTTTAATTGATGTATAATTCGTATTATTATTTTACTTGATGAATATTTCGTATTATTATTTTAATTGATGTATATTCGTATTATTATTATTTTAATTGGTGTATATTTCGTATTATTATTTTTGAATAGATGTATATTTCGTATTATTTTTGAATTGATGTATACTTCGTATTATTATTTTAATTGATGTATATTTCGAATTATAATTTTAATTGATGTATATTTCGTGTTATTATTTTAATTGATGTATATTTCATATTATTATTTTACTTGATGTATATTTCATATTATTATTTTAATTGGTGTATATTTCATATTATTATTTTAATTGGTGTATATTTCATATTATTATTTTAATTGATGTATATTTCGTATTATTATTTTAATTGATGTATATTTCATATTATTATTTTAATTGGTGTATATTTCATATTATTATTTTAATTGGTGTATATTTCGTATTATTATTTTAATTGATGTATATTTCGTATTATTATTTTAATTGATGTATATTTCGTATTATTTTTTTATTGATGTATATTTCATATTATTATTTTAATTGATGTATATTTCATATTATTATTTTAATTGATGTATATTTCATATTATTATTTTAATTGGTGTATATTTCATATTATTATTTTAATTGATGTATATTTCATATTATTATTTTAATTGATGTATATTTCATATTATTATTTTAATTGGTGTATATTTCATATTATTATTTTAATTGATGTATATTTCATATTATTATTTTAATTGATGTATATTTCATATTATTATTTAAATTGATGTATATTTCATATTATTATTTTCAGTGATGTATATTTCATATTATTTTAATTGATGTATATTTCATATTATTATTTCAATTGATGTATATTTCATATTATTATTTTAAGTGATGTATATTTCATATTATTATTTTAATTGATGTATATTTCATATTATTATTTTAATTGATGTATATTTCATATTATTATTTTAATTGATGTATATTTCATATTATTATTTAAATTGATGTATATTTCATATTATTATTTAAATTGATGTATATTTCATATTATTATTTTAATTGATGCATATATTGTATTATTATTTTAATTAATGTATATTTCGTATTATTATTTAAATTGATGTATATTTCGTATTATTATTTTAATTGATGTATATTTCATATTATTATTTTAATTGATGTATATTTCGTATTATTATTTTAATTGATGTATATTTCGTATTATTATTAATTTAATTGATGTATAGTTCATATTATTATTTTAATTGATGTATATTTTGTATTATTATTTTAATTGATGTATATTTCGTATTATTATTTTAATTAATGCATATTTCATATTATTATTTTAATTGGTGTATATTTTGTATTATTATTTTAATTGATGTATATTTCGTATTATTATTTAAATTGATGTATATTTCGTATTATTATTTTAATTGATGTATATTTCGTATTATTATTTTAATTGATGTATATTTCGTATTATTATTAATTTAATTGATGTATAGTTCATATTATTGTTTTAATTGATGTATATTTTGTATTATTATTTTAATTGATGTATATTTCGTATTATTATTTTAATTAATGCATATTTCATATTATTATTTTAATTGGTGTATATTTTGTATTATTATTTTAATTGATGTATATTTCGTATTATTATTTTAATTGATGTATATTTCGTATTATTATTTTAATTGATGTATATTTCGTATTATTATTTTAATTGATGTATATTTCGTATTATTATTTTAATTGATGTATATTTCGTATTATTATTTTAATGGATGTATATTTCGTATTATTATTTTAATTGATGTATATTTCGTATTATTAATTTCTTTATTGATGTATATTTCATATTATTGATTCTTATATTGTACGAAACATATAGTACTGATTAGAAAATCATCATCAGAATCAAAACCAAAATAAGTCGCTCTTCGACTTTATTAGTTAACACTTGTAGTATGTCCTTATACATAAAACAAACTTAATAAATCAAGTTGTAAAGGGTATAAATGTATATTTGCGCATGCAAACGCTTCCTAAGTTCTATTTTTCAATTTTGACCCCTTTACAGCTATTTTTACCGGCTTAAGGAAACATTGAATTTGTTCCACTGGTCTAAATCACACAGACACACAGACACACGCACACACACACATATATATATATATATATATATATATATATATATATATATATATATATATATATATATAACTGTAGACTAAAAGTTTTGGTAGAGATTGTTCCTTAGACAAACAGATAGGCGAAATCTATATATATATATATATATATATATATATATATATATATATATAGAGAGAGAGAGAGAGAGAGAGAGAGAGAGAGAGAGAGAGAGAGAGGATAAGAGATGTCGCGCGATATTTTAGTAATGTTATACCAAGTATGAACACGCCCAGTCAGTAACGTGACAGCCATATTTTTTTATATTCTTGGAACATCTGATTTTCTGTAAAGTAAAAGGAGTCCCAAGATGATAGCCAACATGCAAACGTGTCTGATGGTTAAATGGTGGAAACCATGTCAACTTTAAAAACCAACCAATTAATAAAGCTGAATCTGATTTCTCAATCCTCCTTGGAATTATATCTTTAGTTTCTGGGAGTGCATTTTCCCATTGGATAGTATAATTCAGGAGATATAACTTAGATATTATTACAAGGCGGTAACTCTCATATATTTTGAGCCGAAAATAGATCTCATAGCTATGTTATTGATTTAGGATAATCTCAATTATTAAGGATTAGAAACAAGATATCTGTCAAAAATGGCAAAAAAACTCATCAATAATTCGTTTTTCTAGTTTTCTGCGGTAGGGAGTGCATTCTATTGTTGGATAGTATAATTCAGGAAAGATTATTTATATATCATTTGAAGTATTGCTTTATAGATCATGCAGTGAAACAGAAAACATTAGATCAAGCAAGAATTTCTATTTTGCAAAAATTCCTTTTAGAAGGATATCGTACATTTTTTTTATTGGGGAGGGGGGTCTGTCAAGATATCTTTAGAGAAAGTAAATGCAAATAATGATATGGAATCTTTGCGACCTACCTTTCAGAATCTGAGTTGGATTGTGACGCACTTTCTGAACTCGAACCAACAGGTTCACACTTTTTCTTGTGCCGTTTGCCCTTTTTCCTGCCATGGGAATCAGCTCTGAAATCAAAGAGTTCATGATTTAAAATAGCAATCTATTATTATACTAAATGTGAGTTAATCAGCGTTTTTTTTTTTTTGTTTGTTTGTTTTCCTCCAATTCTCTTTCCTACATTAGTGAGTGATAATTTGCAGAGGGGCATCTTTTTTCTTCAATCATGTGTATGTTCATTAGTTTCTGTTGAACATTTGGAAACATGTTTTAATAGATTGCTTGTTTGTTTTTTGGTCCCCTAACAAAAGGAAGGCAGACCTGTAAATTCACCTTTGTCCGTTCGTCTATCTGCACTTTTCTCAATAACTACGTCTTGGAATTCTTTTTTTTTAATTTTGCACAAACATTAAACATATGAGTAAAAAAAAAAAAAGGAACAGAACGAATTTTCTGGGAAAACTTCAGTTGCCCCTCTAGGGTGTCTTTCGGGTTAAAATGGCTAAAATTGACACTTTCGTGCTTATTAAAAAAAAATGGATGCCTTAGAGTTTAATAAAACTTTTTGAGAAGTTGTAACTAACTGATTTTTATATAATTTTGTTATCGTTCGTGATAACTGTTGCTATTACAGCGGCTATTTTAGGGCTAATAAAAACTGTTGATAATTAATCTCTTCTTCTCTATATAAATAAAATGAACTCATTTTTTTCTCGTCTGATTTTGACATTAATAGGATTAAAAATCAAGATATTTCATGCAAATATAATATGCACAAACGGCAGAACAATATCTGAGGTGTGTTATAGGCTTATTATTTCTCAAATTCCTCGATAATCTTAGATTTCTATACTTTTTCTGCTGAGAAGTCACGGCCAAAATCGGTTAAGATCAATGGAAGTGGTAAAATATTTTCTCTCTAATAAATTCCTCCTCCCCCTGCCACCACTTAACACCGTTTGGGGATCGTTCACAAGGAACAGTTGAGAAGAGAACACCGGTTTGGCTTCGTAGTTCTTTCATGTGAAGTTATTTAAAATCACTAAACTAAGCTGCAGTGCTCTGTGGCGTAGTGGTTCGCGTGCTGGACAATTCACATTATATTTTCACGTTTGCGCCAACCTACCGTAGTCGTTTTTTTTTTTTTTTTCCTAAACAACTGGAATGGACTTTTCTTGGTGGCCGAACTGTTAACGTTGCAGATGTTTGTTTTTTTGGGGTTTTTTTCACACTTTATTTTCCTACTTTTACTCATGACTCCGGGTTTGATCCTTCCTACTTACCTACCATAACATTTTTTAAACCCCCTCCCCCCGTCCCGGAAACAAACACTCGGGCAACGCCGGGTACCCCCGCTAGTATCTCATAAAAACACTCCATTTTTGGGACTTTTTTATCATATTTGCCCAAATTTTCTGTGTATGTCTATTGAGCAGTTTTTCATGGTGCCGAACTCAAATTTAAATATGTTAAGACCTCGGGGACTTTCGGGGCTAAATGAGGGCGGGGCAAATGATGGACTTAGTCATTTCTTTCTTTTTTTTTTTTTTTTTTTGCTTGATGCGGAACTCAAATTTACATACGTTAAATCCTAAAACTGCGCCGTTTGTTCATTTTCACCAGGATTTGACGTCCCCTGGGGGCTTTTGGGGCTAAATAGGGATGGGGAGGGGGGTAAATACTGAACTTAGTCAATTTTTAAGCTTTGTTCACTCACGGGGGACCACGCATGCTTCACTTGTTTTTTATTGGGTTTTTTTTTGTCTTTGTTTTCCCATTGGTAATTTATCGACTTTGAAGATATGACGCATTATTCAGTTAAATATGAAAAGTGAAATCTGATAGAAATACATTTGCTAAAAAAACGTGTGCATTAGAAAATATCTTGCATCGTTACTTGAAACGCGTGCACCAGAAAATGGCTTGCATAATTATTTCGAACAAATGCACATAATTCAACAAATTTATGAGTTTGACCTAACGGGTGAATTTCTACTGGATTTTGCATTTGTAACTTGCGAGACCTGTGGAAATTCCACAGAGGACTCATTCATATGTAATATATTGATGTTGGCATTCTGTAGACGTTCAGTGTAAATGGAGACGCTCTGATATTATTCTAGCTCGTTCGTTAAAACTGCAGAAGCTAGTAGAGACACTCGGCGTAGCCGCTCGTAAAGTACGCTTAAATATGGTATTTTAATTCTTGCAGATTATACTTTTCTTTCTTTTTTTTTTTTTTTTAAATCACGAGTCTATATATATTACGTATAAATCACGAGTCTATATATATTACGTATACGAAATATGGACAAATTAAAATATCATATTTAAGCGTATTTTTCGACCGGACAAAGCCGGGTACTACCTCGCTAGTTATATCATGAATTGTATAATCTTGGTTGATCATTCTTGTTAGTTTCTGGTAAAGCTTATCAAGTCTTTTCCATTTTTTTTTTTCATTATTTAGGGTCCGAACCTATTTTCTTAACGCAATTCTGAATTTTTTTTAGATGAGATGAAATTCAGAATTGCACTAAAAAATTGGTAATGGCCCGAAATCATTAAAAAGAAATGGAAAAGACTTGAAAAGCTTTACCAGAAACTAGCAAGAATGACCAACCACTTACCTACAGATTCACTTTCAAACACACGGTTCGAATTTCTTGTAATGCAGAGCCAACCCCCTTTTCTTTAAAAGAAGCATATTTTCAACACCCGAAGAAGGTTGCAGCGACCGAAACGTTGTGTTAATAACGCCTAAGATGAGAATAATAGTTCGATTAATCGACATAACACAAGCATTCAAATCTCATCTCAAAAATGAGAATTGCATGAAAGAAAGACGTGTTGGCAAAGAAGACGATGGCAAAAAAACCCTTCTAATTTTTTTATATAACATTTAAACAAGAAACAAAAAGGCCTTCAGAGTTTGACACGTTACAACGATAGAAAACTAATAAAGATTGTGTCAAAGAAATAACCAATGAAAAAAAAAAATAGAAATATTAAGCAAACAAAAAAAAAAGCTGAAAAGTGTGTTCAAATCTTGGCTTTGTTAATTTACAGCCAGATGATAGACAGTCGTCAATTGGTTTTAATGATTTGAGACTTTCGCTACGCACTCGGCAGACATATGCTCACACCTCGCCAGACATCTACACTTGAATACTCTCGTCTCAAAAGAGCCTTCAATCAAACAGTATTGCCCTTAAATTCTCTCTTAAACTGTGCCTTCATTCTTGATGGCTTAATTATCCTGTCCGTCAAATACCATATTAGGGAGATCGCTTGTTGACACCCTGACCAGCTTTCTACACCGTGTGTGACTGATCGATTGTGTCCGAGGCTAATAACAAAACGTATGGTGTTCTCACGTTGATATGTAGGTAGTTGCGAAATATTTAGGACATACATAAAGTAATATATGTGTGTGTGTGTGTGTGTGTGTGTGTGTGCTTTGATTTATTCTAAGTTTCTTATTAGTTTTCGAAAATTGCCCGGTGTATATGCCGTACCCACTTTTAGTCCATGTAATTAAAATCCATAGGGATCAATTTTCACGGGTGATTATCATGTAAAGATCAGAAGTGTTTTTTCACGAATCCTTGTGATATTTTTGGGCGTCTTAATATGGTATTAGTATAAGTATTGTAGACATTTAAATATGCTATCACTCTCATTAAAGTTAATTTCGTTGTCAGGTGTTTTTATTTGTTTTGTTGTGCAAGGCTTCCTATATATGTAGTTTTTTGTTATTATAATTCATATACGTAGTTTTGTTATTGTAATTTTAATATATATCGTTTTCGATATTGTAATTCTAATATATGACGTTTTTATTGTAATTTAAATACATGTAGTTTTTGTTATTTTAATTCTAATATATGTCGTTTTTGTTATTGTAGTTTTAACATAGGTAGTTTTTAGGTAATTATAATTCTATTATATGACATTTTTTCATTGCCATGTTAATATATGTGATTTTTTATTGCAATATAAACGCATGTAGTTTTTATTATTGTAATTCTAATATATGCAGTTTTTGTTATATTAATTCTCATATATGCAGTTTTTGTTAGTCAAATTTTAATATATGTAGTTTTTGTGGTAACTTTAATATATGAATTTTTTGTTATTGTAATTATTATATGCAGTTTTTGCTGTAATTTTAATATATGTAGTTATTGTTATTTTACAATATTTAATGTTTGTTTTAATTCTAATATATGTAGTTTTTGTTTTTAAAATTGTAATATATGTATTTTTGTCATTGTACATTCAATATAGGGAGTTATTTTTTATTATAGTTCTAATATATATATACTTTTTGTTATTGTTATTCTTCATATATGTAACTTTCTTGTAATTGTAATATATGTAGTTTTTGTTATTGTTATTCTAATATATTAATTTTTGTTGTAATGCTAATATACGTAGTTTTAGTTATTGTAATTTCAATGTATGTAGTTTTCGTCTATGTAATTCTAATATATGTAGTTTTTTATTGTAATTTTAATATATGTTGTTTTTGTTATTTTGATTCTAATACATGTAGTGTTTGTTATTTTGATTCTAATATATGTAGTGTTTGTTATTTTGGTTCTAATATATGTAGTTTTTGTTATTTTGATTCTAATACATGTAGTGTTTGTTATTTTGATTCTAATATATGTAGTGTTTGTTATTTGGATTCTAATACATGTAGTGTTTGTTATTTTGATTCTAATACATGTAGTTTTTGTTATTTTGATTCTAATACATGTAGTTTTTGTATATTTTGATTCTAATACATGTAGTGTTTGTTATTTTGATTCTAATACATGTAGTGTTTGTTATTTTGATTCTAATACATGTAGTATTTGTTATTTTGATTCTAATACATGTAGCGTTTGTTATTTTGATTCTAATACATGTAGTGTTTGTTATTTTGATTCTAATATATGTAGTTTTTGTTATTTTGATTCTAATACATGTAGCGTTTGTTATTTTGATTCTAATACATGTAGTGTTTGTTATTTTGATTCTAATATATGTAGTATTTGTTATTTTGATTCTAATACATGTAGTGTTTGTTATTTTGATTCTAATATATGTAGTTTTTCTTATTATAATTTTTATTCGTGTAATTTTGTTATTGTATTTTTTGTATATATGTAGTTTTTGTCTTTATGATTTTAATATATGTAACCTTTTTTCTTGTAATTTTCATATATATATTTTTGACTGCAATTTTTATATATATATAGTTTTTGTTGTAATTCTAATATCTGTAGTTTTTCATATTATTATTCATCTTTTCTCACCTTGAGTGTGATTTTCACAAGGTTTCGATCGATGTAATCTCCGACCATTCTGGAGGAGTATTTTGTCGAACTCGGGAATGTTTCTGTTGAAATCGGGAATTCGACTTGACAGAAACATTCCCGAGTTCGACAAGATACACATAAAGAAGGCCGGAGGTTGCATCGCCGGAACGTTGTAAAAGTCAGACTGAAGATGAGAACAGTAGTCCGATGAATGGTTATAGGAAAACTACACATATTAGAATTACAAACTAATCCTCATCTCAAAAATTCAAAAACGTCATTTGTAGTTTATATGTAGTGATCTTTATTGTAATTCTAATACATGGGATTTTTGGTATTGTAATTGTAATATATCTAATGATCATTATTGTAATTCTAACATATGTTGTTTTAGTTATTGTCATTTTATTTTATGTAGTTTTTGTTATTGTAATTTTATTATATGTCATTTTTGCTATTGTAATTCAAATACATGTAGTTTTTGTTATTGTTATTCTAATATATGTAAATTTTGTTGTGATTGTAATATATGTAGCTTGTGTAATTATAATTAAAACATGTAATTTTTGTTGTTATTTTCATACATGTAGTTTTTGTTCTGGTAATTCCATTATATGTAGTTTTCCTTATTATAATTCTAATATATGTATTTTTTTTATTCTAATTCTAACGTATGTAGTTTTTTTATTGTTATTCTAATAAATATAGTTTTTGGTATTGTAATTCTAATTCACATATTTTTGTTGTAATTTCAATATATGTAGTCTTTGTTATTGCAATTATAAAAGATGTAGTTTTTGTTATTGAAATGGTAAAGTATGTTGGTTTCCTTATTGTAATTCTGATATATGTAGTTTTTGTTATTGTAATCTTTATATATGTTGTTTTTGTCATTGTAATCTTTATATATGTTGTTTTTGTCATTGTAATCTTTATATATGTTGTTTTTGTCATTGTAATCTTTATATATGTTGTTTTTGTCATTGTAATCTTTTTATATGTTGTTTTTGTCATTGTAATCTTTTTATATGTTGTTTTTATCATTGTAATCTTTATATATGTTGCTTTTGTCATTGTAATCTTTATATATGTTGTTTTTGTCATTGTAATCTTTATATATGTTGTTTTTGTCATTTTAATCTTTATATATGTTGTTTTTGTCATTGTAGTCTTTATATATGTTGTTTTTGTCATTTTAATCTTTATATATGTTGTTTTTGTCATTGTAATCTTTATATATGTTGTTTTTGTCATTGTAATACTAATATATGTACTTTTTGTTAATGTGATTTTTATGTAGGTAGTTCTTGTTATTGGAATACTAATAAATGTAGTTTTAGTCATTGTAATTCTAATATATGTACTTTTTCTTTTTGTAATTTTTATATATGCAGTTTTTGTTATAATGAATAATTATATAGTTTTTGTTATTGTATTTTGTTATTGGAATAATTATATAGTTTTTGTTATTGTAATTCTAATATATGTATTGTTTGTTTTTGTAATTTTTATATATATAGTTTTTGTCATTGTAATTTTAATATCTGTATTTTTTATTATAATTCAAATATATGTATTTTTTATTATTGTAAGTTTTATATACGTAGTTTTTGTTATTGTTATTCTAACATATGTATTGTTTGTTTTTGTAATTTTTATATATATAGTTTTTGTCATTGTAATTTTAATATCTGTATTTTTTATTATAATTCAAATATATGTATTTTTTTATTATTGTAAGTTTTATATACGTAGTTTTTGTTATTGTTATTCTAATATATGTATTGTTTGTTTTTGTAATTTTTATATATATAGTTTTTGTCATTGTAATTTTAATATCTGTATTTTTATTATAATTCAAATATATGTATTTTTTATTATTGTAAGTTTTATATACGTAGTTTTTGTTATTGTTATTCTAATATATGTATTGTTTGTTTTTGTAATTTTTATATATATAGTTTTTGTCATTGTAATTTTAATATCTGTATTTTTTATTATAATTCAAAATATGTATTTTTTTATTATTGTAAGTTTTATATACATAGTTTTTGTTATTGTTATTCTAATATATGTATTGTTTGTTTTTGTAATTTTTATATATATAGTTTTTGTTATTGTTATTCTAATATATGCTGGTTTTGTTATTGTATTCCTAAAATATGTGGGTTTTGTTACTGTAATTTTTTAATATATGTAGTTCCTGTTAATATAAGTATGTGTTCTAATTTTCACTATTACAAAAACTCTGTAGAAAAATATCAGACTGCACAATAAACATTACATACATATATTAAGAAACCTTCATCAACAAAAATGCTTTTATCATAGTGAAAACATACTATAATACTAATATCAATACATTGTTCCTGTTATTAAGAATTATTATTAATAGTTTAACTTTGAAGGTATAAGTTAGAGTGGGTGAAATATTCACTGATCCTCGTTTAATCGGGGGCAACGTCGGGTCTTCGTGCAAGTATTTTCTAGAATCATAACCAAAACTAAAATAACATACGTTCAGCCAAAAAAAAAAAATTATAAGAAAAAAAAGGTTCAAATAACTAAAATGTTAAAAATATAAAGAAACAATGTTATATGGAGTTAATAGTCCGAAAATCAATTTTAAAAGAATATATAACCACTAGAAAAGCCTTTCCCACCGACCTTTCCCAGTTACCGGTTTGCTCGCCCCCCCCCCCATTCCCCACCCTCGGCAGACACTTGTTGTTCGTACACAAATACAAGTGTGCATGAAACTCTGGCTAAAAACCAACGAAGCCATGAAATGATGGTCGGAACAAATCGAAACACTTGAGTGCCTTGCAGAGATTCTGATTCGTAGCCATCCTCATTACAATTCTGATTGTCAGGCGCCAAACCATTCCTCGTCATTCGTTGGCAAGAACTAGCATTTAGCAAAGAGAGAAGGGGTGGAGATGAAATGGAAAAATGGATTCCCCTTCACTCTCTCTCTCTTTCTCTCTCTCCTATGAATACTAAATAAAGTGTTGGCTTTACTGCATTTACCTGCCGTATCTAACACACAGATATTCATAAATAGACCCCCTCACATATGTATATACATATAATTATCTTTTTTACTATGTACACAGTATAACCCGGATATGAGAAATTCTAATATAAGAAAAACGGATATAAGAGAGATTTTCTCTCGTCCCAAATTAGAGCCTGTGTTAATATCATGTGTAACCCGGATATAAGAACACCTAGATAAATTTAACCCGGATATAAGAGAGGGGCGGTGGCTCGAGGAAGAAGTCTCTTATATCCCGGTTATACTTTATACGTATATAAATGAGAAAATTTGAAAACCTGGAAAAGTTGTGAAAATGATAAAATCATTTTTATTTACTTTGGTTTTCCATTTAAATCTATCGATCTATCTCTCTCTCTCTCTCTCTATATATATATATATATATATATATATATATATATATATATATATATATATATATATATATATATATAAAAGTAAATGTGTCTGTGTGTATACATTTCCCTACGCAATAACTCTATCAATTTTTAGTCTACAGACTCGAAATTTGATATACAGGGTACTGAGATTTGGGAAACTCTTTGTGATTGGTTTTCGGACAGAAATTTGGCTGTTAAAGAGTCAAAGTTCAACGATTTGACCTTTGAGAACTCTACCAAACTCCTCCGAGAATTTTGGGTTTAAACACTTGAAATTTTAGATATAGGTTCATTGGACATAATAACTTGATTTGAGCCCCAAACAATAAATATTAAGGCGTCATATTAGAGGTCAAAATTTAAAAAAATTGACCGCTTTTTTTTTTCGCTCAATATACACTTCCAAACACCCGGGCAACGCCGGGCTGAAATGCTAGTTCACATTAAAAGTATTTTCTAAAATGTGTGACCACATTGCTTAAATACCGCGCTTAAAACAAGCGACCACACACACCGATTTAAACAGCAACGAGTCAAGACATATTTTCTCTTCGGGAGGCTTCGACCTCTTATTACATCATTATGAAGAAGAAAAAAAAACTTAATCTGACTGACATCTCCTTCATAAAGCCAGGTTATTGGCGAATTCGGACTTTAACAACAATATAAAAAGTAAATAAAAATGATTTCATCATTTCAAAACATTTTCAGGTTTTAAAATTTTCTTATTTAAATTCATATAAAAAAAATGGTTTCTAAAATGTGACTTCACATTGCTTATATATATATATATATATATATATATATATATATATATATATATATATATATATATATATATATATATATATATATACGGGGTGGCCGAAAAGTCCCAGTACACTCTATTTTTAATATTTTAATGCTGTTAAATATGATTTATTGCAGCTTTTCCTAGCGTATCAAGGAATTTTCTAAAAAAAAAATGGCACAAAGAACCTGGAGGCGAATGGAATTGTGCAAGAACAACGAGGGCCAACATGCTAATCCCCTAGACCACTAAATTACTCGAGTTGTTTTCTGCTTTGTTTCTAATAAAGTTCTCTTTTTTTGTTGAATATATATATATGTTTTCTGTGTGTTTCATTAAAAAATACTGTGTTTTATTAAAAATACATGTATAGTGTCCTGGGACTTTTCGGCCCCCCTGTATATATATATATATATATATATATATATATATATATATATATATATATATATATATATATATATGCGTGTGTGCGTGTCGTATCTAAAACTAAAATGCTGTCAGATCAAACTGAGATCCCTCCCACCCTTTTTTTCATCGTCTTTTTCTAATATTGTCCTTCCAAATCATAATAACCACTTTTGTTCAAGTCTGACGAAGTTTCTGGATCGTGATTTATTTTATGTAATGTACATTTTGGTGCACTTTAAAAACATGTTCTTTCATCTAGCAATTAATGATATAGATATAAAATTTTCAATGATTTTTTTAAGTACTACAGAATGTACATTACATAAAACAAATCCAAGGTAATTTTTTGATTCAATTTAAATTAAATTTTTATACCTTACTTCGTAAAATTTATAAAGGTGCACTTTGTAGATAAATAAATTTCCAATTGAATCTTGTACCTTTATTTTTAGAGCCTATAGTAAAAACATTTTGTTTAATAATTTTCATGCCTTGGGTGAAATGCTTTTCTAACTTATATATAATATATATATATATATATATATATATATATATATATATTGTGTACAGAAAGTTGTTAGTTGAGACAGATCATTGGTACCGTCGGTTTCAAGCCCGATAATAAGGCCCGTTTAAGGTATCCTTATCAAGCTCTCTTCAGCCAATATTCGTATATCTTATAACCGGAAGTGTGAAGTATATATACCTCGCGAATTCACGTTTAAATCTCGTTTTGTTAAATCCCCCCTTTTTTATCGGATGATGTAATACCTAATTTTAAACTTTGAATTATTTAAATTTAAGATCTAATTTCGAAAAAAAATTCCTTATATAAATCGATTTTAATTTGAACCCAAATTAATTTTAAAATCTCTTTTCTTATGTATCAAAAACTATTATTAATATTAATATTATTAAAATATTTTTTTTAACTTTAAACGTATCTTTGGAAATTTTTAAACGTAATTCGATATAATTAAACGAATTTTTACGTTTTTAACCGATACCAATACAGATTTTAAATAATTCAAAGTTTAAAATTAGGTATTACATCATCCGATAAAAAAGGGGGGGTTAACAAAACGAGATTTAAACGTGAATTCGCGAGGTATATATACTTCACACTTCCGGTTATAAGATAGACGAATATATGCTGAAGAGAGCTTGATAAGGATACCTTAAACGGGCCTTATTATCGGGCTTGAAACCGACGGTACCAATGATCTGTCTCAACTAACAACTTTCTGTACACAAAATATAAATACGCTCTTACAATTTCGATTTTCCTTTTAATTGAGCACTCTGCTGGAATTCTTTTTCCAAAAAAAATTAGTCATATATATATATATATATATATATATATATATATATATAAAATGTAGTTTGCTTGAAGCATTGTGTGAGATAGGTATGTAGAAGAGATTTAGAAGACTATCACAATGCGAGGAGTGGAATGTAGTCGATGTTGAGGAAGAAATACGAAAACAAGTGACAATTTGCAATATATATATATATATATATATATATATATATATATTCATTCAATTGTGGTAAGTATCAATGTTTTACTTGAAGAGATCTACTGTGTGTGACAATTTGCATAATATATTTTGGGGGAGCCCCTTTTTCTAACAGATCTATTCAAAGCATGCTGGATTGAAGAATGAAAACACACATACACACACACACACACACATATATATATATATATATATGTGTGTGTGTGTGTGTGTATATATATATATATATATATAATTGAATAAATATATGTAAATATAGGCATATATGTATATACTTTTTGATTTTCAAATGTCACTTGTTTTCGTCTTTCTTCCTAAACACTAACTATATCCCATTCCTCGCATTGTAATAGCCTTCTAAATCTCTTCTACATATCTCTCACACAATGCTTCAGGCAAACTACATCTTTATATATATATATATATATATATATATATATATATATATATATATATATATATATATATATATATGTATATGTATATACATATCTAAAACTGTACAAAATGTCAGAAAAACACAGGTACCGTCGCAAGGAAGGATTCATGAGTTACCCTCCTTTAATTAAAATAAAAGAAGTGGATCAAAAGATTAACGAATTAAAAAGATACATTAACATTTGACCTGTCAGAAATAACCGATCAAGACCGGAAGCCATGTCATTTAAGAACAGAATAGGACGAAAGAATTTAAACATATATTTACTTAAATATTTTAAAATAAAATATATATAAATTGGGACATACAAGCTATAATTAAATAAAAATGAACATTATTAGAGATGTGTTCGGTCCTTTTTTTCCTCAGAAAGATAGACCGAAGACAATATGGCTGACGAGAGCCTAACATTATTTACCATTAACTGGTCCCCCTTATGTTAGGCTTGAAACCGACGGTACCAATATTTTTTGACCTTCTGTACACTTTTTAATAAATAAATATTAAGCTCTTATATGTAATCGAGCTCTTTGATGGAATTCTTTCCCCAAAACAGTGAAAAATCATTATTAGACGTGATTTGATTTGGCTGTTTCTTAGAGCAAAATCCCAAGAATGAGCATATCCTCGGTGTGTTTCTATCCTGAATATATATATATATATATATATATATATATATATATATATATATATATATATATTATATATATATATATATATATATATATATATATATATATATATATATGTATACGGATTTCTGCCTTTTGGGTTACTTTGGATCATCTTCCAATTACGCGATTCCCTTGGATTTTACTTGTGCGAATAGAACTTTAACTAACTTTCTTGGATTCTGCATCTTCGGATTTTATCGTCATTGGATATTTTACCCTTCACCAGACTATCCATTCACATGAAATCACTGTTTTCTTCACCATATTCCCTCTGCCTCACTTTTTGTTATCAAGTAAGATGTATGACTTACTTGTAGTTTCATTAAATACTTTAGCAAACAAAATCCGATCCTGCATTTTGCTAATTGCTCCCGTCCGATGAGAAGGAAAGTATTTCCTTGAAACTCCGCGGATTAAGGACTATCCACTTATTTAGTGTTTCCTTTTTGAAATTAAATATGTTTTTACATCTTTTTCAAAGTGTTTTTTCACATGTGTTATTAACTACTTGTTCTTATATATATATATATATATATATATATATATATATATATATATATATATATATATATATATATCCAGAAGGCGGTAATGATCGTTGACAATGATCATTACATAAGCAAGAGGAATCGATATAGAGCAGTAAACATTGTGTGTGAGGGAGAGTGAGAGGAGGGTGGAAGAGTAGAACTGGAAAAAAGACCGAAAGATAAACGAATTTATTCGCAAGGCTTTGTAGATATTCTAGTTGCAATAGAATCTGCTCATCGTGCTCATTAATAACTTAACATCCAAAATATAACAATCGTACGTGTTTTCTTTTGTGTCTTGTGTGAACTCATTAATAAAACGAAAAACAATAAGAAGAGTAAGTGAGAATCAGGAAAATATGAATGTGGAATATAATGAGACAGGAGATGTAATTTAATCATCAAGTTTACTGATTAAGTGTACAGAGTAAAACGGCGAATCCTTTTGTCAAAAGATTAGTAAAAAAAAAACGCAATTGCGTAAGGATTTTTTATAACGATCTGCAACAAATAATAGTGACAATAGGTGAAAATATGGTAGCCATCTTTGATTTCTTACTAAACTACCTAAAACAACGCAGTTTGCTCCCAATGTAGAAAGGGTTTCTTTTTTAATTGTATACATTGAAATTTTAGCCGAACAATTTAGAACCTACTTTATTACTACAAACACTTTTTTATAACTGGCCCCAAAAGAGATATGTCCAGTATTAACAACGATCAACGATTTTACTTGAGTATTGAATTTTTTTTTTCATTGTCATATGTCTTCAAACATAACTTGAGGATTAATTAATATTTCTGAAACTTTCGTAGCCATATAATTCAAATTATATGTTTGGAAGCTTTGTTAAAATTGATTTTTTTTTCTGAAACAGTAAATGCAATTAGCACTTTTTCTTGGCACAAATACAGATGACTACGATAAAAGGCCGAGTGAAAATTTCATACATTTCCAAATATAAATAAATATTCTATAATATAAATCTTACCTGTCTGTTTATCTATAAAATAAATCTCACTTGTCTGTTTAAATGTATGTTAAATGTATGTCTGCCTAAAACTTTTGACAGAGGCGACGGATTTTCACAAGATCGGTATCGTTTTGAAACTCGAACCTTCGGACGACAAATATCGAAAAATTTGTTAAAAGCATTAATTCTTCACCCTCAACTGGACACTTTTCTACAGGGAGGGGTCGCCTTTTTCGCTGATATTTTCGAAAGTCATCCCCTCTTTTCGACTGACTAGCCTTAATTTAAACCTTCGCCACCTCCGGTTTGGCGATGGACACAAAAGCAAAGACGTCACGTTTTTTCTTTTCACGTTTTTTTTCCTCCTTCGCGGGAGGAGTTCGCGCCGCCTGCCTTCACTTTTTTTCTTTTTGCTCAACACACCTCCAAATACCCGGGCACCCAGGGTAGTTCCATATATAGTATGAAATTATTTATTGGCCATTTGGCATGAAACAAAGTGTAGTATCTGTTATGATGCTGCATGTAGTCTTCTCTACCCTCGAAAAGGTAGATTCAACAGTCCTTCTAGACTATGTAAATTTTTATTTTTGTTGACCTAACACGTTGTAGACTCCATCGCAAAGAAACAAGAAAGGAAAAAACTCGACTCGCTTTCTTTTTACACAAAACCTTTTATATTTGGTATGTCCAACAACGCATCTTTTCTAAATATTTAAACAGTCCAGTTTTCCTTCTCTGGCAGCATGTGACTTTTTTGTCCCCGCTGTGACGTCACACATACGTCTTGAACACCTGTGTTTTTTATCTTTGCTGCGACGTCACTGCGCAGTCGGCTTGATCATTTGCATATCTTTATGCAGATGCTGCTGCTATCAGTATCAACGGCCCTGTTATATGTTTATGAAGGCCTAATTTTTTCCACATTTAAGAAACAAATGTCTAACTCTTTCCTCGTGAGGAGGTAACTAATTAGAAACTATTGAATTATATAAATGAATAAATGCAAAAAAAAATTTTTATTTATCATTCTTACCATCAAAACACGTTACTACTATTTAAATCAATAATTAAACAGTTCATAATAAACTAATGTTTGGTGTTATTTAGTTTGAATTGCATTGTTCTATTTTTTCTATTTATATGCAACTGTTTCGTCGATATTGACACCAATTAACTAAAGTGATTTAATAACTGGTGATTATACAACAGCAGTCGAAGAGGAGGAAACCATGGACATCATATACGAATCCTTTAATTTGGAACCGCCTCAATATACACTTGAGCCCTGAATATCAGGTAAAAAAAGAAAGTTTAATGAACCATTAATGTTAAATCCCAACAGAAAAAGATATTGAAATCTGTATGACTTCAAATCTTGCGAGGAGGGTGTTGTGGTGGCACCCACTCATTTACATAGGTGGATAATATTACACATGAATAACAAGACTCGGTTAGTCTGAGTGTGTGTTAACCAGAAGCCACCGAAGGCCGAGCCGAGAGCAGATATGTTCTCCAGCCAAGACTCTCTTACCTGACAACCATTATGTAAATATACTTTTCCTAATACACTTCTTATTGATCTACCATTGTTTGTTAAGGCTTCATTTGTATTGCCTTATACGTTATTTGGTTCAACCTGCAAACAAAACACCACCTTGAAATAAACTATCAACGCTCATTATAAGGAATGAGTGAAAAAGAAAAAAGAGAGGGAGAGACTGGTTGGCTCGATCTGCCTCTTTTTCACACCTCTCTTCCGCCTTTTTTTTTTTAAATTAAATTCCTTATATGTAAAGTTTAACAACAAACTTATAGCTTAATTTTCTGAAACCCCTTTTCATTGTTCTCCTTGAGAATTGAAAACAAAAAATCAAGAGTTTCATTCACTAATCTGTCCTAATAATTTTGTAATTCAAGCAATTTTATTTTTCATCATCAATTTTTTTCTATTTCTTTAATTGCTTTTTCTAGTGTATCAAGCTTGTTATTATCGTGATCAGTTCTAATTTTAAGGTGATATTTATATTTATTTTTGTAATTGTTGTGGGGTACAAATCATCCCTATTCAGAACTAAGTGGAATACCACTGGTTTCAGAGACTAAATGGAGACATACCATTCATTAGACATTCATACCATGTTTAACCGCATGCTATGAACACGTTCCCCTCATACCACTTTAGTGGCTTCTGTATTCTTTATGATAAATACATATTATGTTTATACACTTTACACTACTTGTGGTTTCTTTCATTTGCGACCCGTAGCACGGGTCTACAACAGTAATACTAATATATATATATATATATATATATATATATATATATATATATATATATATATATATATATATAGAGAGAGAGAGAGAGAGAGAGAGAGAGAGAGAGAGAGAGAGAGAGAGATAGATAGATAGATAGATTGATATAATAAATAAGTGAATGATTTTGTGCTACCAAACAGATACTGCAAAGAAGTGAAAATGTCAACTGAATCAGAGGAATAAATTGTAAGATGGTCAACATCATGAAATTTGGAATATAGACTTATGTCATTTGTTCATTATATATATACTAGCGGGGGTACCCGACGTTGCCCGGGTGTTTGGAGGTGTGTGTAAAATCAAATTTTTTTTTTTTTTCTTTTTGAAACTGATTCATAATTTACAATTATTAATCTTAATACTCATTATTACTATATATATATATATATATATATATATATATATATATATATATATATATATTAGTATTGGAACCATTAATCTAAATTGGAATCAGAAATCAGAAAAATCGGAACTTTTAGGAATATCGAAATCGGTAGCGAAATAGAAAAATATTGTACCTATTTTCTGATACCAAAAACGATTCTTTTTAATGTCTTGTTTTTATTTGATTGTGTTAAAATCAAAACTTTCTGCTGCTAGTAGTAAAAGTAAATTAATAAATATTTGTTGATTTTAAACTACCAGTAATTGTGTCGGAATCAGTAAAAATATTAGATTCGTCCCATCACTAATATAAATATATACATATATATATATACATATATAGATATATATATCGGTAAAAATATTAGATTCGTCCCATCACTAATATATATATATATGTATATATATGTATATATATATATATACATGAAATAGTATATGTATATATATATATATATATATATATATATATATATATATATATATTGGTAAAAATATTAGATTCGCCCCATCACTAATATAAATATATACATATATATATATATATATATATATATATATATATATCGGTAAAAATATTATATTTGTCCCATCACTAATATATATATATATATATATATATATATATATATATATATATATATATATATATATATAATACATTTCTGAATTTCACAGATGAGGACTGATTATTCTTATTATTTGGATTCTTTGGGCTACTGTGCTCATCTTGAGTGTCATTTTCATAACATTTCGGTCAATGTATCCTCCAACCTTCTTCAGGTGTATTTTGTCAAACTCGGAAATTTGGATGGAATTTCGAATGGAACCCCCGATTTACTTTGCAACATTGTGCTACAGGTTCTTGAGGACAGTTCTAGAGAGAATTTTGGGAATCTTAAATTATTTCTAGTTGTAAATATTACTATTTTTTACTGATTGTTATGACTATATATAAGGTTCAATTTACACTGTGGACGACCGAAAAATACAATTGCGAATTACTTATGACCTCTATCCACTCTGATTGCTGATGGAACGAGAGTATACGAGAGTGAAGTAAATAAAAGGTTCCGTTAGAGATTTCGTCCAAATTCCCGAGTTCGTCAAGATAGACCTGAAGAAGGTTGAATGTTATATAGGCCGAAAAGTTGTGAAAATAACACTCAGGATAAGAACAGTAGTGCTAAAACTCCAAATAATATGTATATATTATTTAATGGATTCAGGATTTTTATTTATTAATGAATTAATCTTTTTCATTAATCAACTATTGTAATTAATTTTCATCAATTTTTCCTAATTTATTAATTAATCTATCTAGTATAATGAGTTTGTAATCATCGTGATAGGTTCCAATTTTAAAGTGATGTTTATATTTATAATTATATTCATTATATATATATATATATATATATATGAGTCAAGAATTTGTAATTATATATATATATATATTATTATATATATATACACATATATCTATAGTGAGTCAAGAATTTATATATATATATATATATATATATATATATATATATATATATATATATATATATACTAGCATGGGTGCCCGGCTTTGCCCGGATATTTGTGGGTGTATGTTGAGCAAAAAAAAAAAAAAAAAGGCAGTCAATTTTTTTAACTTTGACCGCCTTTTTTTTTTTTTTTTAAATTTGACCCCTATTATGACCCCTTAAAATTTATTGTTTTAGGCTCAACTCAAGTTATTAAGTTAGATCCATGTCTAAGGAATCTATATCTAAAATTTCAAATGTTTAGACTGAAAATTGTTGGAAGCGTTTGGTAGAGTTCTCAAAGGTCAAATCGTTGAACTTTGACCCCTTAATCGACAAATTTCTAGCCAAAAACCGAGCACATCGATTTTCCCAAATATCAGTACCCCGTATATCAAATTTCGAGTCAGTAAACTAAAAATTGACTGAGTTATTTCGTAGAGAAATATGCAAAGACACACAGACACGTTCACTTTTATAGATATACTAGCAATGGGTGCCCGGCGTTGCCCGGGTATTTGGAGGTGTATGCTGAGCAAAAACAAAAAAAGTCAATTTTTTTAAATTTGACCTCTATTATGACCCCTTAAAATTTATTGTTTTGGGCTCAACTTAAGTTAGTAAGTTAGATCCATGTCTAAAAACCCTATATCTAAAATTTCAAGTGTTTAGACCCAAAATTGTCGTAGAAATTGCGTAGAGTTCTCAAAGGCCAAATCGTTGAACTTTGACCTCTTAATCGCCAAATTTTTGGCTGAAAACCAATTACGTCGATTTTCTCAAATCTCAGTACTCTGTATATCAAATTTCGAGTCTGTAGACTTAAAATTGACAGAGATTTTGCGTATGGAAATGTACACAGACACACACACACACGTTCACTTTCATATATATATATATATATATATATATATATATATATATATATATATAGAGAGAGAGAGAGAGAGAGAGAGAGAGAGAGAGTAAGTTAAGAATTTATTATTATATACATTATATATGTATATTTATAGGTATATATATATAAATAAATCTGTGGTAAGTTAAGAATTTATAATTATATACATAGGTATATATATATATATCTATGATAAGTTAAGAAAATATAATACACTTACGAAATAGAGAATCGTCAGATAAAAATAGACATACAACAGGAATATAAGAGATGGCAAACTTCGGTCAAGAAGAAACAATTGTCATTTTTATCTTTCTCTCTTTCTCTCGCTATCTCTCTCTTTCTCTCTATACACACACACACATATATATATATATATATAGGCAGTTGCCTGTCTAGCCCCACTAATGAGCTGTGAAACAGCGAAACAGTATGTGGATGACATATAGGCAACCATCACTGCATGGTGAATGCTCTGATGAACTACAAGTACTTATACTCCCTCGACGTGAATACCCCTGACAAACCCGACTAGCAGCTAAATCCCACCCCCTTCAGAGTAGAGATTCCTAGGTGTAAGCAAGCATTCTACTACAATAGTTTCTTCCCCAGAACTGCTAGACTTTGGAACTCCCTTCCGGGATTCTGCTTTCCCAACTGTACTGACATGCAGAAGTTCAAGTGTAATGTGAACAGACATCTTGCTACTTATCTCCCTTCATAATGCCCCTGCAACTTATGTCCCCGATAGTAACTCCCTATACCTACGTCTGCCCTCTGCAAGTTCCCCATAGAGGACCTTATGTGGGAGCCTTTCTGCTGGCATCCGGATGGTGTGACCAAGCCACCTAAGTTGTCTATGAGTTAGAATTATTTCAAGTGGGTCCATTTGAGTGCGCCTGCGTATCTCATTGTGTGGCACCCTGTGTCACCATTTTAAACCTAGTATACGCTGTAAGCAGTTGGTATGAAATGCTTCTAGTTTTTTCAGGTGGCGTCTATAAGGCACCCATGACTCGCTGCCGTACAAGAGGATAGAGAGACAGATTGCTCTGTAGACAGAAACCTTGGTGGTGGTGGTGAGGTTACGGTTCATAAAAACTCTGTGCGAGCGTCTGCCAAAGGCTGCAGCAGCCAGACCAATGCGCCGTTGGACCTCACTTGTTAGGTCACAGGAGTCAGTGAGCACTGAGCCAAGATAAGTAAACTCTTGAGTGTTTTTCAGTGGCTGTTGATTGATTGTGAATATTGGGGGTTTCTGACGATGTTCACATATGTTAAGTGCCTCTGTTTTGTTGATGTTGATGGCTAGACCAGCTCGGGAGTAAATGTTGGAGATAGTGTTGATGGTGCGCTGAAGACCCTCTTCAGATGAGCTCACCAGAGCTGTGTCGTCAGCGTATTGCAATTCATGGATTGCTTCTTCTGTCACACGTGATCTGGCATGGAGGCGACGCAGGTTGAAGAGGTTGCCATCCAGCCGGTATGAGAGGCGGATCCCATCAGCAGGATGGATTTGCTGTTTGGCAACATTGGAAACCGTAGCAAGAAAAAGATTAAACAAGATGGGCGCAATGACGCATCCCTAATTCACACCCGATTCTACCAGGAAGGGCTCAGATTTTAGTCCTGAGCTGGAGACGCGAGCCATAGATCCATTATGGAAAGCCTTCAGGGCACCCAGGAATATTGGTGGGCAGCCAAATTTGACGAGTACTTCCCAGAGCAAAGGACGGTTCACAATGTCAAAGGCCTTGGCGAGATCTACAAAATCCATATATAGATTTTGGTGTTGCTCAACGCTTTTCTCCTGGAGCTGTCTTGCCACAAAGACCATGTCAATCGTGCTACGCTCCTGTCTGAAGCCACACTGCGATTCAGCTAAGACTTGATTGACAATGTGTTGGATGATACGAGACAGTAAAATTCTAGTGACAACTTTCCCTGAGGTTGACAGGAGGGAAATGCCTCGACTATTGCCACAAATATTTCTGTCACCTTTCTTTTTATATATGCTGATGATATCTGCATCCTTCCATTGTTGTGGGCAGTAGCCTGACTCCCAGACATCTTGGATGATGTTATGGAGACAAGTGGTAATGGCATCTCCGCCATGCTTAAGAAGCTCAGCTGGTATGCCATCAGGGCCAGTGGCTTTATTATTCTTGAGGTTGTTAACTGCACGGCTCACTTCATGGATAGTTGGTATTACATCCAGTTCTTGAATTGCAGGAAGGCCAGGAAGATGGTCAAGAAAAGTAGGGTCGATAGGGTTCTGCCTGTTCAGTAAGTCTTGGTAGTGTTCAGCCCACCGATTGAGTATGGCAGTCTTCTCAGTATAGAGTATGGAGCCATCAGCACTACGAACTGGGCAGAGGCTATTGTTCTTTGGCCCATAGGCTGTCTTAAGGGCATTATAAAAATGATGTTGGTCCCCCATATCAGCTAAACCTTGGATCTCAGTTGCAAGATTGGTCCACCATTCATTTTGCATTCTTCGGGTTTCCTGTTGGACTTTTGACCGAAGCTCGGCTAGCTTGGCACGTGATGCTGGAGTTGGATTTGCAGTCACTGCTTGTTGTTGTCGATTTTTTTTCTTCAAATTTCGAGTCTGTAGACTTAAAATTGACAGATTTATTGCGTATGGAAATGTACACACACAGATACACAAACAGACACTTTCACTTTCATAGATATATAGATATGTGTTTATGTGTGTGTATACACACACACACACACACACACACACACACACACACACACACACACACACAGAGTGTGACCCAAAAACGGGCCCCAACTCTAATTAATAAAGTGTACACGGGCCCGTTTTTTTTTTCGATCACCCTGTATATATATGTATATATATATATATATATATATATATATATATATATATATATATATATATATATATATATATGACACTTAAATAAAATGCATGCAGTAATAATGATGGCGATGTTGATCATAATGTGAATAAGCTTACGTCTCAATAATTCTCATTTCCATCTGTTAATCGTAATTTTGTGGGTACGTCGTGAGTCAAACGGAAACTGTCCTCTTCAACAGTCAACACAAATGATGAAATACAAACGGGAAAAAGTAAGTTTCTGTCATTGTTTGCGAATCACAACCGAACTGGCAAACATACAAGTGAGCCAAGAGCAAATCAATTCTGATTGGCTAATCTTCTTAGCAAAGGGATTTCTTTAGCCAATCATCTTCAATCAAGCAACATAAATGCTATAGAAAGCCTGTTGTATTGCACGCAGGCCAAAGACTTAATATCATTATTGGACGTGATTTGATTTGGCTGTTTCTTAGAGCAAAAACCCAAGAATGAGCATATCCTAACTGCTCGGTGTGTTTCTATTCTGAATATATATATATATATATATATATATATATATATATATATATATATATATATATATTAATTCAATTTTCACCCCAAACAAGGCACAGTGCTACTTTGAAGTAGGGAGTTACTATCGGGGACATAAGTTGCAGGGGCATTATGAAGGGAGATAAGTAGCAAGATGTCTGTTCACATTACACTTGAACTTCTGCATGTCAGTACAGTTGGGAAAGCAGAATCCCGGAAGGGAGTTCCAAAGTCTAGCAGTTCTGGGGAAGAAACTATTGTAGTAGAATGCTTGCTTACACCTAGGAATCTCTACTCTGAAGGGGGTGGGATTTAGCTGCTAGTCGGGTTTGTCAGGGGTATTCACGTCGAGGGAGTATAAGTACTTGTAGTTCATCAGAGCATTCACCATGCAGTGATGGTTGCCTATATGTCATCCACATACTGTTTCGCTGTTTCACAGCTCATTAGTGGGGCTAGACAGGCAACTGCCTATATATATATATATATATGTGTGTGTGTGTATAGAGAGAAAGAGAGAGATAGCGAGAGAAAGAGAGAAAGATAAAAATGACAATTGTTTCTTCTTGACCGAAGTTTGCCATCTCTTATATTCCTGTTGTATGTCTATTTTTATCTGACGATTCTCTATTTCGTAAGTGTATTATATTTTCTTAACTTATCATAGATATATATATATATACCTATGTATATAATTATAAATTCTTAACTTACCACAGATTTATTTATATATATATACCTATAAATATACATATATAATGTATATAATAATAAATTCTTAACTTACTCTCTCTCTCTCTCTCTCTCTCTCTATATATATATATATATATATATATATATATATATATATATATATATATATATATATATATATATGAAAGTGAACGTGTGTGTGTGTGTCTGTGTACATTTCCATACGCAAAATCTCTGTCAATTTTAAGTCTACAGACTCGAAATTTGATATACAGAGTACTGAGATTTGAGAAAATCGACGTAATTGGTTTTCAGCCAAAAATTTGGCGATTAAGAGGTCAAAGTTCAACGATTTGGCCTTTGAGAACTCTACGCAAGAAAATTCTTCTTTATTTTTATTCTTATTTACTTAATTTCTTTTTAATTTTGTTCAAACATAAAATATCAGTGAAAACCTCTTAGATTTTGTGCTATTTGATATCTAACGTTTTTCTGTCCGTCTGTGTATCCATACGTCTCTCCTTCCCTCTCTTCTCTCACACACATCCACACCCGTATAGACACTATATACCCATACATACATGATGGCAGTAAATTCGTTGTCGGATATTGCCATTACTTAATATACAGTTAAAAAATAAAAGCATGAAGACAGCTCAGCGGTGAGCCGCACGAAAGTGGCTTTTAATCCCGGCTAAACTCCATTGAACGTTTGTTTGCCGTTTTAGGCTACAGCAATCCTTCTTGTTATCGAGATACACACTGTTAGTAAAATGTGTATTCCATTGCATATCAAGTAATGCCTGTGCTTGAAGCTTTTTATAGTGAGGAAAAGCTTTGCACCGAGTTAATCCAATTCTCTGAACAACTGCCACATTGAACCAAAAAGAAGAGCAAGTCAACATCATTGGATGCAGCAGCTGCGATATGTTTTATATTAGGGTTTTCCTTCTACTAGAGAGGTTACCTTCACCACGGCTTACAGGAGCCATTTCCACCCCCATCCCCATGCCATTTGATCCATGACTGGGACTTAGGTTGGGCACCAGAGCATACTCCACATGCTGGAGGGTTATGTATGCCACAGCTGACAGGGCCTAAGCTCCTTTATGGTCAAGGTCTGGTGTGGACATATTTTAAAAGCACACAGATGTCTTAGCGTCATACTGTGCTTCTCCCAGACAAATCAACCCCACGATCATGTCGTGACCACTGCCATGCAGAAAAGGCTCTAATGAATGGCGAGTGTCCTGCGCCGTATAATTGGGCCTCCACTACCTTACGGGCTAAGGTTCTTTTAACCCTCACAGAAACTTCCAGAGAAACATACATACATACATACATACATACATGCATACATGCATACATATGTATGTATGTATGCTGTAAGCTGTGACGTGTGTACGCCTGTAATGCTGGATGCATGTAACAATTATTCTGCCATCATTATTTGTATCTATGTATGTGTATGTATATTTATATATGTATGTGTGTGTATATTTATATATGTACATGTGAGTTTATATGTATTTATATCTATGTGTAATATGTATGTATATGTGTCTATGTGTATATATGTTTGTGTGTGTACATATATACATTTATAAATGTTTGTATGCATGTATATGTGTATATGCATGTATGTGTATGTATATGTATTTGTATGTGTGCATGTATGTGTGTATGTGTATTAATGCATATATATGGATGTGTATGTACATGTAGGTAAGTTTATGTATGTATATGTGCATATGTGTACGTATATGTATGTGTAAGTATATGTGTGTATGTATTTGTATATGTGGATGTATATGTATGAATGTGGGTATGTATATGTATGTTTGTGTATTATGCATTGTGTATGTACATGGGTATATATGAGCGTATGCTTATAGACATGTATGTATGTATGTATGCATGTATACATTTATATGTATGTATACCAATGACCGTCTTGTTTATGTTTGCATGTGTGCGTGTATGTATATGTATGTGTGCGTATTGTGTATTGTGTGTGTACGCATGTATATGTGTGTGTGAGTGTATATATATATGTATGTATAACAATGATCGTCTTTAGTGTCATGTCTGCTTGAGCATGTGAATTCGCTGGCAGGACTATATGTCATTTTTCGGGCTCATGAACTTTCAGTGTCTGAGGGAGTGGCACTCGTCTGACAAGACTTTGCAATCATCATGTATGTTTTATAAAAAGAGAGCCAATAATAATAAACCTTATCCTGTATATTTTCAAAGAGGGGTACTACAGTATATAGGGTTTGTGAAGAGGAATGGGTAACGCACACACATATACACCTGTGTATTTGTGTACACGCGTATGCGTACTTAGAAAATGGAATTAAATATATGGTGAAAATTAAAATTTAGGTGAGCTAAAAAAAAACATACGTAAAAATGACAAAAGGAAAAGCATTATTTTTATATTAGAAGCTTTCACGATAATTGGAAGCTCAATGTTAGAGCAATCATAGATTAATAGCAATTGATGCTGGAAATAAATCTCAAAGTTAGATATATTGCAATGCTTAAACAAGAAGTTAAATAATAATAATAATAATAATAATAATAATAATAATAATAATAATGATAAGTCCGAAAAATTTTGAAAAAGAATAGGAAAAATTGGAATCAGCGGAATGGCTGGAAAGATACAACTGTTGTATAGCCGGGGGTTTCATATTAAAGGAGATAAGATGCGGACATTCATATTGATGAGGGAGAGAAGACATTTATACAGTTCTCGAGTGTTTCTTCTTAACACATATATTAGCGAGGGTGATCAGTTCTTTTAACACAGGAGGTGACAGTCATTACTTATGATGGGGAGGGGGACACATTACTTGGATGGGTTATACAAATTTCATTAAAGATGATTACACATAACCTTTAATTGTTGAATGACGACACGAAGACGACGGTTACAAAAACATGACAATAACGTCTTTAATTGTCTGTATTTTTTAAATGAGGTGTTTCATTTATTGAGATTGTCGGACTGACTTCCTCATCTTGGTTTTTATAGTCACAATGTTTCGGCCGTTTTGCCCTCCGGCCTTCATGTCCTAGTGACATATGGCCGAGTGATCCTAGAAGTTGTATCAATGTTTACAGTTCCCCAAAGGTGCTGAGTTCAATCCTGAACGAAGGCAGTGAAAATAACATTCAAAACAGAGAATCAGTAACTATGTCCCAGAGCCTAGCTGGAGTCCGAACATGGTACCCCCATAATAATAATAAAGGGTTGGTTTCGAGACTCCTAACAAACGGTTCCCCAGTTCGATACAAAACACCTGATGAAGGCCGGAGGGCAAAACGGCCGAAACATTGTGACTATAACAACCAAGATACAACTGTTGTATAGCCGGGGGTTTCATATTAAAGGAGATAAGATGCGGACATTCATATTGATGAGGGAGAGAAGACATTTATAAAGTTCTCGAGTGTTTCTTCTTAACACATATATTAGCGAGGGTGATCAGTTCTTTTAACACAGGAGGTGACAATCATTACTTATGATGGGGAGGGGGACGCATTACTCGGATGGGTTATACAAAGTTCATTAAAGATGATTACACATAACCTTTAATTGTTGAATGACGACACGAAGACGACAGTTACAAAAACATGACAATAACGTCTTTAATTGTCTGTATTTTTTAAATGAGGTGTTTTCATTTATTGAGATTGTCGGACTGACTTCCTCATCTTGGTTGTTATAGTCCTAGTGACATATGGCCGAGTGGTCCTAGACGTTGTATCAATGTTTACAGTTCTCCAAAGGTGCTGAGTTCAATCCTGAACGAAGGCAGTGAAAATAACATTCAAAACAGAGAATCAGCAACTATGTCCCAGAGCCTAGCTGGAGTCCGAACACGGTACCCCCTAATAATAATAAAGGGTTGGGTTCGAGACTCCTAACAAACGGTTCCCCAGTTCGATACAAAACACCTGATGAAGGCCGGAGGGCAAAACGGCCGAAACATTGTGACTATAACAACCAAGATGAGGAAGTCAGTCCGACAATCTCAATAAATAACGTCTTTATTATCACATCGACCGGTCCAATGCTGATGACGTCAAAGAATTCAAAGTCGATCTACACGATTAAACGTTCTCCCTTCGCTTCTAAAGGGACCCTCCTCTTGATCATGTCAGCTCTGTTCTCCAAACTCTGCTGACTCCGATCTGGACTCGGCTGCCTCCAATCTGCGTCTCCCTGACTCGACTGAACTAGCTCCTCTATTGAGAATTCATTTTTGCTATGACGTCAATATGTGTGGTTCAAAACGTGACCCACTCACGTGGGTGGGTCACGTTCCCCAAACACACTTCTGCAACAAGGAATTCTCAGTAACCTATTTTTCAACATATTTAAATTGCATTGTTCATTATTTTCTAGCTGACCTTATTTTAATTCAGTTTTCATAAAAAGAATTGAACAATTAAATTCTTTTTACAAACAAATATATCTAAACTATTTTATATGAAATTGAACAATGCGAAATCCTAACATTCCATTTTCTGAATCTATCTCTGAACCTTGCTTACAAAGTTCGAATCTCAGTCTATCCTAATCTCATTTTCACTTATCTAATGTTCTTCTTACAAGAAAAGGGGACAGCTCTTTTTCTTGTAAAACAACGAATAACAATAATAAAAACAGCTGAAATATTAAGGAAAACCATTGAATGTGGAGACTAATATACATGAACCACATGTGCGGGCCAGAGGAGCTACTGCAGAGACAAAACACGAAGCATTATATGGAACCAAGACCAATGAAGCTGCATATTTATAAGTTCTCTAGCCCCTCTCACATTACCCAATCACCCCCCTCCCCCCAAAAAATGATGCCAAATAGCTGAGAAGGCTCAAGGAGGATGGAAAGACCGAGGAGAGAGCACTGACTAGACCTCTATTGGACAAATGCCAAGAGAACAGGTACCTTGGGGAAACTTATTGTCATTCAAACCCCAGTAGAGACCAATGGCCGCTGCTGACGAGAAATCAATGGTAAGCGCCTGTTGCAATAATGCAAACTCATTTGCAAATGGTATCAAAAGAGGTGGAGATTACTGGAAATTTGGGGAGACTTGTCACTCAGCTTCCAGGGAACACCACATGTTGTTCTCAAGGAGAGATCCTTTATGACCTGCGTGAAAGCTCCTAGTGAGCTAATAATAATAAACCTTTTCAAAAAAGGGGTACTATAGTATATAGGGTTTGTGAGGGGGAATGGGTAACGCACCCACACATACACCTGTGTATTTGTGTACACGCGTATGCGTACTAAGAAAATGGAATTAAATATACGGTGAAAATTAAAATTTATGTGAGCTAAAAAAAACAAAAACAGAGCATCGTAAAAGCAAAAGACAAACACCTAGTGAGGAACGGGTTAGGGTTAGGGTTAGACTAAGCTGTTCTTCCACAGTGCATAGTCACTCTGCCCTATGCACTGTAGGGAAATGTCTTTGCCCAGTTTAGGTTTTATAAAATGAATACTCATTTAGCAGTCTCAAATTTTTGTTGAGACCGGAGATGTGGGTGTTAAGTCACAGAATGAGTTTCTTTTCATAGTGTTTTGTTTTTTGTTGTGTCCTAAAGTTGGAGGCTATCAGGATGCATTTTATGTTGTCTGTGCTGTGGTCTGGGAGGGTGCAGTGCATTGCTGTGTGGATTTGTCTCAATTGTTTATTTATGGTTGTGAGTCGTAGTCGGAACTCCCGGCCTGTTTCCCCCACATAGTTACCCTTTGTGCATCTGGTGCAATATATTAAGTAGACTATATATATATATATATATATATATATATATATATATATATATATATATATATATATATATACTAGCAAAAGTACCCATCGTTAACTGGGTTCAAAAATAGCCTACAGAAAATGGACTCTGATTTATGAAAGTATGATAGGTTATGAAAAGGAAGGGTTGTAAAGAGATAGCTTTGAATTTGGGGATATCAAAACCAAAGCAAAATATCATGGAAGTAAGAATAAAATAGATAAACCCCATAATTTATTATACCATACCTATTTACACTGAAACACTTATCACAATATTCTGTGGATCTATATTAAAAAACCTTGTTAAACTTTGTGACATATTTCCATTCTATGGAGGTCAGGTGCGAACGAACACCCCATAATTTTATTATACCATATTTCTTCAAACTGAAACATAATTATCAAAGTATACTTACGCAGATAAATATAAAAAGTCTTTATTAAAGTTTGTGCCTATTTCCATTCTATGGAGGCCAGGCACGAACGCAGACCCCACAATTTTATTATACCATCCCTATTTAAGTTAAAACATACTCATCAAAGTATTCTTATGTACATCTATATCAAAAACACTTGTAAACGTTTTTTTTTTTTTTTTATTTTTTTATTTCCATACTTTGTGGATCAGGCACGAACGCAGACCTCACAATTTTAATGAACCACTGTTCTGCCATATCAAACATACCCATTCCTATCATTATATTTAATCAGTTTTTTAAAATAGTCAACCATATAGGAGCCTATTCGTGACCAGACGCACACACACACATTCAGCTTTATATTATAGAAGATATATATATATGTATGGAGAGAGACTGAGTATAAAAATATCTGCTGCGTCAACCATTAGGTCAACGGTGTTAGATTTTTTTAATCAGGAAAAAGTGAGTTTGCAAAACCAGTGATTTTTTTAAAAATACATAGACAAAATTTAAAATTAGTCTTTGTGCTTGTGATATTCTCTTTTTGAATTCTTTTTCTCCAGCTATGTGTTAAGTGGTGATTATCCTTACTGTTTATTAGCAGGGAGACCCGACGTTGCCCGGGATTGAATGATGATCAACGAATATTTCTCACTCCTATATTTTTATTGTCATCAAAATCCGTGAAATCGCCCGGGGATAAGCTTCACATACCTCCATGCAGTAACTTAGTCCAAAATATATGTTATTCTACATTGCACTCTAGAGAACCTAGTGTTTCTTTTATAAAATTATTTTATATAAATTTCTTTTTAAAACTTTCATTGAAAAAAATCAATCCAGGCAACTTTATTATGTAGTTGATCTGACATCTATTCAATATAGCCGCCTTCAGCTTCAATCACCACCTCGATACAGGTCCGGAACTTGGAGCATGCTTTTTCCACAAGCGCTGGTGAGAGCTTGGTGAATACTTGGTGGATGGCGGTGATCAGACTAGTTTTGGTGTTGTGAGAGGTCATGTTGGTGATGTTCTCGACATATGACCAAACAAAGTAGTTCATCAGGTTCAGGTCAGGGGAGGAGAAGGGGGCCAGTGAGAGAAGGGTGCAAAGTCGTAGTAGTCCTGCTAGAGCCAAATTTGGGTCTCTTTGGACTTATGGGCCAGTACTGAGTCATGCTGCCATACTCAAGGTCTGCCAGCGGCCACCTGATTGCACTAGTGGATCACGACACTCTTCAGTACATCCAGGTACACTTTGGTGTTGACTTACAAGCCGACTTTGAAGATGTGAGGTGGTGTGATGTGACCCTTACTCAAAACCACAACAAAGAGCATAATCGTGGCTGGAAAGCTGTACTCTCAAGCATTGAACCATCCAGATTTACATTTTGAAGGTGCTCGCAATAGTTCTGTTGTCATGACTTGGATTAGTAAAGAGCATGAGTTCTACAGTGGCACATCTCTGATCTTGCTCATTGAACATTGTGTCACTTTCAGACATGATAGAAGGCTCCTATCGTTCTTGGGAGTTGTACACAACTGGCCAACTAGTAGATGGTCTGCATCAAAAAAAAGAAAATCGGTTTTCATCAAATGGAAATGGAATCATGTCATCTTTTCTATGGAGACAATTTTATCGTTCCACCCACTACAAATATTTTCCTTATATACAAATGCAGTAATTTCTTGCGTTTCTCACCTTTTTGCCTGATAAGGTTTGGCTTGGCTGTTTTGTTTTATGGTCTCTCAAACTTTTCCGGTTATTTAATGCCGAATCCAGTAACTTTCAAAAAAAAGATTTTATTTTTCAAATTGTTTATGTCTTCAAATATTTATTAATAGTGTTTGGTTTGATTGTTTTGTAAAAGTAAATGTTTTTGTTTTTGACTTTACAGAACATGGCTGAGTTTTGCTAAAGGTAAGGAAAGAGACAATAAGATCAATTTTTGGTGTATTTTGGGTCAGAAAGCTAATATCTTCAGACAGTCTGAACTGGCATCACAAGATGTCCTAACATGTATTACCACTCCAGGCTAAAGTGACTAACTAAAGGGCAACCAATAGGACTGGGCAAGAATAATGCTACTCTTGTAGATAAAGTAAACCCAACAAAGCTATTCTCATACAAAATCAATATTTGATTCTGTTTAGCCAATTAATAAACCTTGAACACAAATAACTATTTTTATTTCCTAATTTCTGTAAGTATCAATCCTTGAATACAAATGCAGCAGTTTCTTGGGTTATTCACTTTTTATGCAAGATAGATAAATAGATTGGGGAAAAAAAAAAAGAAATATTTTCTTTGCAGTAAATATATTGTTTAGCTATTTTTAATATATTGTTGTAGAAATTCAACAGATTAGTTAAAGAATTAAAACATGCATAATAATAAAATAAAATACGCATCAAGTGTGCTTGAAAGTCAAATACAAAAAATATTAGGAAAATAAACAAATATTTTACTTGTTTGAAATTTATAACAAATATATTTCAGAGGTATACTCCATCTTCAGTGCGTTGCTATGTTTCTTTCCCCCCCCCCTTTTCTGCTTCCTTGCCATGTTGTAAATTTAGAGAAAGAAGTCTGTTTGTAAAGAACCACACGTTGTTGCTAGTGATTGTATTTTTAAATGTTTGTAATGTACGTAGGCAACGCGAGAATAACGTCAAGGATGAGAGTTCATATAGAAACGTTGTTTTAATTTGAATAAAATAAAATACGCATCAAGTGCGCTTGAAAGCCAAATACAACGTAATAGAAGGAAAATAAACAGATATTTCACTTGTCTGAAATTTATCACACATATATTTCAGAGGTATACTCCATCTTCAGTATGTTGTTTGGTTTCTTTTAAACAAGTAAAATATTTGTTTATTTTCCTAATAGTACGTTGTGATTTGGTTTCAAGCGCACTTGATGTGTATTTTATTTTATTCAAATTAAAACAGCGTTTCTATAGTAACTCTCATCCTTGATGTATAATAATTTATTATTTATTTTTTATTCGTAAAGATACTTAATAGAAAATTTGGAAATATCTGTATGTTAATGAAGTTATGTTTGATTTGTATTGGGCACAGTGTTGACATGTAAGGCCGCTTCTAACATTTCATGAAGACAGCACTGTAAGTAAGTACTATGTATTATTGCAATATTAAGTAAATTTAAGAAATATTTATGTGATAATAATGGATGGAGCAATGAAAAATATTTCTGTATTGTTTGGATTATTTTAACTACCGTTACCATCTTCGATATTATTCTTACAACGTGCCACAACGGATAAAATGCTAAGTGGGAATCATTTCTAAGTGACAGTCTTTTGGCGGTTAAATGTTCAAGCTTAAGTACGAGCGATACTAATAATATAATTGCTTAAAATTTCTATGCGATCATGGGTATGGTTAATGAAATGAGAACAAAAATAATTCTATTTAAAATTACATAGAGATTCTCGAGTTCGACATAAAAAAATCTAATATGTGGCCGCAGCTGAGATTGAACCCACTACACGAGTTTGTAGTGTAATTCAAATCTTGTCCGTAGCTGGATACTTGATGCTTCGCCTGGGCTATCAAGTGTATTTTTTTTATCGTGACGCCATCACTAGATGGAGTGCCTAAGTTGTTTAATTGTTATATGTTTTCTGTTTTTATTAAAGGCAAATGTTAACTATTATTTATATTTATTGCAGTTCTTTAATTGATATATTTATTATTTTACTTGTTTTATTTAGTCTCAGATTCTCTGGTCCATGCATGCATTCATTAACATCTAGCAAATTGATTTGAAATATAGCATAAATGAATTTAAAAATTCTATTTATTTTCAGTTAGAGGGTAGCCTAATCACCATACTTTCCCTTAAACATGTTGCCTACCACAGCTTAAAAGAGGCCCATCTACCCTTGAGAGAAGGATAGACCGCACCAGTTATTTTACCTCGTAGTACATACAGCGCCTCGCCTTCCCAAATAGTCACCCATCTGGTACTGGCCAGGCTCAACATTGCTTAACTGCGGAGGTCTGGTGAGAACCGGTGTGTCAACATGATTGTGCCAAGTATGACATAAAGATTAAGTTTGAAAAGACCCGTTTGAAAAATGCCAGAGTTTGCATCGACCAAAACAATTATCGATTATGAGAACAATGGTTTGATTGATCCCAATAATACTAATTATGAATAATACTAATTATGAATAATGATAATTATGAATAATAATAATGATGAATGATAATAATTATGAATCCTTATTAAAAAATATCTTAAATGAATTTTTCTTTTGTTAAGGCATAATCGAAGAAATGTGTGATGCATCTAGTGTGTTAGGTATAAGTTAGTATTAAGCTCATGCTTGCATGCCTTCCTGCTTCCAGCTAACATCACTGGCTAACCTCATGTTGAAAAGGGTGCAACTATGCCTAAGTCTTTCCTGCCAGTACATAGCCTCTCCATCATCAAGACTTCTACAGTGCCTCCACGTTGGCCACACAGGGGAACTGGGTTCCTTGCGGCCCCAGGCTAAACTTGTAGGAGATCTCGGAGTAGTAGGGGACCCCAGAGGTAGTGTGTTATGGCCAACCAATGTGTGGACACGCCTTAGCACACTACCAACCTCTACCCCACTCTCTTGTGGGCGCCCTTAGTTGGGTGAAGACTAGGGGAACAAACCACAAAATCAAACACCACTGCCTTGTGGGCCTTATCATAGCAAAAGGCTAAGAGATGGGAACTCTGATTTCAAATACTACTGCTGCCTTGCAGTTTTCCTTAAAAGGCTATGGAACCTCATCCAGAAAGAAAAGGCGTAGTAGCAGACACGATAGGGCGACTGAGATTATTTTGGCCAGAAGCTGCGGCATCCTCTGCTGCCAGTCATCGCGGGTTCGCTCCACTGGACATGAGCATTGGAGGTTCAGAGAGTGTCTATGATGCGCAACAGATACTGCACCTAAACTGCGCAAGCAAGTTTGGAGCCAAGGTGGGAAGTCTTGTGGTGATGGAGTGAGACTACGCCAACTCATTAAAGCAATAAGGCCCCAACTAGTCATTGTCAAGATTGATGGACTGCATGATGATGATGATGACTAAGTCGCAATGCTATTTAGGTCCAAAGTCGAAAATTCGTATAACTTAATTTTATATGTTAGATATAATTAATACCCGTCCCAGGATGGGCAGAGTTAATTCTCCAAACACAACAGTTTTGCAACATTTTTATGTCCTCTTCAATCAACATATAATGATACAAAACTTTTGGTATAAATTCCTTATTCCACATTGATCCAAATCCATTAGATGATCTATAAAATGCCTCAAATTAAAGGCTTAAGCTTAAGGGGTATTAAGAAGAAATTAAAATTCAGGGAATTTTGCTTAATTGGAGTCTAATGATTACAGATGAAATTTAGTGTCACTCTGATATATTTTAATTTTCAAATAGAAAGTTTTGCCCATATTACGCCCCAGAAAAACTCTTTAAAATACTCCAAAGAAACTGAAATTTGAAGAATATTTATTAATTAACAAGCGCGACCTGTGGAAATTCCAAAGTAGACTCTTTTATATGTAATATATTGATGTTGGCATTTTGTGAATGTTCAGTATACATGGAGACGCCCTGATATTATAGTAGCTCTTTTGTTAAAACTGCAGGGATGCCCGGCGTAACTTGGTCATAAAATACACTTAAATATGATATTTTAATTTATGAACATTTTGTATATATTATTGTAGAGTCAATTTTCTCTCTATTCTCATCTCTATATAAATAAAATGAACTCATTTTTTCCCGTGTGATTTTGACATTAATAGGATTAAAAATCAAGATATTTCATGCAAATATAATATGCACAAACGGCAGAACAATATCTGAGGTGTGTTATAGGCTTATTATTTTTCAAATTCCTCGATAATCTTAGATTTCTATACTTTTTCTGCTGAGAAGTCACGGCCAAAATCGGTTAAGATCAATGGAAGTGGTAAAATATTTTCTCTCTAATAAATTCCTCCTCCCCCTGCCACCACTTAACACCGTTTGGGGATCGTTCACAAGGAACAGTTGGGAAGAGAACACCGGTTTGGCTTCGTAGTTCTTTCATGTGAAGTTATTTAAAATCACTAAACTAAGCTGCAGTGCTCTGTGGCGTAGTGGTTAGCGTACTGAGCAATTCACATTATATTTTCACGTTCGCGCCGACCTACCGTAGTCGTTTTTTTTTTTTTTTTTTTTTCCTAAACAACTGGAATGGACTTTTCTTGGTGGCCGAATTGTTAACGTTGCAGATGTTTTTTTTGGTTTTTTTTCACACTTTATTTTCCTACTTTTACTCATGACTCTGGGTTTGATCCTTCCTACTTACCTACCATAACATTTTTTAAAACTCCCCCCCCCGTCCCGGAAACACACACTCGGGCAACGCCGGGTACCCCCGCTAGTATATTATAAAGTTGTAATTTCAAAAAAAAAATATATATATAAAAAATAAAAAATAAAAAATAAAGAATAAAAGAAAAAAAGAAAAAAGTAAAATTACCATACACATGTGCGCACTATTAAATAGATATAAAATCCGGGGAAAGGAAGTGAAGCCGTCACACTAACAGGGTTACGCTAGCTGACAGACGCGACAATTTTGAAGATGGGCAAACAATATAAGCTAAGTTAATTTAACAAATCCTAATACTACCAAAATGGCAACTGCTTTTTTTTTTTTTTTTTTTTTTTCTTAATTTTAACTAATGTATTCCAACTATATGCGCATATATTGTCTTTAACTCTTTGCTTCCATGTGAGTCGTTTCTTCTACTATATTTTTTATTTATTTATTCACTTTGTTCATTTATTTCTCTTTTTGCTTTTACCAACTGTGTATACCTTCTCTTTAAATGTATTTATTTAATGCATTTTAATTACATATGCGTAAAAATGGTCTCTAACACTTAGTCCCAAGCGACCCGTTTTTATGGTCAGAAGAACTCTACTCGATAACGAATAGCCTATATAAGAATATAGAAGAGCTAGGACCACCTTTCTTTCTACTATAGAAGACAGAAGAACTTTATTTAAGTAGTATACTTAATATATGCAATCACCGTATGCTTGCTTGTATTTAAGTGTCCTCCATGATACCCATACCATAACAAACCACTGCACGTGGCTCATAATTTGACTGGCACTATATTTGTAACTGCAATATACATAATACCAGCTGTGACACTAGGGCTAATTTTCTGAATAGATGCAACACTCTGCGCCTGACCTTAATTACTTCAATTCCAAATCCCAACGAACTAGCTGTCCCTATAACTGGGAGGGAAAAACCTAATAGCTAGCTACGAAATCTTATACATTTTACCTCCAAGACGATTGCGTTTGTCTTACCTGCATGCATAAAAAAAAAAAAAAATTTCCTCCCTTCTTCAAACTAAACCTTACCTGTAACTCAAAAATCCTAATGGAAATCCATCTGTAAATAAATAACCCCTCTTCTCTTGAACGCTAACAATCTACTCCTTCCAACCTATCTGCCACTAAACTCCCACATTGCTCCGCATCTGTACTGGAATCGCTAACTTCCAGCCCCTAATCCCTCACATGCAAACTGTTTTAATAGCCATCACTAAACATCTATACATTTCTACCTCCAAGGCATGCATTACAGCTCATTCCTATCCAGTAAGGGACTTAACAGCCTATGCACACAAAGGCAGGTACTTAACAGCCAAAGTACCCAGAAACAAAGCGATATGCACTACACAACTGTCTCCTCGAGTTTTGCAACGATTAATTACGTTATTGAAACGACACTCCTTGTTATGCAAAACGCCCCATGACTCTTACTAAAAAATACCTACAACTTCAACTCTATTCGCACCTACTGAAAACTTGCCCATATATCTATTCACCTAATTACGCATGACTCAAAACTTGCTGTCTTATCCATGCTATATTGCACTTACATCTTAACCCTCCTATCATCTAAAATAGCTCGGGCACAACTCGTAGCTCAATTCTTAATACCTACTCGTACTGTCACACTATACTAGACCTAAGCTAACATTAATAAAATAAAAAAGGGTAAGACTAAAATCACATTATCTCCTCCCTAACAAGCCCTCTTACAAACATAGACGCTTACACTGCATGAACTTCACCCACCCCCTTTATCCATTAACAAGTAAATAGCATGTCCCTAAATCACTTTGAGGAGTGTAACTAATCAGTAGAGATATAATCCCCCACAAACTAACCCAGTAACACTAACAACGCGGGGTCGCAGAAATACCTGGATTAGAACCTAGGCGCGGAGAAAACCCTCTCAGGGCTGACGGACCCAGTAGGTCTTCCCAGATCATCCGTCTAGGAGAAGGAAAACTCTGAAACTAAACCAAAGGGGAGAGAGGCCTCTTCAGTCTTGGATGACAACCTCCCTAGAGCTGGTGACTCAAACAAATTCACCGGTTTACAAACCTAAATTGCTTAAGGAGTAGATAGGTTCTGTCTATCGCCCGGCTTCCATACTCCTTCTTTGCCTATTAGTCAAGCGCAGAGACACTATCCCAGTGATTCGACAGAAACACCCAGCGGTAGATCTTGTTTCCTGGCTAGGGCAATGAACGCCGTTCTTCCCCATTCCCAGCATGCCCCACCCCTAAAACTGAACATTTGGGAGTGCTTGAGTATAAGATATGCCTGAGCGATTAGATTGGGTTGACCTTCTTCTAAAGGGTTGAGGGTACCGGATTGACAGTTCCTGGCTGCAGTTCCCGACTGGTAGTACAGGAGCCCTAACTCTTTGGTAGCGCTTAGAGCGGCTGCTCCATCAACAGTTGAATAATATCGGGTTGTTTGCAGTGCCATGACGCGCATGGAAAGGGACCCTGCACTCATCCCCGGTGGGCTTTCCTGAGGCCACAATCCTAATTGGAGAAAGGTCAGCTGATGGTCTACTTGTGATGCATGTCTGAAGCTCCGCATAACCTCTTGTTTAGCTCCCCCTTACCAAAACTCTTAAAAAAAATATGACGACAGTACAATCTAAAAATAAGCTTAAACCAGGATTAGGGACAAACAAATTCAACTTGCCTCCTCCCTTGAGGCTCTCATTCACAAATATCCGTGGGCTTAGAACTAACTTAGCTGATGTTGAAGCATTTCTCTTAACAAATACCCCGGATATCTTAGCACTAAGCGAGACTAACCTACACTCCTCCATTCCCTCTAACCACTTTAACATGCCTGGATATCTCCCACTCTGCCGTAAGGACTCTGACAGACATATGCACGGACTTGGAGTTTACATTCGTAATACCCTTCCCTTGACTAGAGAAACAAACCTAGAAACAGATGATCAAGCCTTTATGTGCTTTAGACTAAACATGCAACACAACATTAGCTACTATTATTTTCTCTACCGCTCTCCCTCGACTCAGAACTGCTCCATAATAAACAAAGTATCTGACAGCATAGACACGGCACTGTCCCTCGACACTAGCGCACAAATACATGTGTTTGGTGACTTTAATGTCCACCACAAAAACTGGCTTGGATTCTCTACTCACACAGATGCAGCGGGCAGCACAACCCATAGCTTCGCTATATCTCACTCCCTATCACAAATTGTTACGTTTCCAACCCGCTTCCCTGACCAGGAAGAACAACACGCATCACTTCTAGATCTGTTTTTGACCACAGTTCCCGATGACTGCATAACGAAGGCCCACAGCCCACTCGGGAACGCTGATCATGCAGTGATAATGGTTGAAATCGCCCTAAACTCTAGACCCAAAACTGAAGAGCCAGTGCTCAAAACAACGAGATATTATAATAAGGCTGACTGGGAAGCCATCAGGGAACTAATTAGAGATGCTCCATGGAAAAATATTTTCTCTCTCCCTGCTGAACAATGTGCAAACGAGACCACTGACTGGTTCAAAACTGCAATCGAAGCGCATGTTCCCATGCGGAAATTTTATAGTAAGCCCCACTCTCCCCAATGGTTTACGTCGACTTGTGCAACTGCCATTACTCAAAAGCAGCATGCATACCGTAGGTTTAACCGACATAAGTCCAGTTCAAACAGACTGAAGTATATAGAAGCTAGAAATAACGTTAAGAAAGAAATAGCGACAGCTAAGAGAGAATTTACGGAAACCACTAAAAAGCGCATCGAAGCACAAAAACTAGGAACTCGAGACTTCTGGAAAATCTACAACAGTGTAGTAAATAATGGGCAATCAACAATTCCCCCACTAACCAACAATCACCAGGTTGTCTCCTCAGCAACTGACAAGGCTAACATGCTTGCCAGCCGGTTTGCCTCAAACTCCACACTGGACCCTTCCAACCACCCCCTACTTGACTTTCCTATGCGGACAGACGCCACACTAGACGATCTGAAAACCACCCCTGCTCAGGTGCATGCTATCATAAAAAACCTTGACACCTCAAAAGCATGTGGACCCGATCTTATCCCAGCTGTGCTATTAAAAAAGTGCTCAGCCGAAGTAGCTCCAGTTCTCTCCAAACTCTACAACAAATGTCTTAATGAAGCTTGCTTTCCGGGCTGTTGGAAAACTGCTTCTGTTGTACCAGTATTCAAGAATTCTGGCGAAAGGACTGACCCATCAAATTATCGCCCTATTAGCCTCCTCCCACTTTTTGCCAAAATATTTGAGACCATAATTAACCATGCTCTAGTCCATCATCTTACAGATGCTAAACTACTGACTGACAAACAATATGGATTTAGACAAGCCCGTTCCACAGCAGACATCCTCACTGTGATTTCTGAACGTATATACCATTCACTGGACAAAGCGGGGGAAGGCAGAGCGGTAGCTCTAGATATATCTAAGGCTTTTGACAGGGTATGGCATGAGGGTCTCCTCAGTAAAATCAGATCATACGGTATCACTGGTAGAATACTTAACATAATTAAATCCTTCTTAGATAAGAGAAAAATCCAGGTAGTCCTCGACGGTCGCACATCTAAACAATATGATATAAATGCGGGAGTGCCCCAGGGTTCTATCCTTGGACCTCTATTGTTCCTGATATTCATAAATGACCTCCCCGACAACATTGCCTCTGAGATGGGTATATATGCTGATGACACTACACTCTATGGCAGACACGACAGGAAGACGAATGAACACATTTCTAAAGAAATGGCAGAAACACTAGAGGAAGACCTCCAATCCGTAGTGGAATGGGGACAAAAGTGGTTGGTCGCGTTCAATGCTGCCAAGACTAAACTAGTTTCATTCAATAATTACAAGAAACCCTCTCTACCACCCATAGCAATGGCCAACGACTCTTTATCTGAGAGTCCATCTTTCAAACTCCTTGGTCTAACGTTCACAGGAAACATGAGTTGGAACAATTACATTGAAGGCATTGCCAGGGCCGCTGCAAGAAAGGTAGGCTCTCTCTACCGTGCTAGAAAACTACTAACACCTGAAAGTATCCTGTACCTCTATAAGGCCACCATTCGCCCATGTATGGAGTATTGCTGCCACATCTGGGCTGGTGCATCTGCTACTAGTCTCTCGCTCCTTGACAAGGTTCAAAAGAGAGTCGCAAACCTGATAGGCCCTGAACTGGCATCTAAGCTTCAGCCTCTGTCCCATCGACGAAATGTTGCATCCCTCTGCCTTTTCTACAAGTATTTTAGTGGTGAATGCTCTGACGAACTGCAATCACTTGTGCCCCCACGACGCGAGCACCCTCGACAAACCCGACAGGCTACTAGATCCCACCCCCACACTGTAGAGGTCCCTAGATGTAAAAGATCTTTTTACTCCAATAGTTTCTTCCCCAGAACCGCAAGACTCTGGAATTCCATTCCAGGTCCCTGCTTCCCCAACAGTACTGACGTGCAGAAGTTCAAGTGTAAAGTGAACCGACACCTTGCTGCCCAAATCCCTACATAGTAGCCCAGTAGTTGTTGCCCCTGATAGTAGCCCCCTACACCAAAGTGGCAATTTGCCTTGTTTGGGGTGAAAATGTAATAAAAAAAAAAAAAAAAAAAAAATATATATATATATATATCCATATGACTTGGGTGCATCGAAACCGAAATCAAAACTTATATATATATATATATATATATATATATATATATATATATATATATATATGTGTGTGTGTGTGTGTGTGTGTGTGTGTATATATATATATATGTGTGTACACACACACATATATATATATATATGTGTGTGTATGTGCATATATATATATGTGTGTGTCTATATATATATATATATATATATATATATATATATATATATATATATATATATATAAGTAACTTGAATCCCTTCAGCTATATTCGAAACCAAAACCAAAACCAAAACATACGAAGAATTCTTGGTAAAAATATTTATAAAAAAATAGAAGATCATAACAATTAAACGACAGTCACTCGAAATGAAAAAGTTGTCGGCTGACACGGAAAATAGCACACCCGCTATTAATATATAGATATCTAACACCTATCGCGAAAATGTCACAGGAAACATTGGAGGTATTTGAATTCTCACAATTCCTTGCATTAAACTAAATTAAATTTAATATAGCTCACATTACTCACCCTTATGTCTAGCATTCGTGTTTCAAAATGTATAATAATGGGTTGATTAATTTAGGAGTGACTCCTGTACACAGAAATCCATAAACATATACAAATATCTAATTCTATAGAAATCAAGATACGACTTCATCCAAAAAGAAGGATGGGGGGGGGGGGGAGTAGTCAGTGATAGTGTGACTATCGATTCTGTTTATTTTCGGATCTTTAATTCTTGTATTGTGGTTCCATTTGAATTCAATCCATTTTTTTATTTTTTTTATTTTATTTATTTTTTTATTTATTTATTTTATTTTTTTGCGGTTGGTGTAGTTTTCATTACACGAAAGCTTCCTTTAATTTCGGTTCACCGATACACGGAGGAAATGTCGTGTTCTATGGACAAAATGGAACATTAACTTTCAATTGCTTTTCAATATGCACCGCCACTATGCAAATTCTTCGCATTGACATTTTTATCACGGAACAGCGGACATTTTTTGGTTTTCTTTGCTGCGTTTTGATCTACGTTGAAATTTGATTCAATCCGATATTCTTAGATAGCAACGTTTTTTTTTTCTTTTTGTTATACCCTTCGATCAGAGTATGTCAAATCTTTGCTATCAATTTATTATTTTGTACTTATTGTTGCTTTATGTTTCTACGCTTATTTTTTTGCATTTATTCAAATTTAAACTTTAAAGAGAATGACTTATGTATTTACTAACGCACGTATCTACACACACACACATATATATATATATATATTAAATTGGCATAAACCTACACACATAGATACATATATGAATAGAAACGTACGTAAATCTCTGTAGATAAATCTCCACACACACACACACACACACACACACACACACACACATATATTCTCTCCCTGGCATATTACAGTTAGGTTATGATCAATTATTCCAATAATTTTCTTTTTTCTTTCCTTTATTACATTTTACGACGCTTCTGCAGAATTGGAGCGAGATTTTCGGAAATCGTAAAACTGAATTTCACATAAAAACAATGATATCTACGTATACCTCATATTTTTAAGATGATTATATCCAAAAATTACGAAAATTGATAAGGCAGAAAAATTTTTATTAAAGAAAATAAAAAATAGAATTTGATGAAAACGATTGTAAGACACAGGAGAGTTCGAAAGGGAGGTAATTTTCTGTTTCGATTTAAACAAGATGGCCGTTATTTTTCACCTGTAAACCCAATTAAAATTAATTTTTTTATATAATTCAGTAATATTCAGGTAATTTTGACTGCATAATTTGGAAGCAACCATTGTAACTCATTAGAATTGATTGAAAAAAAATCAGTTGAAATCATTTTTTTTTATCTGAAAAATCCATTGATCGACTACAAAAGTTCGTCCCAATAGTGTAGAAGCGCCTAAATCTCTCTAGATAAGTCTCCACACACACACACACACACACACACACACACACACACACACATATTATTTCTCTACCACATTATTGTTAGGTTATAATTAATTATTCCAATAATTTTCTTTTTTATTTCCTTTATTACATTTGACTCTTAATAATGTGAGAGGGAGATAGTATGTGCGTGTGTACATGACGGAAGCGAGAGTTATAGACACAGTATAAAATAATAGTGTGTTTGAACCGTCCACGTATAATAAAAAGCATACATATATAAATATAATCATAAAATGGGTGAAAGTGAGGAGAGGTGCTTGCATCAGAGTACTCGTCCTCTTACAAAGTGAACACCTCCACCATACACAATATTACTATAGACGCACAGGTCGTTTGTGCATAAAGACCTACTCCTCATGAAAGCAGAAAAAATAAAAGAGAGAAAAGCTTTCGTCTCATCGTAAATAACTGTTTGTGTTTGTCTTTGAGTGCTTGTTTTTGCATGTATTGATTGCGAACGGAGTAGATTTTTAGAGAGACCGGATATGACGACAGAATTTTACGATGAAAAAGACAAATCGATGTTCCTTTACAAGAAGAAGAAGAAGAAGAAGAAGAAAGTACGACTGATCTTTTTTTCTTCTTTTTCAGTTAGCACATTTGTTTTGGGTTCTTCTTTTTTTTTCTATTTTCACCCCAAACAAGGCACAGTGCCACTTTGATATGGGGAACTACTATCGGGGACATAAGTTGCAGGGATACTATATAGGGAGTTGAGCAGCAAGACGTCCGTTCACATTACACATAAACTTCTGTACAGTTGGGAAAGCAGTAACTCGGAAGGGAGTTCCAAAGTCTAAGAAGTTCTGGGGAAGAAACTATTAGAGTAGAAGGTTTTCTTACATCTAGGGATCTCGACTCTGTAGGGGTGGGATTTTGCTGCTTGTCAGGTTTGTCGGTGATATTTAAACCGAGGGGTACAAGTGCTTGTAGTTCGTCGGAGCATTCACCATTAAAATACTTGTAGAACAGGCAGAGGGATACAACATTACGTCGATGGGACAGAGGTTGAAGCCTAGATGACAGTTCAGAACTTATCAGGTTGGCGACTCTCTTTTGAACCCTGTCCAGGAACGAGAGACTAGTAGCAGATGCACAAGCCCAGATGTGACAACAGTACTCCATACATGGACGAATGGTGGCCTTGTAGAGATAGATGATACTTTAAAGCATAAGTAGCTTTCTAGCACGGTAGAGAGAGCCCGCATTAACAGAAATTAAATAACCATAAACCTAGACACGTCAGGAGAATCTGCGTGGGGTAAGACCTCAGAGACAAAACTGACACCCAAGGATTACAAGACTCTCTGCCTTACTAAACATAAGCAGTAGATAGAGGAAAATGTACTCCAGCAGGTACCAGGGTCATAGGAGGCAATTGCGGATACAGTTTTGTCCCTGGTGGTTTCAGACATCAGAGTAAATTGCCTTCTGGGTCTAGAAAAAAGGGAAACTGAAAAATTATGAATTTAACAACTGTCCTGCTGTTAAATCTGCGAAACAATTGATGATTCCCGTTTTTTATTAGGTTGACATGAAAGTTATTCCGGAATTTTTAATTTGGATTTCAAATGATGTATTTTCTAATAAGTTTTCGTTATAATACCTTTACTTTATATATTATTTTAAAGAGCATTTTTCGCTTTATCTAATAGTTTAAATTACAATCGTTTTAAAATAATTATCTCTTCTTTTCAGAATGTTGATTACAAGCAAATTCGCCCAATTTATTATTTTAAGACCGAAAAGCTGCTGAAACAGTTCATGATATCAATAAAGCGTTTTGCCCAGGAGCGAGAGACTAGTAGCAGATACACCAGCCCAAATGTGACAACATGGTGGTTTTAAAAAAAAAAAAAAAAAAAAATATATATATATATATATATATATATATATATATATATATAATCATTATTTTATTGATGTATGGTTGGTCTCCTCGCTGCTTCGGTTGCTTGGAAACCTGAGTAGAAAGTACCAATTAAGAACCCGTTCTTGGCAATCAACCCGACAGATGAGAGGCTGATTATTGGTCCTCTACTTGTCAGGCTGAGGTATGCTGCCTGGGTAATACCTAGGAAGTCCACCATCCCAGGCCTTGCCTCCCTGATTTCGGGTGCACTTATCAGGCAATGCCGATAGAAATGCTCAGACAATTTTTGCAAAGCCAGAACACCCCTCCTTTAGGGATGCGACCTGGACATCCCCACTTTCTGATCTTGTGTCACATCTTGTGAAGTGAGCAACAAGTAAATGTCTTCCCAGTGATACATGAGGCAATTAAATGTCCGATCTTCCCAATTATTCCCACTACGAGCAAATCTCTCTTGATTATTTGATTCTAGCTCATTTTTGGTCCCCCTCTACTTATTCTCCCATTAAGATACTTTCTTAGCAATTCTCTTTAGGCTCAACCTTAGGGAATGTCCTAGTCGTTGTTTGCAAATAATTGACAATACTAGCTGTTGATCTATGATTTATTGATTGGTAGTTTGATTCCTTCATTTGATCTTTAGACTCTTTCTAAGGCACTTTGAATCAAACATGTCTCTTGTCTGATTTTGAGATTTTTTTTATTTTCACCCCAAACAAGGCACATTGCTATTTTGATGTAGGGGGCTACTATCAGGCACATAAGCTACAGAGGTACTATGTAGGGAGTTGGACAGCAAGATGTTGGTTCACGTTACAGTTGAACTTATGCATGTCAGTACAGTCGGAGAAGCAGAGACCCGGTAGGGAATTCCAAAGTCTAGCAGTTCTGGGGAAGAAATTGCTATAGTTGAAAGCTCTCTTACATCTAAGGATCTCTATTGTGTAGGGGTGGGATTTGGCTGCTTGTCAGGGATATTTACATCGAGGGGGAACAAGTGCTTGCAGTTCGTCAGAGCATTCACCATTAAAATACTTGTAGAACAGGCAGAGGAATGCAACATGTCGATGATGAGACAGAGGCTGAAGCTTAGATGACAGTTCAGGACTCTCTTTTGAACCATGTCAAGGAGCAAGACATTTGTAGCAGATGCACCAGACCAAACATGACAACAATACTCCATACATGGGCGAATGGTGGCCTTATAGAGGTACAGGATACTTTTGGGATAAGTAGCTTTCTAGCACGGTAGAGAGAGCCTACCTTCTTCGCAGCAGTCCTATCAATGCTCTCAATTTAATTGTTCCAACTCATATTCCCTGTGAACGTTAGGCTAAGGAGTTTAAAAGAAGTACTTTCAGATAATAAGTCTTTGGCCATTGCTATTGGTGGTAGAGGAGGTTTCTTGTAATTATTGAAGGAAACAAGTTTAGTCTTAGTAGCATTGAATATGATGCTAAGTTTCACTTCCATATAACAGCGTGGACAAAACAATATAAAATTCTAATTTCGATCTGAGGGTGGATTTCTTTCTTTTTTTTTTATTCAGATTTTGCAAAGCTCATTAAATGTTGCCGGCCGGGATTTGGCTATTCAGAATTAAATATCGAGTTTATAAGATGCAACATATATATGACACGAATGAAACTAACTTTTTTTATATTAGAAATATAAACAATAAACAATCAGATCTTACCTTTTCTTATATCGGATTTTCTCCTTCTTATGTTTCCGGGAACGCCTAAAAAAAATAAAATAAATATTTAAAACAACAGTAAAACAAAAATTAAAATGAATATTTAAAACAACAATAAAGAAATTAAAATGAATATTAAAAACAAAAAAAAATTAAAATTAATATTAAAAACAACAGAACAAAAATTAAAATAAATATAAAAACAACGGTAACAAAATTAAAATATTAAAACAACGGTAAAAAAAATAAAATAAATATTTAAAACAGTACAAAAATTTAAATAAACATTAAAAACAACGGTAAAAAATTAAAATATTAAAACAATGGTAAAAAAAAGTAAAATAAATATAAAAACAATGGTAAAAAATTAGAATAAATATTAAAAATAACAGTAAAAAAATTAAAATGAATATTAAAAACAACAGTAAAAAAATTTAAAATAAATATTAAAAACAACGGTAAAAGATTAAAATATTACAAATAACGGTTAAAAAAATTAAAATAAGTATTAAAAACAACGGTAAAAAAATTAAAATTAAAATTAAAACAACAGTAAAAAAAATTAAAATAAATATTAAAAACAACAATACAAAAATTAAAATAAATATTAAAAACAACGGTAAAAAAATTAAAATAAATATTAAAACAACGGTAAAAAAATTAAAATAAATATTAAAACAACGGTAAAAAAATCAAAATAAATATTAAAAACAACAATACAAAAATTAAAATAAATATTAAAACAACGGTAAAAAAATAAAAATAAATATTAAAACAACGGTAAAAAATTAAAATAAATATTAAAAACAACGGTAAAAAAATTAAAATAAATATTAAAACAACGGTAAAAAAATTAAAATAAATATTAAAAACAACAGTACAAAAATCAAAATAAAGATTAAAAAACAACTGTAAAAAAATTAAAGTATTAAAAACAACGGTAAAAATTTTTAAATAAATATTAAAACAACAGTCAAAGGAGAAAATATTGACGTCAGCAAAATTTGCTTTACACTTTATATAAATGCAATAATCTCTGCTTCAAAATACTTCCAATCGAATTAAAAACTAAGCTGACAAAACCAAGTTTTAATTTCTTTTTCTTTTACCAGAAACCAAATAGAAACTTCCATGACCAAAGTTTCTTACCAAAAACATCCAACCAGTATAGTATCATAATATCACGAGTTTGCTTCCCAACTGTCTACAGCGAGATCGCTTGTTACATAAAAACAACGGTAAAATATGAAAATGAAAACAACAATTTTTTTGTTTTTAATATTTATTTTAATTTTTTTACCGTTGTTTTAATATTTTAATTTTTTTACCGTTGTTTTAATATTTTAATTTTTTACCGTTGTTTTAATATTTTAATTTTTTTACCGTTGTTTTTAATATTTTAATTTTTTACCGTTGTTTTAATATTTTAATTTTTTACCGTTGTTTTAGTATTTATTTTTTACCATTGTTTTTAATATTTATTTTAATTTTTTACCGTTGTTTTAATATTTTAATATTTTTACCGTTGTTTTTAATATTTTAATTTTTTACCGTTGTTTTTAATATTTTAATTTTTTTACCGTTGTTTTTAATATTTTAATTTTTTTTACCGTTGTTTTTAATATTTTAATTTTTTTACCGTTGTTTTTAACACATACGAAACAGATGGATGGACTATTCTTTTGGATAATTATTTCCTCGTGTTTGTAAACTTTTAGACGAGGATTGATGAATCATGTTATTTCGATTATTCGGACTATTGTTCTTATCTTGAGTGTGATTCGCACAACGTTTCGGTCGATGTAACCTCTGGTCTTCTTCAGGTGTGTCTTGTCAAATTTGGGAATCTTTGTGTCAGACTCTCGAATCTGCACATAATTTTGAATTGAACCCTTTATTTAATCCAGGCTCTTGTTCCGGCATGACCGACCACATATGGAGGAAAATGGGAAACCATCCACATTTAAGAAACAAAGTGAAAGTTATAGACGGAGTAGAAACGTAAGATGATTAAAAAAAACAGTGCCTATGCTGGGCGACGTTAAGCTACTAAGTAGACCTAGTATAGAATTTAACACAATATGGAAACCATTAATTCTATAAAATACACATATGCCTATCTCTTCTAATTAATATAATAATCATATAAAATTAACAGTAGGTTCTTTGATATGACAGGAGCTCGTACGAAGTAGATATGTTTATATATATATATATATATATATAATGGTAATTGGAAAAAAACCCTGAAGAAAGTGCTCAATACTATTGCAGAGTTACGTATCTTAGTTATTCCGAACAAGCCCCCCCCCCCAATCCGCATAAATCCTTTACGTGTCAAATCTCATATGACACCGTGACAACCCGACAACCTGCTAGTTCCACTTGTATTTCTCTTTCTCTATTTAGCACTTACCTCTCTCTTTTCCTTTCTCCACCAACCCCGGCCTCCAAAGTCATACGCAGCTTACATCATTCACTCATATCTTATCTCCCACCCTCTTCCTTTCCCCATCTCCATCTCTTTCTCTCTCTCTCTCTCTCTCTCTCTCTCTCTTTCTCTCATCCAATTCGTGTCGTATCTGGCTAAAGTTTTTATACTCAATTTCACTCCTGATCGATGTTTATTTAATTATTAAATCTTAAAACTTAAAAGTTGTCAGATCAAAATTGAGTCCACGCCCCCCTTTTTTTTTCATCTTCTTCTAATATCCTCTTTCCAAATCATAATAACCACTTCTGTTCAAGTCTGACGAAGTTGCTGGATCGTTAATACGATTCGGTAACAGAAACATGTGTAACTAAACGGATAAAACTGTAATAAAAAAATATAAACTAGCGGGAGGTATCCTCTTTTGCCGCAGCGTAAATTACGCTTAAATATGATATTTTAATTTATCCAGATTTCGTAAGTATTATTATAGAGTTGTGATTTCAAAAGTAAATAAAAAGTATTTGGGTGCAATCAGCTAGAATCGAAACCGAAACTGCAGCATTCAAAGCTGGTGACGTTATCACTGTAATAACGTGACACGCATATGAACAGATTAAAAATTAAAAATAAACTAAGATTAATGTACAAATTATGATGTTACAAGAAAAGGCTGTTCTCTTCCCATGTAAATAAGAGAACATTAGATAAGAGAAAATGAGATTAAGATAAGCCGAAACTCGAACCTTGTAAGCAAGGTTTAGAAATTGTAATGTTAGAAATTAGCTATTGTTAAATTCTATTAGGAATATGTAGATATTGCTTGTATTGTAAAAAGAATTGATTGTTCGTTTTTTTTTTTATGAAACTAAATTAAAAATGTCAGCTAAAAGAATAAACAATACAAATTTAAAATATATTGTTGGGTTAAAAAATAGGTTAGTGGAGAATTCTTTGTTGTCAAAAGTGTGTTTGGAAAACGTGTACTTAGCCACGTGAATTGGTCACGTTTTGAAACTACACATCTGACGTCATAGCAAAAAGGGGATTCTCAATATAGGTGCTACAGTTAGTCAGATCGCAGAGTTGAAGCAGAACAGTTGAGTCTGTTAGTCAGCAGGGATCAGGAGAGTCAGCCAGTGGTCAGCTGCCCTTTCGAAGCGAAGGGTAGAAAGATTAAACTATGTAGATCCCAAATGTGAACTCCTGACGTCATCATCATTCGACTGGTCCAATGAAATAAAGAATCACCATCGTAGCTTAATTTATTTTTATTTCGGACCATTAGTCTCATCTTTATTAGTTGTTGTTTTTTTATCTTTTGATTGGTTTGTTTATTCACAACGTTTCGGCCAACTATTCCTCTGGCCTTCGTCAGGTGGTAACCGCGATGGATAGGAACTTTGAATCTCCTAACTGCATTCTCAGCCATCACTGCCATCCGTAGTTGTTGTCGTCTCACCACATTTTGACCAATTAACCCCTGGCACGCTTTGGGTGGGATTGAAACCGCTATTTTCAGACAATGCTCATCTGGAACCGTAGAGACAACAACTACGGATGGCAGTGATGGCTGAGAATGCAGTTAGGAGATTCGAAGTTCTTATCCGTCGCGGTTACCACCTGACGAAAGCCAGAGGAAACGTTGTGAATAAACAAACCAACCAAAAGATAAAAAAACAACAACTAATAAAGATGAGACTAATAGTCCGAAATAAAAATAAATTAATATATAATGCTCATCTCAAAAAATGAATTCCAATTAAGGAATAATATATATGTGTACTTAGCTATGTGAATTGGTCACGTTTTGAAACTACACTTCTGACGTCATAGCAAAAAGGGGATTCTCAATATAGGTGCTACAGTTAGTCAGATCGCAGAGTTGAAGCAGAACAGTTGAGTCTGTTAGTCAGCAGAGATCAGGAGAGTCAGTCAGTGGTCAGCTGCCCCTTTTGAAGCGAAGGGTAGAAAGATTAAACTATGTAGACCCCAAATGTGAACTCCTGACGTCATCATCATTCGACTGGTCCAATGAAATAAAGAATCACCATCGATAGTTGTAACTGTTTGTCTTCGTACCATCATTCCACAAATTGAAGGTAATGTGTTAATCATCTTACTATGAACATTGTGTAACCTTTATAAGAATATGTATCTCTCCTCCTCTCTAAAATGTGGTACAAGAAATATAAGAACTGTGCATCTATCACCCTATCACCCTCTCCTCTCGCTAATATATGTGTTAAAAAGAAACCTCCCATAATAAGTGGAAAAATTAATTTTAAAAATAGTAAGACCGCATATTGGCAAGGATATAAAAAAAACGAATTGCAGGATTAAAGCAGTCCAAAATGACTTACAAGCAGATTTTTGATATTTTAAGAAAAGAAAATGTGAAAACATCTCTTTCTATAGTGAAGCGAATTGGCCAAAGATTTGAAGTCGAACGCTTGGTAAAAGGAAAATCTGGATCTGGTCGCCCTAGAGCATCCACTTTGAAGGACGGCCATAGGCTTAAATTAACTCTTTTGAAGGGTCGAAACAAAACTTATTTTGACCATAGCAAAGAACTCAAAACAGGGGCTGGAAATTCTCTTTCTTGATATACAATATCTAGACGAATGAAACAAATGGGATTTGCCTCTAAAAGATATGCAAAGAAGCCATTTTTATCTAAAAAGAACATCAATGATAGAAAGAGATTTTTCTCAGGTTCTGCCAAAAAAGATACAGACTGGTTCAGGAATGTTTTCTGGTCAGATGAATCAAGATTTTGTCTTGTTAGTGATGCTCCCCGATACTCCCGAACGGTGCACTCGAAGAACTGGAGAAAGATTCTCGCCAAGTTGCATAAAATCGACAGTTAAACACGGGAATGGAGGGATAGTGGTATGGGGAACTTTTACTGCAGCAGGAGTTGGGGGACTTATTAGATGTAAGAAGTCAATCAAACGCAAAGGAATACAAAACAAACAAAGGACTGTTACTAAGTATCCAGAAGCTGAGAATATCCCAGAACATTATTTTTCAACATGATAATGCTTCTCCACACACTGCTAAAGTCACAAAAAATGTGTTTCTGATAATTCAATTGATGTGATATTTTGGCCAGGCCAAAGCCCCGATTAAAACCCAATCGAGAATATTTGGTCAATAATATCTCGTGTATTGGCCGGAAAAAAAAACTTTTAAGAACAATGACAAACTGCGGGAAGCTGTGCAAAGCGAATGGAATAGCATCTCCTCTTCACACTTCCACTTTGGTTGAGAGCATGCCTAAAAGGATTGATCTTTGAAAGAAATTAAAATGGAATGCGATTTCATCTTATTCATTTATTATAGTAAATGTCTTGTTCTGTGTTATTAGTCTCGTTTAAGTTTCTTTGTTCAATTGTTCTTTGTTCAATATCGGTTTTACTGCAATAAAATGTATAAAATTTGTTTGGCCCATTTATTTTTGCTCACGAGTATATATATATATATATATATATATAAATATATATATATATATATATATATATATATATAGCATGCAAGGATCTGTTGCATAGTGGATACAATATTTTGTAAAATTCAATTGTGAGTACAATTGCGAATTACTTAGGACTTCAACACAGTATGGCTAATGGAACGATAGCATGCGACCACTGTGGATAATTAAGAGGCTCCGTTCCAAATTCTGTGCAGATTTCTGAGTAAGAGAATGGTTTCAGCGTTCGACAAGCTATATTTGAAGAAGGTAAGAGGTTCCATGGATGGAAACGTTGTGCGTTCAAGATGAAAACACTAGAATCCGAATAATACGGATCAGTTTGTCTTAAGTGATGTTCTCCCCATTTCATCTATTGTTTTCGATTTTCTTTTCGTGACGATCATCGTCCACCATTTTAACCTCTGCCCTCAAGCACTCTTTAATAAGTGTTGATCAATCAGCCAAAAAATTGAGTGAACTGCAATCTTTAACCTATCCCATCTACACGTTGCCTTGAAAGCACAGAACGGAAAAGAAATATACAACGAAAAAAAAACAAAAAAAACTATGCATAAACTCAATTGCAACTTTTTACGTCTTTCAACAAAAAAAATATGATTTTATTTAGTCTTATATTTTTTTCTCTCACAATTTTTCTTCATTCTATATGTATTTTTATTTATTGTCTGCCAAGAAGGCGTAATGATTCTAACCAACCTTTTGAATGCAAAGACAAATTCTTTGGCCATGGCAATCTGCCTCTCGTACCGGTCTTGCGCCAACAGATGTGAGCGTATTCACTGTCATTGCGATGTTTAAAAAAAAATTCCTCGTCAAACTGAGAGGCCATTTTTGTTCCCCTTTCTCTGCAAGAGAACGGCAGAATAGAGAGGCCATTTTTCTTTTTACTTCATTTGCTTCTGTCGGGTATCCTCTTGGTGCCAAAGTTTTCCTTTCTGCCAATAAATTCAGGATGATGGGAATATTGCGCAAGACGCGGCCCAATGTGTATTCACTGTGCCACTGGACGGGCGAGTGTGGGCGGGGTAGCGCCGCCAATTTTTGGATGAAGAAAGTAGAAAAAAAGTGTTTGCTCCGGTTAATAATGATTTCTGTCATTTTCGGTTCAAAGTCATTAAGATTTTCGTCTTCTGTTCCCCTCCCTCTCTCTCACACGTAATTTTTATCCCTTTTTTTTATATACTAGCATTTCAGCCCGGCGTTGCCCGGGTGTTTGGAAGTGTATGTTTAGCAAAAACAAACAAAAAAAAGCGTTCAATTTTTTAAACTTTGACCTCTATTATGACCCCTTAACATTTATTGTTTTGGGCTTAAATCGAGTTATTAAGTTAGATCCATCTCCAAGGAACCTATATCTAAAATTTCAATTGTTTAGACCCAAAATTGTCGGAGGAGTTTGATAGAGTTCTCAAAGGTCAAATCGTTGAACTTTGACCCCTTAACAGCCAAATTTCTAGCCGAAAACCGATCACAGATTTTCCAAAATCTTAGTACCCTGTATATCAAATTTCGAGTCTGTAGACTAAAAATTGACAAAGTTATTGCGTAGAGAAATGTACACACACATACACACAGACATACAGGCGTCCACTTTTATAGATAGATAGATAGATAGATAGATAGATAGATAGATAGATAGATTATCTCATTTTTGACACACTTTCCTTTTCTCTTCTCTTTCTTTCTTTCTTTCTTCTCTCTCTCTCTCTCTCTCTCTCTCTCTATTCCCACACACAACAGCATTAATCTCCCTTTCTTTCCCTCTTTCATATAATTTTTACATTCTTTGCCTTTATTTCTTCTGCTACTCTCTGATGTGACCCTCACTTGGAACAACACCAAAGACCATAACCGTGGCCGGAAACTTTATTTCTCTCCCCATTTCTCTCTTCTGACTCGGACTTTTTATCCATCACAGTTTCTCCCTACCTCTTTACATCTTATCTCCCCTTTCTCCCCTCCTCCCTTTCTTCCCCTTCATATCTTCTGACACTATTTCAGTTTTGTCAATTTTTCTCAAAGTTTTTCTTCAGTTCGAATTTATTTATTCATGTCTTCTATTTAATCTCTCTCTCTCTCTCTCTTATACAACTTCTCACACACACGCACACACTTTCTCTCTCTCTCTCTCTTTATCTTTAATCTCTCCCTCACTCTCTCTTTCTCTCATATCACTTTTCACTCACACACACACTGTCTCTCTATTTATCTTTAATCTTTCTCTCACTCTCTCTCTCTCTCTCTCTCTCTTTATCTTTAAGTTCTCCCTCACTCTCTCTCTCTCTCTCATGTCATTTCTCACACGCGCATATTTCTCTTTCTGTGTTATACTAGCTCATTATACTTGAGTGCTCCCCTCCTCTTTCTCTTTATGTCTCTCCATTCTCTAACACACTATATTCTGTTACTCTCTCTCTCTCTCTCTCTCTCTCTCTCTCTCTCTCTCTCTCTCTCTCTCTCTCTAGCACATATTTATCTTTCTTTCCTGTTTTTATATAAGTTTTACACTCTTTGCCTTTATTTCTTCTGCTACTCTTTTTTCCTATATATTCCTCTCCCTATTTCTCTCTACTGACTTTTTATTCATCGCACTTTCTATCTCTTTACATCTTATCTCCGTTTCTGCCTTTCTCTCTCACTTTCTTTCCTTCCATATCTTCTGACACTATTTCTCTTTTACGTTTCTGAATTTTTGAGATGAGGACTGGTTATTCCTATCATCAGGATTCTTCGGACTACTGTTCTCATCTTGAGTGTAATTTTCACAACGTTTCGGTCAATGTAACCTCCGACCTTCTTCAGGTGGTGTATCTTGTCGAACTTAGGAATATTTCTGTCGAACTCAGGAATTTGGACGGAATTTCAAAACGGAACCCTTTATTTACTTCACAGGGGGTAGCATGCTCTTGTTCCGTCAACCATGACTAGATAGAGGTCTTAAGTAAATTGCAATTGTATTTTTCCGTCGCCCACACTGTGAATTGAACCTTCAACTTTCAGGAGTATATCACTTTTTGCAATTGATTTTTCCAAGTATCTAACCTCTGTGCCACAGATTCTTGTGGAATACAACTGCGAATTACTTAGAACCTCTATCAAGTCATAGTTAATGGAACGATAGAATGCTATCACCACATATATTATAGAATGTAATAGACAGGATTTAAATGACCAAAGTCTCAGTAAAATATTTTTAAAGGTGCTACGCTTTGATTATTGCAGTTATGATAAGCTCAATAGGTGTAATTACCTAGAGCTATTTAAATAGAAACGAATGGGGGATTAATAATTGTGAAATCATCAATCAAGTTTTTTTATAGCAGAAAACATAACAAAAATCATATTTATATACACGATCGTTTCGGAAACGATATCTTTTTATTCATTCGATATTTACAAATAAAACCATCGAGAAATAAGTAAAATATTTCTGGATATCGTCTCATCATCAGCATAAATAGAAGGGGAGGGGGAGAGAGAAGACGCCAATTTTAACCAGCTTATTGAAGTAAATATAGTTTGTGAACCTTTGTAATGGAGTCTGACGAGGTTACTGGATCGCTGATACGATCCGGCAACCGAAACAGTAACTAAACAGATAAATACGGTAAAAAAAAATAAAACACACACACACACACACACACACACACACACACACACATATATATATATATATATATATATATATATATAAGGGTGAGGGATTAATAATTGTGAATTATCAATCAAGTTTTCATAGGATCAAAATCATTATTGTATGTTCGATCGTTTCTGAAACGATCGTACATACAAATATGATTGTGATATGTTTACTCCCATGAAATATATATATATATATATATATATATATATATATATATATATATTATATTATATTATATTATTGGTAGTATTATTTAAACAAAACCAAAATGTGTCAATCAAAGAGTGCTCAATGTTAAGACAGAGCAATATAAATATGTTGGATGTGATAACTAATGGCTACACATATGCAAACATGTTTCAGTGACCACCCTGCCAGAGAAAATCACCTCATCAGGCCTAGAATATCCACGAGAGTATCCGTCAAAAACATTACCTCTTTTTATAATTAAAACCAATAAATGGGATAATATCATTTCCAACGTTAAGACGGTTTTTTGACCGATACTCTCGTGGATATTCTTGGCCTGATGAGGTGATTTTCTCTGGCAGGGTGGTCACTGAAACATGTTTGCATATGGGTAGCCATTAGTTATCACATCAAACATATTTATATATATAAAGCTGAGTGTATGTGTGTGTGTGTCTGGTCACAAATAGGCTCCTATATGGTTGACTATTTTAAAAAACTAATTCCATATAATGATAGAAGATGTATCGAGACACAGGAATGGGTATGTTTGATCTGGTAGAACAGTGGTTCATTAAAATTGTGGGGTCTGCGTTCACGCCTGGTCCACAAAGTATGGAAATAAAAAATTTTAAAATTAAAAAAAAGCGTTTACAAGTGTTTTTGATATAAATGTACATAAGAATACTTTGATAAGTATGTTTTAACTTAAATAGTAATGGTATAATAAAATTGTGGGGTCTGCGTTCGCGCCTGGCCTCCATAGAATGGAAATAGGCACAAACTTTAATAAAGACTTTTAATATCTACCTGTGTAAGTATACTTTGATAATTATGTTTCAGTTTGAAGAAATATGGTATAATAAAATTATGGGTGCTCGTTCGCACCTGACCTCCATAGAATGGAAATATGTCACAAAGTTTAACACGGTTTTTTAATATAGATTTACAGAATATTGTGATAAGTTTTTCAGTGTGAACAGGTATGGTAGAATAAATTATGGGATTTATCTATTTTATTTTTACTTTCATCATATTTTGCTTTGGTTTTGATACCCCAAAATTCAACCCAAATTTGCAACCCTTCCTTTTCATAACCTATCATATTTTCATAAATCAGAGTCCATTTTCTGTAGGTTGGTTTTGAACCCAGTCAACGACGGTTACTTTTTCTAGTATATATACATATATATATATATATATATATATATATATATATATATATATATATATATATATATATATATAGGGGAAGGTTACTCGGATGGAGAGCTAAAGAGCAGAGAGAGTCCTCAGAGGGAACACCTCTTCAATCAAGTGTTTCGGCCCTATACTCCTTACACTGTAGGGGGTGGGCCACATCTAAGTCATGACTCCCAAATGTTTCTCTGCTGCCATGTATTTTTTCTTTTTCTTTTTAATTTTTATTATAATTGTATTTATACGCTTCCGTGTCGCAGATGGATGTCTTAACCACTGTGGAATTAGGAAAATTAAGATATATGAAGTTGGTTTATTCCTCCTCGACCAGATCCAGCTGAAGCTCTTCTCTGCTACCTCACTCATTGCTTTCGGTGCTCGGTTTCAACTCTTCCCTGAGATGGACAGCTGTTTCATGAGATTTTAGACACGCGAGCCTACAAATTCCCTTGCTTCCACTTCAAATGAGAATACGCTGACGCTGAATCCACTATCTCTGAGGTCCCTGGTTAGAGCAGCATACTTTTCAGACTTGTAGACATGGGCCTCATCAATCCTATTCTCATATGGCATTTCTTATATATATATATATATATATATATATATATATATATATATATAGTAAGTTATAAAATGTATATGGCAATTAAGCTACTCTGAATATTCCGCGTTTCATCCACTCTAGGATTCTTCAGGCTCTTAGAGTGGATGAAACGCGGAATATTCAGTGTAGCTTAATCGCCATATACATTTTATAACTTACTAACTAGCTCTACCTACGTATTGAGCACTTTTGAAATAAATACTTATAGTTTACGCATAAATCTACACCTTCGTATATTAATTTTATGTGAGTAAATTAAGTAGTTATATATATATATATATATATATATATATATATATATATATATATATATATATATTGATTTAAAGGTTATGAGAGTATTTTGTAAGCATGAAAAACGATGTTACTTTTTGTATTTTATATTTTTGTTGTAATTTTTAATTTTTCAAGCGGACCTCCGCTCTTGGTCACAAAAAAAAAAGTATCGAAATGAAAAAGAAAAAGAAAACCGTTGAAAGAACTGGAGATTTGTAGCGTGGACAGCGTTCATTCCTAGCAATCACGTTTGAAAAAGTTCACGTGAATTATTTTAGCTGTTTGTGGAAGAAGATTGTGTTTTTTTAATATATTTTTTTCATGTTGCAACTTAAAAGCGTTTAAATCGAACGGCAAAATTTATATATATATATATATATATATATATATATATATATATATATATATATATATATATATATATATATATATATATATATATATAGTCATCCACATACCGTACTGTTTTGCTGTTTCACAGCTCATCAGTGCGGCTAAACAGGCAACTGCTTCAAGCCAGGATCGAAACCCGACTGCCCAAATGACAGTCAAGGCTTCTCACCATTACGCTATACAGCTGATGCTGAGTGGGTAATGAATTAACGATGTTTTGACATTCAAGAAAAATGTCAGGAAAATGATTGATTATAAAGATAATATCAATATAAGAGCAAAATATTAAAAGAAAAAACAGAGGCTGAAGAGAGCCCGACATAGGTAACCAAAGACTGGTCCACATTATGTTTAATTTGAAACCGACGGTACCAATGTTTTTTTTTGTTCTTCTGTAACACATATATAACACGCACAGACACGCACATATATATATGTGTGTGTGTCTGTGTGTGTGTGAATGTATATATATATGTATATATATATATTAGTGATGAGACGATATATATATATATATATATATATATATATATATATATATATATATATATATATATTAGTGATGAAACGATTCTAATATTTTCTCAATTCCCATACAATTACCAATTCTATGCTAAATTCCCGATTCCGATTCTTTATAAATCTCTAATCATTTAACTATAAGATTGTTATTTTCCCGGCTTTTCGTACAACCACATGTTAAATATGCAGAGATTTTCCTAAACGTCAAAATACACTTGTGAGGATGATCTATCGATTCTAGCTTTACTTGTATTTTATAATCAATAAATATTTACTAATTTATCAATATTACCAGCAACGGAAGATTTTACTTTAAAAAAATCAAATAAACAAGAACAATTAAAAGAATCGATTTGGCATCAGAAAATAGGCATCAATATTTCTGATTCCGATATCCCAAATGTTCCAATTTTTGTAATTTCTGATTCCGATTCCAATTGATCGTCCCAACACTAATATATTTGCAGTCATCGGCATACAGTCTTGTTTCGTTGTATCACAACTCACCAGTGCCACTAGACTAGCACCTCTCCCAAGCCAAGGATTGAACCTAGAACCGTCGTGTTGACAGTCGGCAGTTTTCCCACTCGACCACGGAAGCAATGCCCGCAAATAACCTGTCCAAATGTCTATTTAGACAAACATCTGTCCACCACTTTTACAGTTCTCAAACCGCCTGTTTGTAGACAAACAAAGAGCGAGCTTTGCATTTTTTAGCCAATAGCCAATAAAGTAGCAGGTGAGATTATTTACGACAGTGCTCTACCCAAAGAGGGGGGGGGGCTTAAAGAGTACCAGAATATATATATATATATATATATATATATATATATATATATATGCTTTATTTTTTTATTACCGTTTTATCTGTTTGGTTACATATGTTTCGGATGTTTGACCATGTTTACGATCCAACAGACGAAGCTGTTGGATCGTAAACATGGTCCAACATCCGAAACATATGTAACCAAACAGATAAAACCGTAATAAAAAATAAAACACATATTTGCTCTGCAATAGTATTGAGCACTCTTCAGGTTTTTACTCATTACCAGTTTTACTAAATATATATATATATATATATATATATATATATATATATATATATATATATATATATATATATTTTCTGGTACTCTTTCTCTCTTGCCACTCGCTTTCTATTCAGCCCCTCTCTCTCTCTCTCTCTCTTTCTTTCTCTGCCGACATTCTCTCTCTGACACACACACACTCTCTCTCTCTCTCTATCCCTCTCTCTCTCTGTCTCCTGTCTCTCTCGACACTCTCTCTTGCCAATATCTCTTCTTTCTTTCTCCATTTATGACGCCATCTTCCCCTTTCTCTTCAACGAAATACAGCATCTCACCTCATCTCTCCATTTCATTATCCAGCTTAGCATACACTTGCAGACTTTATTACAAATAACTCAAGTGGGTTTCTCATGCCTCAAAGGAAGCATTATCCACTCAAGTCACTTGTGCAGTTAATGTACCGGTGCCGAAGATATGCGAATATGACAACCACACCTATGCCCGAGAGTCCAACATGCTTTTCCCTTCCTTCACATTGCATGCTCTCCTCAAAGGAAGCACACCCTGTCTCAAATGCCTTTTTTCCGCTCAGATCATCCCAATGTTAACTCTTCCCATCTCAGAATATAAATTTGGATTCTTGATGTTATCTTTGTTGCGTTTTCTTGGCGTCTTTCCGTTAAGGGCTCTTGACACACAGCAATTTACCATAGAACAGATGTTTGTCGAATCTCTAGTCTTCCACACAAACAATGTACCCTGTCCGGTGTATTTGATTTGCCAAGATCACCGACTAAACGTATGCGCAGTCTGCCATGTTCAAAATTTCAGTATCAAGCATTTTATTTTATCAATTCATATTTGAGTAGCCGCATCAGGCGTTTCTCATAAAAAGAGCAAAAAAAAAAAAAAATTACCCGCCTCAGGACAGGTAAAATGAATTTCCTAAACATAAGAGCTTTTAACCCTTTTTATATCCGTTTACGAATATTAAAATCAAAATATAATGTTGCTAACCCTTGTATCTAGAAACCTTATTACAATTTCGATCTAAATCCACAACATTTGGTTTTAGCAAATGGCTAAAATTTACGGTTGAGGCTTTAAAAATTTGATGTAATTAAATCTCTCGAAATAAATATATAAAAATTATTTCGTTTCATTAGACATTATTCATTACTAGTGTGATATTTTTACATTCATTTAACTGTAAATGAACAGTTTGCACTTGCTGTTTTCAACAAACACGTAGGATGCACATGTGGGTTATTAATAAAGAGACCAAAGTCTTTTTACATACGTGCGCGGTAGCTGATCTTTCATTCGTTTTATCGTCACTTTTCAATGTGTGCGCCATGATTCTTTCGTGGTTGTTGAGGTTCAAGACAAATCTACTCATGCATGGGACACAATGGAGACTTACTGGGGTTTTAAAGGTTTTATTTAAAGAAGGAGAGAGACCATGTACAGTATTTCCTGCCTAATTTTTTTTTACTTAGCCTTAAAATGGTTGATAAATGGGTAGAATCTCAAGACAATATTCACTTAGGTTCTCTCTACATTTTCAGACACCTGTCGCTTCTCTCGTTTCATGATTCCAACTGACTCGAAACTCTGTTCTGGCTCCTGAACATATTACATCATTTTTATGTAATATTATTTGACATCTGCATTTTTGCAAAGTGAAGAGAAAAATTGTCGCCCAAAGAAAATAACACTACAGCTTTATTTTAGAACTTGTATTAAAAAAAATCAATTCAGGTAACTTTATATAATAGAGCTGACATCTATTCAATGTAGTCGTCTTCAGCTCCAATCAGCACCTCGATATGTCCCGAACTGCGAGCATGTCTTTTCCACAAGTGTCAGTGGGAACTCAGCGACAACCCAGTGGTTAGAAGGGATCAGGCTGGCTGTGGTATTGTGGGAGGTTATATTGGTGATGTCCTCAATGTATGACCAATCGAAGTGGTCCAGTGGGTTCAGATCAGGGAGCCAATGAGAGAAGGGTATAAAGTCATAGCACTCCTTCAGAAGCTAAGCCTGGATCTCTTTGGAAATGTGGGCCGGTACCAAGTCTTGCTGCCACAGCCATGGTCTGGCAGCGGCCATCTAATTGCACCTGAAGATCACCACACTCTTTCGCACATCCAGACACACTTTGGTTCTGACTGTCAATCCAACTTCGAAGATGCGATGTGGCATTATATGGCCCTCACTTGAAACCCCGCCAAGGAGCATAATCATGGCAAAAACTGTATTTCATCACCCTGTGTAGTTTGTGGCAATCAAACGATGCATTTTGAAGGTGCTGGCAATGGTCCTGTTTTCATGACTTTGATCGGTAGAGAGTATGAGTTGTACAGCAGTGCATCTTCAATCTTGCTCGTTGGAACATTGTGCCACTTTCAGGCATGATAGAAATCTCCTATCGCTCTCACGATTTGCACACAACTGTCCAACTAGTACATGGTTTGCATCAAAAAAAAAAAAAAAAAGAAAACCGGTTTTCATCAAACGGAAATGAAATCATCTCGTCTTTTCTAGGGTGACAATTTTATCGTTCCACTCTCTAGTACGTTTTGTAAATATTTTGAAGCAGGGGACTCAATCCTTGACTCTCCTGCTTCAATCACACCAGCCGCATTGGATCTATTTCCGTTTGTTGTCAGGTTATCCTGATATGTACTTTGTAACTCTCAACGAAATTCATACTAGTTAGCATAATCTGTACTTACTGGCATAAGGTCCCAATACATAACACTATTAAATTTCAAAGAATTAAAAATCTGGGCAGACCCTATTATATAAAAGTCTGGAATAGCTACAGCAAAGTTTTCTCAAAAACTGTTTATACACATTTTCAATTTTGACATATTCTGAAATCTACACATGTATAAGTGAGAAAAAAAGTATAAGTGACGTCACTCCTCTGACGTCATTTACTTATGTTCATTCTATTTTCTTATAAGACACTGTGTGAAACTTTTACTTATAGTCTTTAAAGAAATACAAATGGTAAAATGAATTCCAAAGAAAATAAAAGAAACCGTCTAAAATTACCCCTCCCCCCCCAGCCCCAATTCTGGCTTAATCTAAGACTGAAAAAAAAATGAACAGCAAGATCCTTTAAAACAATTATTTTGGGGTTTCCTAATCCTGAAGATTGTACGGCACACTCACGTTGACACACCGGTTCTCACCAGATCACCGAAGTTAAGCAAGATTGAGCCTGCCCAGTACCAAAGGGGGCGACCATTTGGGAAGGCTGGACGCTGGATGTACCTTCTGGGAAGGTCATGAGTGGAGCCACACACCCAAAAATCTTCTCGCTACAAAAGCATCTACAAAGTTGTCGATGGCCTATGCCCTTCCAGGGGCTCAAGACTATGATGGATGGCTAATCCTGAAGAACATTTCGGAATCACATTTTTTTTTTCTGTGGAGTATTTTGGAGGTTTTTTTAAAAGCATGATATGGACACAACCTCCCATTCAAAATTTTAGAAACTTTCATTGAAATTAGTCTATAGTTAATAGTCATTAGACACCAATTAAGCAAAATTCCCTCAATTTCAATATTTTCTTAAGGCGCCCTTATGCTTAAGCCTTGAATTTGCAACATTTTCTAGAATGAAAATCAAGTAATGAATTTTGATCGAAATTAAAATAGAGATTCTAGAAATGAGAAAAGTGTCATAGTACCTCCCTTGTAATCTTCATAAGAGAACATAAAAATGGTGCAAGACAGTTTTGTTTGGGGACTGCTTTCCCGCAGAAAAGACGTTGCTAGCCTGTCCCTGGTCTATCATTATTTTCATGGTAAATGCTCGTCTGAGCTTTAATCTCCCTCCCTTGCCAAACTTTCACAAAACACATTCGTCTAGCTAAAACAATTATCAATAATTTCTCCCACTCTCTTTATTCATAAAACTGTGGAAACTTTGTTCTGCTGACCTGTTTTTCTAGCTGACTACAATAAGGTTGTCTTCAAATCCAATGTAAACAAATTCTAGTTGCGCCGTCGCCTTAGATAATCAAATGATACAAAATTCCCACAACTAATCAATTATTACACTATTGTACCAATGACTACCGTACATTCATTAACCCTAATCCTTGAGTGGCCTTTGGACCTTGATATTTACTGATCCTGAAACGGATATTTTTCTAGTAATTTATCTGTATATATATGTGTGTGTGTGAGTTAAGTAATCCCATTAAAGGGTTAGCTTCAATGAATATTAGAAATGTATACAGCACTAATATTTCATTCTAGTGCAGTTATAAATTTAAATATTTTCTAGTGGAATAGCACAAGACTTTATAAAAAAAGAATACCTATTGTAAAACTTTCACAAAAATAGGAGGTATTTGAATTTTTCCCAAAAACGTTTTGTTCCCGTTGCATAAAACTAAATTAAACTAAATATAGACCACATTACGATCAGTTACGCCTAGCAGCTGTATTCCAGTGTTTACAATAATCGAGTAATTAATTTAGTAGTGCATCAACTTTATAAGCATATACAAAAATAACATTATTTATATATATATATATATATATATATATATATATATTACAATAATAATCATTTAATACCTATAGACGATGACTACAGGTCAGAAGATTGAAATATATATATATGTATATATATATATATATATATATATAATTTTTAAAACAGTAATCTACGTACATGCATGTTTCAAGGTAACTACCTCTCGTCAGCATAGCTTGACTGTTTCTAGGAATCGAACTCCGGACCATGTGTATCACAGTCTGGTGCGTTTAACCGTTACACCATGAACTCCTAGATGATTTTACTGTTAATTTTCATTGTTTATAAATTTAGATTTCTTGTCGATTTTTTTACGATAAATACGGTTAAATAGCGGTTTCCCCTCGAAGCTCATTTTTATTTACTTAGAAAGACCCCATAATTTATTTGGACATATATATATATATATATATATATATATATATATCATCATCATCATCATCATGCAGTCCATCAGTCTTGACGATGACTAGTCGGGGCCTCAGTCCTTTATTCCTCGGTGTTGGTGTAGTCTCACTTCACCGCCACAGGACTTTCCACCTTGGCTCCAAATTTGCTTGCGCAGTTTAGGTGCAGTATCTTTTACGCATCAGATAGACACCCTCTGAACCTCCAATGCTCACATCCAGTGCAGCGAACCCTCGACGACTGGTGTTATATTGTCTCTAATATAAAGGGTTGAGTGTTTGTTGTATCATAAAGGGAATCGTGTGTGAGTGATATGTATTTTCAGAACCTACCTCTGCTTCTTCGATGTTGGACCATCTGGAAATTTCTCATCCTGGAGGGAGACTTGATACCTGTTTTTGGATGAAGATTCAATCACTCCAAGACAAGGAATTAGTTCTATAGTTTTTATTTCACTTTCTCCAGATGTCCTGCAGAAGGTGGAAGTGAAATCGGCCTGTGTGGGTTCTTCTTCTACACACGTCAGCGTTCGTCCCCCCCCCCCGTTAAGAGGAGGAGACAATGGGAAGCCGTCCGTTGTCTTCTGTGTCCAAATCAAATCTCAACGATTCAGCTAACCTGATCACATGACTCACACGCAATCAAATCAGCTGATCTTTTACTTCCGGTCAACGTGTCTACACTATAACTCACCTCTTCCTCTCTCTCTCCCTCTCTCTATTCCTTAACATTCTATCTCTTTCTCTCTCTCTCTCTATCCATTCTCTAACACTGGCAGCAGAGCAGGGTGCAGCTTCTAGCCGAAAGTAATCTCAGTGAGGTAAACAGTCACCTTATCGTGTCCGCTACTACGCCTTTTCTTTCTGCATGAGGTTTCATAGCCTTTTAAGGAAAACAGCAAGGCAGCAGTAGGATTTGAAGTCAGAGTACCTATCTCTTAGCCTTTTGCTGTGATAAAACCCATAAGGCGAAAGTGGCGAATGTTTAAATTAAGGCTAGTTAATCGAAAAGAGGGGATGACTTTCGAAAATATCAGTGAAAAAAAGCGATCCCTCCTTGTAGAAAAGTGTCCAGTCGAGGGTGAAGGAATTAATAAGCCCACAAGGCAGTGGTGTTTGATTTTGGGATTGGTTCCCCTAGTCTTTGCCCAACACACACACACATACGATAGCCTTTATGGGTTAATCGAGAATCACACCAATAATTAAGAATAAATTGTAGTATAAAAGTTATGTTCTTAGCAAAGTGTGTGCGTGTATATATATATATATATATATATATATATATATATATATATATATATATTTATATATATAAACATTATAAACAAAAAAAACAGGCTCCTTCAGTCTTTGACAGATTATGGGTACCCACAAGGGGTGACTGCGTGTGAAATTTTTGTGGCAGGAGGTGCACAATCTCCAACTAAACCTCTCCTGAGTCAACATTGTTAAGTAATAGTGACAAGTGAAATGTATGTACAGGACGACTGGAAACAAATGCCGAGATAAGTGGAAAGCACATACAGCACCTAGAATTCCAAAATAGTCACCCATCTAGTACTAACCAGGCTCAATGTTGCTTAACTTCGGTCATCTGACAAGAACCGGTGTATCAACGCGATTATGCTGTATATATAAACATTATATATATTTATATTATATATACACATTATATATAACCATATATTTATATATATATATATATACCTGCAAAAGTGAAATTGTCTGTATGTGTGTGTGTGTGTGCACTTTCCCTACCAAACTACTCTGTTAATTTTCAGTCTAGATTCGAGAAATGACATAAGGGGTATTGAGATTTGGGAAAATCTTTTTAATCGGTTTTTGGTCTGGAATTTGGCTGTCAAGGGGTCTAAGTTCAACGATTTGACCTTTGAAAATCTACCAAACTCCTCCACCAATTTTCGGTCTAAACACTTGAAATTTTAGATGTAAGGTACTTGGACATAGATCAAACTTTTTAATTTGATTTGAATCCAAAACAATAAATATTAAGGGATCAAAACCGAGGTTAAATTTAAGAAAAAATTGATCTCTGCGGTCTCTACCAAATTACTCAGCCAATTTTTGGTCTAAACATTTGAAATTTTACATAAAGTGTATTCAAACATATGGCAGGCTTTTTAATCCGTTTTTGGTCGCAAATTTTGCTGCCAAGGGGTCAAAGTTCAAAATATTTTACCTCTGCGGTCTCTTGCAAACTATTCAGCCAATTTTGGGTCTTAACATTTGAAATTTTACATAAAGGGTATTCAGACATGCAAAAAGCTTTTTAATTAGTTTTGGGCGAAAATGTGACTGTCAAGAGGTCAAAGTTGAAAGAGTAGATCTTTGCAGACTCTTCCAAACTCTTCTGCCAGTTCACGGTCTAAACACTTGAAATTTTAGATGTAGGTTACCTGGATACGAGTCAAACTTTTTAATATATATACATATGCACATAAAGCTATGAACAGTACACAGGACCCGGGCAAGGACCGGCTGAACTGCTAGTATATATACAAAACACATGTGTATATGTATGTAGTGCGTCCTTTTGGTGTTCTTTTCCAACATGATAAATGATTGCTTTTATTCCTTGATTAACCAATCGGCCTCCAATCTGTCTCCCAATTCCCTGGAGCTCCATTTGATTGTTCTTCAATTAACACCCCACTCTCATCTTTCCTCCTTGCAAACTCCAAATTTCCTAATCGTCTTTTCTCATTTGAAGCAAAGCTAAAACATAAGCAATTTAATTACACTTTAACTGTTGCTTATTGAGACTGGTTGGATCAGATGACCTTGACATTCGTTCGGTCTCCTCATTTTGGTCCACTCCTGTGTATTTCCAAATTAGCCATAATCTGAAATGACCTTGCCTTATTTACTATTTTGACTCTTTGTAATGCTCTAACACCAAATAACATATAAACACGTTTAAAAACAAACACAGCTATTAAATCAGCGACACCATTATTAATGTACCAACATACGTCCGATATTAATAGTAAAAATATAGCAAGTGCTCTAATCTATGGTCCCCCCTCGCCAAACTTTCACAAGAAACACTTGTATAGCAGAAAACACTATCAATAACTCCCCCCCCCACTCTTTATCTCTGCCCAAACCTAAACGTAGATTCCATGAGCAAAGCTTCTTTCTTAGAACTGCACGCCTATGGAATTGTCTTCCATTTTCCTGCTTTCCAGCTGACTACAATATGGTTGTCTTCAAGTCTAACGTAAACAAGTTTTTGATGAGCCGTTCCACTTAAGTTAACAAATTTACCAAATCTCCATTACTAAAGATTACTATATTGTCCAATTGTCTACTGTACACTCTTTAATCCTTATTCTCGAGTGGTCTCTTAGCCTTGATAAGTGGTGATGCGTATGTAAAAACAAAAAAATTAAAAATGTATATAAAAAAGTCAAAACACCTGACGCAGAAAATAAATGGAAAAAAAAACAGAACCGCCAAAAATAATATAAAAAAATAAACGAAAAGAAAAATAGTTACTAAGACATAGATAAGTATTTAATCCTAACTATTAATTTTAAAACAAAACTGTAAATAATATTGGGTACTAACATACGCCCGATATTAATAACTTATGCACCTGATATAGATAAATTAATTTCCAATTTCTGTGAACACATTCCATCTACAATAAAACCCATCATCCACGTTTGAAAGTTGAACACAAGCTTGATGAAGGGAATTATTCCGAAATATAGCATCACCGACATACCAACTGACCACCTGACACAAGTAAGAACATCTTACGTGTAAAATATTGTATTAAAAATACATATGTATATATCTATGGTTATTAGTGTTGAGACGATTAATTGGAATCGGGGATTGGAAAAATCTTAACTTTTGGTGGCATCAGAATCGGTATTGGAATCAGAAAAATGTGTGCTTATTTTCCGATATCTAAAATAATTCTTTTAATTGCTTTTTTTTCTTTAGAAACGAAGTATTTCACTGCTAGTGGTAATGGAGAAAATGATAAATGATTTTTGATTTTAAATAACCAACAAAATTAAAATCTATATATCAAAATTATATATCAACTGCCAAGTGTACTTTCATGCATATTTTACATTGATTTGAAAAATAATTTACAAAAACAAAACAAAAAACGTATAACTAAATATTTAGAGATTTTAAAAGAATCAGAATCAGTATCGGTAATTGTATCAGAATCTGGAATTCAGAAAAGAATCAGTAATTCTGTTATGTAGTAGGTTGAAAACAAGAAAATATATGTTCGTTATTTATCTGTCTATCGATCTATCTATTTATCTATGTGTATTATCGATATATCTATCGATCTAATTATCTATCTATTTCTGTATCCATCTCGATCTATCTATCTCTCTATCTATCTAACTGGAGAGATAAACAAGAGATGAATATGAAGAATGTTGATAAAAACTGTCAAAATATAGCAAAATCATATCATAGACAAGTTTACTGGAAGCATCTGGTCAGCTGACGAAACTACCTGTATGTTACCACGTGATCAGATTAGCTGGAGATCACACTGGAGTTTAAATCTGGACGTTGAGCAGGGCGAATGGTTTAACAGATCGACCCCTCCCTTCACCAGGGAAGGAACTGACGTGTCTAAAATATGGAGACCCTGAATTAACCCCTGAAGCAAAGATATTCACTTTCCATTCTTCTGCGAATGACACCTAGAAAATGAATAAAAACTATATAAAATACAATCAGCGTTCTTGGAAGTGAATGAATGTTCGTCCAAACAGGTTCAAGCCCCCCCCCCCAAGAACAAGATGAATTCCAGGTGGACAAGATCAACAGCGCATGAAAATAAGTTGTTATGTCCAAAATGCATGTATTACACACACACACACACACACACACACACACACACACACACACACACACATACATATGAACATTTAGACGATAATAGCATTGGAACATAAATAAACCACAATAACATAATTCTTGGGTTCATATAGTGAAGAACCACCATAGACATTTAGTGACTTGTACACACATAATGATGAACCTTTCGTCCCAAGAACATATCACGGTATGATGTTCGTACCTGGTTCCCCATTATACATATCGCTGTATGTTGATATGGTATACCAATACACAACAATTTTTTTTTTTTTTTTTTTTTTTTTTTTTACATTTTCACCCCAAACAAGGAACATTGCCACTTTGGTGTAGGGGGCTACTATCAGGGGCAGCAACTACTGGGGCACTATGTTGGGATTTGGGCAGCAAGATGTCAGTTCACGTTACACTTGAACTTCTGCATGTCAGTACAGTTAGGGAAGCAGGGACCTGGAATAGAATTCCAGAGTCTAGCGCTTCTGGGGAAGAAACTACTGTAGTAGAAAGATCTTTTACATCTAGGGATCTCTACTGTGTGGGGGTGAGATTTAGCTGCCTGCCGGGTTTGTCGAGGGTGTCTACGTCGTGGGGGGACAAGTGTCTGCAGTTCGTCAGAGCATTCACCATTAAAATATTTGTAGAACAGGCAGAAGGATGCAACGTTTCGTCGATGGGACAGAGGCTGAAGCTTAGATGCCAGTTCAGGGCCTATCAGATTGGCGACTCTCTTTTGAACCTTGTGTAGGAGCGAGAGACTAGCAGCAGATGCACCAGCCCAAATGTGACAACAATACTCCATACATGGGCGAATGGTTGCCTTATAGAGGTACAGGATACTTTCAGGTGTCAGTAGTTTTCTAGCATGGTAGAGAGAGCCTACCTTTTTTTGCAGCGGCCCTGTTTGTATAGTATCGGAATCAGGAAAAATATTGGAATCGTTCCATCGCTAATGGTTATACATATACACATGACTTGGATCAATAAAAGTGAAACTGTATAGCTTGTTTCACCATTATATTTTAAGTTGCGTCAGTTCGAGTCAATCCGTCACACTTTTGTATCGTTCTCCTCTCATATTTTAAAACAGAGAAAAATAATCTGAGGATCAATAGAAAAAAAAACAGAAAAAGGAAAATAATCTATATATTAATACGATAGCGTGTGTGTTATTTATTGTGTCACGCTTATATCCGGGTCATTTAATTGTTATGTATTTCCATTTCTTGTCATAAATAATTTTACCAAGAATTCTTCAAAAGTTTTGGTTTCGGTTTTGACTAAAACTGATGGCACTTAAATCATCTATTTTTTTTATAAATAACTTTATCCAGAATTCTTCATAAGTTTTGGTTTCGATTATGGCTGAAGGAACTCAAGTTATATATATGTATACATCTATTTTTTTCATAAGTTTTTATTTCAGTTTCGATTCAAGCTAATGCACCCAAGTCATATGGATATATTTTTTTTTTATTTTTGAAATCGCAACTTTATAATATATAAAAATCGATAGAACATTAATTCTATAATAATATATAAGAAATCTGAAAGAATTAAAATATTATATTTAAGCGTACTTTACGATCGGGCTTTACCGGGCATTCCTGCTAACTTAGATAAATAGTTTTGCAGTTTTAACAAAAGAGCTACAATAATATCTGAGTGTCTCTATTTACACTGAACATCTACAGAATGCCAACATCAATATATTACATACGAGTGAGCCCCCTGTGGAATTTCCACAGGTCCCGCTAGTATCTGTATTAAAAAACTAATTTGTTATTCATATTTTTATTTGACAATTTAATTCTTCAAAATAGAAACATAATACTTATTATGTTATATTCATCTAATATACCAATAAAAATTTAAATACAAAGATACAAGATAAAACTATAAAAGTTTCAATTTAAATTAGATTTTAAATCGATCACTAAAAATAAAATCGCAATGTATTATGCAATATTAAACAAATACTCCTATAGCCAATCTTCTTTCTTTCTCTTTTCACCACTAACGCTCAGATTCACATTTCTCCACAATAAAATGAATAGCTCTCTCTTTGAGGAAGCGCCCCTTTTTTTTAAGAAACCTTTAGAACTGACTTCCAATCCAGACTGGAAGGCTTACATGTGTTGCTATGTTTGCTGGATAATTAGTTGGATCATTCTATCGCTCCAGAAAGTAGTTCATATGAATGAGTCCCCCGTGGAATTTCCGCAGGTCCTACTACTATATAAAATACAAAAGGAAAATAATATATAAAATAAATATATAAAAAATATATAAAATAAATATAAAATAATATATAAAATAAATATAAAAATAATATATAAAATAAATATAAAAATAATATATAAAATAAATATAAAAATGATATATAAAATAAATATAAAAATAATATATAAAATTGGAAAATATAGTTTATATAAAAACTTCTAAAAAAATAATTTGATCAGAAAATGAATATTTATTTCTTAATCTTAAGTCGATATTTTCCTGCCAATAATTCTGTACATAAGATATTCAAGATGCTATTAAACTTAGTCATAATTGTGCAAATGACCTTCAAAATAATTAAAGGTCATAATAAACAGATCCTAAACCAGAATCAAAAGGTCTTAACAAAGTGATCTGCCATTCAGTGAATCTTGCTTCATTGGGATTTAATATAACTATAGATCAAATTTAATGCAAATATGAAATAGCTGAATTTTCAAATTGGTGGTCGAGCCCATAGCATCACGAACATATCAACTGACCACCTGACACAACATCCCTAAGAACCATTTCAAATACTCTAAAGAAACTGAAATTTAGGAAATAGTTTCAATTGTTCTCGAATACTTACTTTTAAAATTAAAAAAAAAAAGTATATTGACTTTTTTGAAGTCGTTCACTTCTTGTTATCTCTAAAAAGAAAACTAAATATAACCCACATTTGGACTCCTGACGCCTAACACCTGTGTTTCACAATCCAGAATGATTGCTGACATAAAAAAGAAAAGAAAAAAAAAACAGTTCCATTCAACCTTGTCAGCCTATGGATACCCATTGAAGAGTGTCTGCACATGAAATTAATGTGGCAAGAATTGTACAATCTCTAGCCGCACCTCTCCTGAGTCAGCACTATTTTAATGCAATTAAGAACATCTTACATGGTGTATATAAGTGAAATTGTCTGTCTGTGTGTGTATATTTCCCTGCCAAACTACTCTGTTAATTTTCAGTCTACAGACTCGAAATTTGATATAAGGGGTATTGAGATTTGAGAAAATCTTTTTAATCGCTTTTCGGCCAGAAATTTGGCTGTCAAGGGGTCAAAGTTCAACGATTTGTCCTCTGAAACTCTACCAAACTCCTCCGCCAATTTTGGGTCGAAACACTTGAAATTTTAGATGTAGATTATTTGGACATGGATCAAACTTTTTAATTTGATTTGAGTCTAAAACAATAAACGTTAAGGGGTGAAAATTGAGGTCAAATTAAAAAAAAAATGACCTTTAGTTCCTTCAGCTATAATCGAAACCTAGACCAAAACTTATGAAGAATTCTTGATAAATTATTTGTTAAAAAAAATTACTAAGGTGCCATCAGCTAAAATCGAAACCGAAACTTATGAAGACTTTTTGATGAAATTATTTTTTAAAAATATATTATTGGAGTGCCATTAACTATAATCAAAACCGAAACAAAAATAATGAAGAATTCTTAGTAAAATTATTTATAAACAAATTAAATTGCTTGAGTGCCATCAGCTATAATCAGAAAACGAAACCAAAACTTATGAAGAATTCTTGGTAAATTTATTTATGACAAGAAATGGAAATACTTAACAATTAAACGACCGAGATTTAAGCGTGACACACTTTTGTATTAATATATAGAATATGAATAACATTATTATCTTTATTATGTAAATTAGAAGGTCTAATACATTAAGGATTGCCTACGGAAAATAACTGTGCTCTTTTGGAACAACATTATAAATTGCCTCCGTCTAGAAGGACCTCTCCATCTTTGAACGAATACAAAAAGGTGAATTATAGAAACAGAACTAATACTACACTTTGCTCCTAACCAAAAGGCCAAGAGGCCATCTGCAGCAATATTTTGAAGAATGATAAAAAAAAAACGTTGCAGAAAATATGTGATTAAAAATATTGTGCTAATATTCCAAGTTATTTCTTCCGGGCGATGCCGTGTTTCCGTACTAGTTTGTAATGTCAACTACTATTAAAAGAAGTCGCAATGTATCGAATAGAAAGTCTGACACAGCAATTTGCTAGAATTAATGCATTCAATCAATATGAGAAAGACTAACACTTATGGGAAGACTAATCACTGTTTGGTGCACAGCAATATGCAAATGTCAAGGTTTGAATCATGTCTGAGTTACATTAAGCAAGGACGGAATGGGTTTGTCTACGATATGTCCGAAATCAAGAGAAAAATAAATACATTTAATAGGTTAAAACATTTAATATATATGTATTACTTTGCATCAAATACCCGTTTTGTTTTTACTTGTAAACCCATTTTATCTTCAATTTGTAAAGACGTCCCCACCATAATAATTCCATTATTTCAATAATCAAATGTACCTGCAGTGTGCGCTACATCGGTCGAACCTCTTAAAGATTAGATAATAGGGTAAAACAACATGTTCCATCCAAAATTCGGAATGGAAACTACCTATCTTCGGACGTTTTGAGCAATATCCATGGCTCATCTATAGGAGAGCACCTTATAAATAATCGTATTTGTGCTTCGAATTTTAGTGCGGACTTTTTTTTCCATCCTTAGCAAGTCGCACTCTCTTTACCATCTCAAAATTCTAGAAACTATATATATTAAGACTCTGAGACCTTCTCTTTGCAAACAAAAAGAGACTCTCTTAGGGGTTAATCTTGTTTCTATTTAATAATTAGTTTGCCCTTTTCCTCATATGTACTTGTGGTGTTAGGCCGTATAAAGAGTAACCTTTTGTCAAAATCGCCTGTTCATTCTTTTATTTATTTTTTTACCTGGTAGTCACCACTTATCAAGGCCCGGAAGCCACTTGAGGATAAGGATTATTGCGTGTACAGTAATCAATGGAATAATGTCGTAGTAATCGTTAGTAATGGAGATTTGATAAAGTGTCTTACTTAAGTGGGCGGTTTATCAGGAACTTGTTTATGTTGGACTTGAAGACATCCAAGTTGTAGTCAGGTGGGAAGCAGGCAAACGGAAGAGAGTTCCACAGGCGTTCATTTCTAAGAAAGAAGCTGTGTTCATGGAATCTACGTTTTGATTCAGGCACAGATAAAGAGTGGGGAAAATTATTTACAGTGGTTTCAGATGGACGGGTGTTTTTCGCAAAAGATTGGCGAGGGGGGACTAGATATTGGAACTCAGATGAGCACCTGTCATGGAAATAACGATGAAACAAAGACAGGCTCGCAACGTCTCTTCTGTGGGAGAGAGGTTGCAGGGAAGAGAAAAGCCCCCCCCCCGCTAAGCTACAAAGTCTATTTTGTACTCTGTCAAGCCAGGATAGACTGTTTTTAGCAGCTCCTGTCCAGATGTGGCAGAAGTACTCCATCCTTGGACGTACTTGGCTTTTATACAGATAGAGAATTGCATCAGCAGTGAGATATCTTCTGGAGCGGTAGAAGGATCCCACCATTTTTCCAGCGACCTTGGCAACGGATTTGATGTACGTGTTCCATTTCAGATCAGGAGTAAAGGTCAATCCCAGAAGCTCCCCAAGACGAAAGCCATCCATTTTAATTAATGCCAGATGGGGATCAGAGCGTTGATGAAGTAAAGATAGGAGCTTGGTTTTAGATGCATTAAAAGTAATCAGCCCCCTCTTCCCCACTGTACCACATGCTCAAGATCAGAGAAGAGAGAATCAAAGAGAACTTTGTCATTTACGGCCTTTGAAGTGTTGTTATAGATGGTCGTGTCATCAGCATAGATATCGACGAATGATTTAAGTATGTGTTTTGGGAGATCATTGATGTAGATCAGGAAGAGAGTTGGGCTGAAGATGAACCCCTAAGGGACTCCAGCATTCTTTTATTGCTGCCACATATTCATTTTAGCCTGGCAGTGTTTCTCTTTCTTCTGGCCGCAAGCTGGGCACAGCCAGCCCATTCTTGTCCTTGACTTTACACATCCATTTATTTCGACACTGACCGTCTTTCTGCCGATCACGTGGTGGATTTTTTCTCTTTTTTTTTTCTTTTTTCTTCTTGCACACACTTTCTTATTTGCATATGGACTTTTTTGGCTGCTGCTGCTAATGTCTTCACAAGCCAGTCATCCTTCGCTGCTGCTGCTGCTGCTGCTATTTTCCCATGCGTTCATATGCACTATGTAACAGTTTCACAGGCAAGTACTAAATTACCAGCAGAGAACATCACTTCCGGCTAACGAGTACAAAAATTTCATTGGCAACTTCAACTCTCTGGCTGTTACTTCCATAGCATGCTATTTCAAACAGAAGTGTGACAGACGAACTGACTTCATGACAAAGTCTCCCACTGAAACAAAAGGACGCAACTACGAGAAAAATTAATATGTACTCAAATTAAAGATCGTCTTTTCGGAACATTATTTTTTACTGTATAAATTTCAATTTTTAAGTTAATTTAATAACTATTTCCCCCGTCGTCCTTAGACAGCTAAAGTCTATCAGTCTGAGCAGAGAGGAGTAGAAGGAAACAGAGTGGGGGGGGGCGTCCGTTATGTCGGCTTGTAATTGAAGAAGCAAATTAATTAGTGAACTTTTTATCAAATTACATTTTCTTAATTATTGTTTTTCATCCTCATCTTTTTTTTTTGGCAAATTTCTAATTGTCAAAACTCATCCACATCTTTTTTTTTTGGTTTCTTTCTTTCTTAGGTCCTTATTTACTTGCCTCCCCATGAAGACAGAGTTAGACAAAAGGTCAGTTTTTAATGTAGGGTGGAGGGGAATCCAGCTCCTTAAAAAAAAAAAAAAGGTATTCTGGGTTTGGCTCAGAAATAAAAATTGCCTCAGTTTAGAACAATTTCTCCTTCTTTGAGAACAGACAGGATGCAATGTAGCATCAGAACAGATACTACACTCTGTACGAAGCCAAAAGACAAACGTATCCTTGTTCGTATATTATTTTAATAAATGCAACTTTATTGCATGAAAAGATACAAAAATGATTGCACTTTACATATACAAAGAGTACAAGCACAAATTAGATCTATTCGTATTATTTGGATTATTCGGACTGTGACGTGAATGTCCCAGGGGATGTTTAGGCTCCCCATGTGGGGGTCAGTCAAGAATCCCAAAATGCTGGAGAAGCCGAGCAGATATGATTTCTTTATATTCTTTAATTATCGTTGGTGTGTCCGGGCGACGGCAACAGTCCTTGCTGAGAGAAAGATTTGATTGTGATTTTCATTGTTATGGAAATCGTTGACAATATCATTTTTTTTTTTTTTTTTTTGCAAACTGTACTCCGAAAATGAAACAACTCAGGATTCAAGACGAAGGATGTTTATAGTTTGAGAACAATGCCCGTGATCCCTGAGGTCGTGGGAGTGACCTTTTTGAGACATGAGAGCGCTGGCAGAACCACAGGTGCACATGGGGAATAGGAAACCTCCCCTAGAGGTGACGTAACTGGATACGATTGGCCCAGGAAACTGCCCGGTCTCATCCCTTCTCTGAGTATATAAACGGGTCATAGAGTCAGTTAGAATTGAGCTGAGTTTGGAGCAGAGTCAAGCACAGTCGAAAGGTCGCCACACCCCTCTCTCCCAGCATCATTCCACCGCGATACCGAGAGAAATGAACCTATTTTGGACTCAGCAGAGACTGTCAAAATCAACATTGAACTACGGACAATTGTATATAACTTTATATCTGTATATCTTATCTTGAATTTAATCAGTAGAATAAAGAACTGAGTTGTTTTTTTCTTTTGTGCACATGAAATTGCTTTCCTTTCAGCGCGACAGATCGACGAAGTGGCGACATATCAACCCGATCGTGAAATTAAGACCAACCAAATCGATTGACGGGTCCTGCCACGCTTAGATACCTTGCTGACCTAGGAAGAAGGAACCACAGACTACTGGTCTCATCTTGAGTGTTATTTGCACAATGTTGTGGTCGGTGTAATCTTCAACCTTTTACAAGTGAATCTTGAGTGTAATTCGCACAACATGTATAACTTCCAACTTCTTTAGGTGTATCTTGTTGATGCAGCAATCATTCTGCTGAACTTGGGAATCTGTACACAATTTCAAACAGAACCTTTTATTTAATCAACAACGGTAGGATGCTCCTCTCTACAACAGATAAAGTGCTTGGTAAAATTCAGTTGGATGTTCCACTCTTCTGAAGATTAAAAATTCAATCCTCAATGGAGGCGGCACTTTTACCCAGTCGTAGCCGACGAGACGAGAGTATCCTACTTCCATGAATTAAATAAAGTGTTCCATGCGAAATTCCGTCCAAATTTCCAAGTTACACAAGATACACCTGAAGAAAATTTGAGCCTACATCGACCGAATTAACACTCAAGATGAGAAAATATATTTTGGCCTTTCTACTTGTGCGATGAATAATGGTTTGAATTTAAGTTTAAAGGAAAATATTCAATTGTGTTTTAAACAGAAACATTCATTTCACACGCGCCCCTTTCATAGACATTCAAAGGCCTATTTATATACATTTATTTGTTTATTTTTATATATTATAGCGCCATTTTTATACATTTATTTATTTTCATACATTTACTGTTTACTAGAATTTTAGCCTATGTACTGTTCATAAGGTTATGTGCTTATGTATATATTAAAAAGTGTGAATATGTAAAGTAATGCCTTTCTGTATAATAGTCTTCCTTAACTACCATAGAGAAAAGACAGACATACATTTCCCCTTTCATAGATAGATAGATAGATAGATAGATAGATTGGATGCTATATATAGTAATGATTTAAATAGGTATAAAAAAGACTCATGCGCCATCACCGAGAATCGAAACCAAAACGTTCAGCTCACGATTTATTTTGCCTCTGCTGTAAATGACTGGGTTATGAAAACAAGCTTACTACAAGGCTAAAAATGTAAACATGAACCAATAGCTACTACATTATGCATTCGTAATGCCGGCGTTCGACCTTCACCTGGCAAATTTCATTTTTTTTTAATCGATTTTTCCGGGTTAAAACCCAAATATAAAGTTTTGCATGAATTCAAATACCTTATATATTAAGTTTCATGTCTGTAGACCAAAAACTCTAGGAGGAGTTTGGTAGGCAAAATTTGTTAAACAAAAATATATATGTATACAAAAATATATATGGAAACAATTTTGTGTTTACAATAAACTTTTTACGCAAATATTATGCAAGTATAAATCATGTAGAATATCTGGATAGATATAATTACACATAATAGTTATCTAATGATGATCATCCAATTAGAAAACCGAAGCAACTAATAGGGAATTAATTAAAATGAATGTTTAAAAGAATATGCAAATTAGATAGATCTTTTGCTAGTGAATGCAATTTTACAACCAATATATAAGAATATTGTATTTTCTTTTTAAATAAGTAGAAAAGAGGGTGTTGCAATATTTGGGGGTATAATGGGGTATGATCCCACACAGTCGGACGATTCTATTTATAAATGATGCTGCTAAGAACTGACGAATCAAATCAATTCACGTTCTGCTACCAACCAATCAGAAACCAGAATTGCTTCATAAATATTAAACCTTTTCTGGAGCAATTTCACATGTTTTTTTTTTCCCCGGGTTTCGACACGGTAAGAATATTTTGTTCTGTGGAATTGTCTACTACAAACAAGTCACCTCCCAGGATTTGTGTGTTACAGCGAACCATCTGAAACTCAAAATGGCTTACACTTCTAGAGAGGGGTTTTAATATGAATATCAATACACACAAAAGAAAAACGAATTTATAGGAGTAAAGATTTTATACATTCAAATGTCTATTTCTATATATTGATTTTATTTTTATACTTCATGTAGTACTTACCAACAAAACAAACGCCCACGTGTTTGTGTCTTGTATAGGCATGCGCGACAACAAAACTTGGGTTTTTATAAGCGGAAGTCTCGAGGTTGTCAGGAATCTACAGGCGCATGCGCAAGAGAAGGGATTGAGATAGTGGTATAAAAGGCAGGTCGAGTGAGAAGGTTGTTGTTGTTGTCATTGGACGTTACAGTGACGCGTGCGTTAGCAGGTGATTAAGAGGCGTTTTTTGTGTATGTGTCAAGTCGCGCACCTCGGTGAAGATCATATAAGTCGTGCACCTCGGTGAAGGTGAAGGTCATACTTCAAAGTTCAATAGACCATGACTGGGTAATTCTTAACTGTATTCGTATCTATACAATACAGGTCCATCACAATTAGTCTAAGTCTCACGTTTTTTTTTAAACACTCATGTTGTTTAACGTTTCAACATTCAATCACCCAGAAGAAAACTCATAACTTGACACTTTTATCCCTTACGTCACAGATTCTTTTTGACAATAAAATTCAAGGTGAGAACAGTAGTCCAAACAATCTAAAAGATCAACATTAACTTTTTTATTTACAATTTTGTTAAAACAATCAATGATGAAGAGTTTGTAACGAAATTAGTGTTCAGAAAATAAAAACCTTCTTCAAGGAACGTTCTGGTGAAAGAAAAGGTGTTCTTTCTTTGTAAATAGAAACTGAGTACACACGATTTCTTGTTTTTGTTTTTAATTTCCTCATCATTTTGTTCGAGTTGGGGATGGAACATCTTAGTGGATGCCAGATATTCACCATCCATCTCACGCATTTTAATCGAGAAATCATTTTAAGAGACTTACCGTATCTTACAGTGAAATTGTTTGTATCTCTCTTGCACTTGGTTCACCTGATATATCTGTCAGGTAGTTTTTTAAATTCTTTTTCATGAGTTCCATATCTCCTCTAATTACTGGAATGATGGAGTTCTTCCTAAAATTCCAGTTTCTTTTGTGTTGTACATAAGACCTTGGTATTTTGTTATCTTTTCATTCTCAGTTCTATTTAAGCCAGCATCATTGAGGACACTAACTTCTACTAAGGTTGATTCTTTCTTCTTTTTGTCCCATATAACTATGCCGGGTTTAATAGCTCCGTTTTTTAGCTCCTATAATAACTGTGATGATACAGATCTTCCTAAGATTCCAATTTCTTTTCATGTCGTACATATGACCTTGATATTTCTTTATCTTTTCTCTCTCACCTCTGTTTAATCATTTGGGACATTAACTTCTACTAAGGTTGTTTCTTCCTCCTTGTTCCATATCACTAAGTTTAATAGTTCCGTTTTCAAGGTACGTAATAGTAATTGCATAGTCATAATGGATAATATATGACTTGTTTCCAACTGTTATTTCTTGCTACGACATTTGATATTCAGCATTTTACAGATGATCCAGTAAAAATATTTACACTCTCCATTGTCGCATTGCAACTAGCCATTCCCCAATAGAACCTAACAGCCAGATGTCAGGTGGCTCACATTCTCAGCTTCTGCGTGGTAGAACCTGCATTTGTTTGATTTTTTTATTATTTTTTTTAGGTGGGGATAAGACATCCTACCGGATGCCACACATTCATCCACTATTTCATACATTCCAACCAAGAGAGCTTCTTAAGATTCTAGCCAGATTGAATAATACGGCATCATTAGGGATATTAATTTTAATTGGGTATCATACAATATGCCAGACATCCAGACAAATACAAAGTTAGATACTATGGCATGACGTGACCCAGCTTCTCTGACCATCATTCTAGCCAAAGGAAAGCTGAAGTGGATGAATGCCTAGTCAACAGTATCCCATCCCAGCTTGTTAATCATGATGAACAGGTGGTCTCGTTTACAGGGAGAGTTTAGCCGTCTGCGTGCAGTTGGCGACTTTGTGGCCCTGCCGATAAGGAAGAGCTTGGTGAGAGAAAAGGTTTGTTTGTAAATAGAAACTGAGTACACACGATTTCTTTTTTTGTTTTCAATTTTCTTATTTTGTTTTAGCTGAGGATTGAGACATTTACCTACTATTTCATACATTCAAACCGAGAGACCTTATTAATATTCTAACCAGATTGAATAATACCGAATCATTGGGGACACTAACTTTGTTCGAGCTGGGAACTGGGCATTATACAAGATGCCAGACATCTGGACGGTGCAAAGTTCCATTTTTACACATAAAACTAACAGATACTATGGCATGACGTGACTAATCGATTGTTCAAGTCAGGCTTTTCTGATCTCCATTCTAGCCAAAATAAGGCTGAAGTGGACAAATGCCTAGCCAAGAGTATCCCATCCTACAGCAATTGCCGATAAGACAATCACATTTCATCACTTTCAAAAGCAAAACGACACAGAAATGCATTTGTAGGTTTGATCAAAGTGTCATTTTTTTTAATGTCCATCTTATTTAAAAATGTATGAGAAAACTCCATAAATTTCAATGAAACTTAATGCAATTATTATTATTAAGACACTTGTTCAATTATTATTATTATTACATTATATTATTATTACATCATATAATTGAAATAATATGAAATAATGAATAATTCAATTATTATTATTAATTATTATTATAATCAAAGGTTCATAAAAATCATTTTATATTGTAGTAACTAATCAAAATATTCTAAGAATGTCAGAGAATGAGCTTACTCATCATTTCTCGGATGAGAGAGGACCCAGGCCAGTATTAGTGTAAATCTGCTGTCTAGTCATCCATTTTTACACATTAAAACTCTATTCTTACAACTCTAAGGACTAGTTTAACATGGTAAAATGCCCATTTCTGCACATTCAAAAGTTCCATTTTCTACCCATTGAAAAGTCTACTGATAGAGATTTAAAACTTTATTTATATATATATATATATATATATATATATATATATATATATATATATATATTATTTATTAAAAAATCTATTTTCAAAGGCTCATTCACATATTCAAAGCGCCATCTTCGTACATTTAAAGCCCACTTTTTCAAAATAAAAATTCCATTTTTACACATTCAAAATTTAATTTTTAAAAAATAAAATGTCCATTTTTAATAAAATAAAATGTTTATTTTTACATTTTTAATGCAATAAAATGTTTATTTTTACATTTTTAAAATTCTATGAAAAGTTCACATTTTATACATTCAATTTTTACATATTCATGAGGGATTTTTTCACATTCAAAAATACATTTTTTATATTCAAAGATTCATTTGTAAATATTGTTTCATTTTTGCACTTTTAAACTTCCCTTTTTACACAATCAAAAGGTTTATTTTTACATTTTTAATGATCGATTTTTATTATTTCGTTTTACACATTCAAAGCTCAATTTTAAAACATTCAAAGTTCAATTTCACACATTCAAATGCCCATTTTGAAATGTCAATTTTTGCACATTAAAAGCTCTATTTTTACACATCTAAGGTATATGTTAATAACTTACAAAAATCAATTTTATATATTCCAAGATTTATTTTTGTATATTAAGATCCGTTTTAATCTATATATCAATAAAAGTGAACGTGTCTATGTGTCTGTGTTTACATCTTTCTACACAATAACTCTGTCAATTTTAAGTCTACAGACTCGAAATTTGATATACAGGGTACTGAGATTTGGGAAAATCCACGTAATCGGTTTCGGCCAGAAATTTGGCTGTAAAATGGTCAAAGTTCAACGATTTTACTTTTAGGAACTCTACAAAACTCCTCAGCCAATTTGGGGTATAAACACTTGAAATTTTAGATATAGGTTCCTTGGACATGGAGCTAACTTAATAGGGGTCAAAGTTAAAAAAAAATTGACCGTTTTTTTTTTTGGTCAACATACACCTCCAAACACCTGGGCAACGTCGGGCTGAAATGCTAGTATTTTAAGCAGCCTTTTAACAGATAGATTTCATGTATTTAAAGGTCCATATTTACACATCTCAAGGCCCATGTTCTACGCATTGAAACGTTCATTTGTACATAGTAAAATCTCTGTCTTTACACATACATATATTATTTCAAAGGTCCATTTTTATACGTTCAAGGCTACAAAAGACGACCGGAAGAATATATGCTATGTAAACTGCGTCTCCATTTTTTTTTTCTGAAATCCTATTTATTCTTTCCTAATCTAGTTCCTGGTCCCCCCCCCCCGACTTCCTAACGGGCGTCATTTGATTACACATCACGGTTCCTGCCTTTTCATGCATGTTTTTGCAATATAAAAACAACAACAACAAAGAATGTATCTACATCTGCGATCTATACTTTCCTTATCCGATATCTTCTCCTAAGGTGTCAGTTTTTAAGAAAATGAGATTTTTGCACAAAAGAAAAAACACAGCAACTACTGCATGTTATAAATGATTTCTCATCAGCAAACCTATCGATATAGTTAGTGTGCATTGATATATAATGCTTGTGCGTGCATACAGTCATATATATATATATATATATATATATATATATATATTTATATATATATATATATATATATATGTATACATGACTGTATGCAGTTTATATATACATATATATATATATATATATATATATATATACATAAACTGATATTTCAACCAAATACATTTTCCTATTTCGTTTGTCAAGTTAGAATGTAATCAGGTGACCATAGGAAAGGTTCTTAATTTACAGACTGCAAGACAAAAATACTAACTTCCCAAGTACCTTATGCCATAAAAACCAAAAGATGGGATGGATAAAGAGAAAGGGAAAGAAAAAAGAAGATGTTTATTATCTTCAAAGACCTCACTTGTCCTCTGACCGTTTTATGACTCCCACCCAGATTACATTCTAACTTGACAAACGAAATAGGAAAATGTATTTGGTTGAAATATCAGTTTCGACGGTAATCCTTGGCCTGAAGACGTATTCCCCCAACGCGGGTGATTACAGAAACATGTATGCACATATGTAGCCATCAATGTTTGTATAAATAAATTTAATATACCTGCTCTGTTCACTCATTGAGCACTCTTTGGTAGACATATGTTGTTTCATTGGATGTACTTCTAGGAAACTAAACTCTACTGGCTATATATATATATATATATATATATATATATATATATATATATATATATATATATACGTATAAATTCGTTTTTCTTTTGTGTGTATTGATATTCATATTAAAAACCCTCTTTTCTATTTATTTAAAAAGAAAATACAACTTTGTTATGTATGGACCGTGGAATTGCATTCATTATCAAAAGATTTAGCTAATTTGCATATTCTTTTAAACATTCATTTTAATTAATTCCCTATTAGTTTTTTTCGGTATTCTTATGGGAGGATCATCTTTAGTTAACTATTACGTGTAATTATATTCATGCAGATATTCTACATAATTTATACTTGCATAATATTTGCGTAAAAAGGTTACAGTAATCAGAAAATTGTTTCCATATATATTTATGTATACGTATATATTTTTGTTTAATCCATCAATCTATCTATCTGTCTGTCTGTGTACATTTCCCTACGTCAATTTTGAGTCTACAGACTCGAAATTTGATATACAGGGTACTGAGATTTGCAAAAATCGATGGGATCGGGTTTCGGTCAGAAATGTTGCTGTTAAGGGGTCAAAGTTAAACGATTTGACCTTTGAGAACTCTACAAAACTCCTCCGACAATTTGGGGTCTAAACACTTGAAATTTTAGATATAGGTTCCTTTGACATGGATCTTACTTAATAACTTGATTTGAGCCAGAAGCAATAAATGTTAAGGGGGTCATAATAGGGGTCAAAGTTAAAAAATTGACCGTTTTTTTTTGTTTTTTTTTTCTTTTCTCAGCATACACTTCCAAACACCCGGGCAACGCTGGGCACTCATGCTGGTATATCTATAAAAGTGAACGTGTCTGTGTGTCTGTGTTTCTGTTTGTGTGTCTGCATACATTTTCTACGCAATAACTCTCTCAATTTTTAGTCTACAGACTCGAAATTTGATATACAGGGTACTGAGATTTGGAAAAATCGATGGGATCGGTTTTGGGCCAGAAATGTTGCTGTTAAAGGGTCAAAGTTCAACGATTTGACCTTTGAGAACTCTACCAAACTCCCCGGCAAATTTGGGGTCTAAACACTTGAAATTTTAGATATAGGTTCTTTGGACATGGATCTTACTTAATAATTTGATTTGAGCACCAAACAATAAGTGTAAAGGGGTCATAATAGGGGTCACAGTTTAAAAAATTGATCGTTTGTTTTTTTGTTGTTTTTTTTTTTTTGCTAAGCATATACCTCTAAACACCCGGGCTACGCCGGGCACCTATGCTAGTCTATCTATAAAAGTGAGCGTATCTATGTGTGTGTGTGTGTGTGTGTGTGTGTGTGTGTGTGTGTGTGTGTGTGTGTATGTATGTATGCACATTTCCCTACGCAATAACTCTGTCAGTTTTTAGTCTACAGACTCGAAATTTGATATACAGGGTACTGAGATTTGGGAAAATATTTGTGATATGTTTTCGGCCAGTAATTTGGCTGTTAAAAGGGTCAAAGTTCAACGATTTGACCTTTGAGAACTCTACTAAAGTCCTCCGACAATTTTGGGTCTAAACAATTGAAATTTTAGATATAGGTTCATTGGACATGGATCTTACTTAATAACTTGATTTGAGCCCAAAACAATAAATTTGAAGGGGTCATAATAGGTGTCAAAGTCCAAAAAAATTGACCTCGGCCGTTTCTACCAAATTACTCGGACAATTTCTGGTCTAAACATTTGAAATTAAACATAAATAGTATTCAGAGATAGGGCAAGCCTTTTAATCGGTTTGGTCGAAAAGTTTTACTTACCAATATATAAATGTATGTATGTATGTCTGCCTAAAATTTTTGACAGAGGCGACGGATTTTACAAAGATCAGTTTCATTTTAAAGCCCGACCTTTCAGGCGACAAATATCGAAAAATTGGCTAAAAACATTAATATCTTCACCTTCAACTGGGAACTTTTCCTACTACCACTTTTTCTTTTTTTTTTGCTCAACAGACACATCGAAACACCCGGGCAACGCCGGGCTGAAATGCTAGTATATATATATATATATATATATATATATATATATATATATATATATATATATATATATATTAGTGATGGGACGATTCCAATATTTTTTCCTGATTCTGCTACAATTACCGATTCTGTACTAAGTTCCCGATTCCGATGTTTTATAAATCTCTAAATATTTAACTATGTATTACATATGTGTGCCGATCATAGCTCGTATGGTCTAGGGATTTATCAGCACCCACATGTAATAAAATTAAAACAAAAGAAAAAGATTTAACGAAAAAGAAATTTATTAAAAAAAATAAATTAACAAGAAAAAAAGAAAAGATTATCATGTTTTAAGGGCGACAACTCGCTAATAAATTGTCTCCCTTAGATACATAAAGATCGTAATTCTTAATGTATTGTGTTTTGAAGTGGTTTGCTTTATATGTATATGTGTATATATGTGCTTCGGTCAACAAACTCAAAGAATAAATAAAAACTTTACCAGAATCAGACAGCCAGTTTCTTCAGTGGGATTTTTGTTTTTACGGCCTTATGAGGAAGCCGGAATTCGGACGTTGGTTGCCTATGTTTTGCATCCCAAAATATGTCACGAACTGACTTTACCCACCAATAGCGTTTCTTTTATATGAGTTTTAAAAGAATTTCCTGGAACCTTCTAGAGACTCCAAAAAAGAACAAAAAGGCGTTCTACGCCTTTTTATATTTATAGACGCCGATTATTATTTATTTTTATGAATAACGACATTCTAGAAACGTCTTTATGTTTTAATTAATATATCAATAAACATATTTATATTATAAGAAATATTTATATATTTCTTAATCCAATCATAGGAGAAAATATGTTCTCCTATGACACTATGAAATTGTTTATTTGTACCGATTACTGTAAAAACACATCTTAAATGTGCCTATATGTTCTCAAACGTAAAAACACACTTGTGAGGTGGTGACTGGTGATCTAGAGATTTTAGTCTTACTTGAAGTTTAAATCAATAAATATTTATTATTGTATTATTACTACAAGCAGTGGAAGATGTTTCTTAAACGAAAATCAAATAAAATAGATAGTTAAATGAATCGGTTTTAGCATTGGAAAATAGGCTCAAATTTTCCTGATTCCAATAGCGATCCCTATACGCCAAAAAGCTCTGTACTACAGTAGAGAAAAAAATATGAAATCAAATCACAACGTAATATTAGGAAAATAAACAAATTGTTTAAAATTTATCACAAATATATTTCGGAGGTATACTCCATCTTCAGTGTGTCGTTTCTTTTTTTTTTTCAAACAAGTAAAATATTTGTTTATTTTCCTAATATTACGTTGTGATTTGGTTTCAAGCGCACTTGATGTGTATTTTATTTTATTCAAATTAAAACAACGTTTCTATTGAACTCTTATTCTTGACGTTATTCACGCGTTACCTACGCACAGTTCGAACATTCCAAAATACAACCGCCAGATACAACGCGCGGCTCTATACAAACAGACTTCTTGCTCAAAATTTACAACATGGCAAGGAAGAAAAAGAAAAAAAAAGAAACAAAACACACTGAAGATGGAGTCTACCCCCGAAATATATTTGTTATAAATTTCAAACAAGTAAAATATTTGTTTATTTTCCTAATATTACGCTGTGATTTAGTTTCAAGCGCACTTGATGCGTATTTTATTCAAATTAAAACAACATTTTATTGAAATCTCATTATTGACGATATATATATATATATATATATATATCTGACGATATATATATATATATATATCTGACGATATAAATATATATATATATATATATCACACATATGTGTGTGTGTGTGATTACTTTATTTAATCACATGAATTAATATACAAGGATAAAATTTTATGCGAAAAATTTTCAGTATTTACTTCAACAGTGCTCAATACATAGGTAGAGCTAGGTAGTAAGTTATGAAGTTATCTATGGCAATTAAGATACACAGAATATTCCGCGCTTCATTCTCGTCAGAATTCGTCAGGCTTATCCTGAAAAATCCGAAAAATATCTATACACAAAAATGCTTACACTCATTCTACTCACCCCATAAATAACAAAATAAAGACAGGCATGATTATTGGTTTCTGATAAGTCTGACGAATTCTCACGAGAATGAAACGCGGAATATTCTGTGCAGATTAATTGCTATATATATTTTCATAACTTACTATATATATATATATATATATATATATATATATATATATATATATATATATATATATATATATAAGAACTGGACATTTTTTTCTGCGATGGCGAATCTTGTCAGTAGATTCGCTGTTTCGCCCACTCCTTCTTCTCCCATTTTCTCCTCTCTAAACATATTGGCCCTATTGTTACCACTTGCTCTTGGCCTTCCCCATTTAATATTTGAATCAGCGTCTTTCCTCTTCACTAACACTTTCTGTCATGGCTTCGGCAACATCGCAACACCATTTATTCATAAATTCCCATAGCAAGTGTCATATGTCCCCTGCTTGGTCAAGCCCGGAACTTTCACAAAAATATTGCTTTTATTGAGCGTATATATATATATATATATATATATATATATATATATATATATATATATATATATATATATGTATATATATGTATGTATATTTATATATTTATATATATGTATGTATATTTATAATATATATATGTATGTATATATGTATGTATGTATATATATATATATATGAACTGATTATACACATGTGTAATAATAGCAATATGTATATATATATATACATATATATATATAAAAATTGATTATACGCATACGTAATAGCAAAATTGCATTAATGAAGCTTAAATCGGCATGCCAAGGTCACATCACACACACACACACACACATATATATATATATATATATATATATATATATGTATATATATACATAAATATATAAAGTTATATATATATTTGAGTAGATGTTAAAAAAACTGCACTGATGATTCCCGAAAGGATGAAACACTAGTGCCTGTAGGTATTTAATAATTATTATAGTAAATAATAATGTCAGCCCCTTTAAGAAACTCGTTGCTTATCGTTGAGCACTTTCAGTTGAAATAAAAAGTCGGTCAATTTAGCTCTTATATACAAATCATCATATAATGATTAGATCACTCTGACAGACGTTAAAAACATTTTAAAAAAATAAATGTTTAAATTTCAACAGTATTTCTCGCGGTTAACGGTGGCCAAATGGATTAGGTCCTTGCTATTGAAGCCAGAAATGGCTTCTTTTGCCGGGTTCGAATCTATCGACCGGTGTTAATCGTGACACACTGCACTGATGATTCCCGGAAGTGTGTCTGTAGGTATTTAATAATTATTTAATAAAGTGGGTGTGTAAGTATTTAATAATTATTATTGTAAATATATATATATATATATATATAGTAGCATGGGTGCTCGGCGTTGCCCGGGTGTTTGGAGGTGTATGTTGACCAACAAAAAAAAAAGCGGTGAATTTTTTTAACTTTGATCCCTATTATGACCCCTTAAAATTTATTCTTTAGGACTCAAATAACTTTATTAAGTTAGATCCATGTCCAAAGAACCTATATTTAAAATTTCACGTGTTTAGACCAAAAATTGTAGGAGGAGTTTGGTAGAGTTCTCAAAAGTCAAATCGTTGAACTTTGACCCTTTAATCGACAAATTTCTGTCCGAAAACAAATCACATCGAGTTTCCCAAATCTCACTACCCTGTATATCAAATTTCGAATCTGTAGGCTTAAAATTGACAGAGTTATTGCGCAGGAAAATGTACACAGACACACACAGGCACTTTCACTTTTATATATATATATATATATATATATATATATATATATATATATAATGATGAGAATAATGGAAATAGTATTCCGACGAAATAGAGGGATGAAAAGGTTATATGTCCAGCAACTTTTCGTCTTTATTGTAAGACGTTTTTTGTAACAAATGGATTGAAGAAAATAAAATACGAGTAAAATATTTGAAAATATACTTGTTGAGAAATGTATGACTTTGTTCTGTTTCAGAACAAAAACAAAAAAGGTCTACACACAAAAATGCTTACATACATTTCTACTTACACTATAACAACAAAATAAAAACAGCCAATTTGTTTCTTCCTACATGCTTTCAAAATTTGCAGTCCAGAATATCTGGGCAAAGAAGTCAAATTCCTCACATATCATTTGAAAACTGAGTATTTTTATGCATGAATATTAGTATTAATATTCATTATTTTAATTTAATATTTTTCTAATTCTGATATATATCATAAATCTATCTATATACTTATAAAACTTAAATGGCCTAACATCCGGTTTACAACTTCCAGTTGCGCATGCGTACATAAGCATAAACCCATAATAATCAACGCGACAATAAAAAGTATTGTTTTACTGTGTACGTTTCCAGCGTCCCAATTTTTTTCGCGTTTAAATTATCCAAATAAATAATTGTTAATACTTTCTGCTTTTTTTTTTACATCGTTCATTTTCTTTAATGCGTTCAAATTATTTTAACGCAATTTTCTGACAAATAAATCTACTTTAACCCGTTGACAACCATAAGAGCAATTTAGAACGGCGATTTACCCACCGCCTGCCTCTTTTTTCATTTATTCTCCATTTTTTAATACACCTTTCTTAAAAAACATTCATACATTTTCTTCTACACAACCAACAAATAAATAACTCCAAAAATATGTTTTTTTTTAATTTGCGTTACAAATAAATAATCAACGCGACAATAAAACATATTGTTTTACTGTGTACGTTTACGGCGTCCCAATTGTTTTTGTTTGCACGTTTAAATTAAGATATATAAAAATTTTAATTTAACTTCAAGAATTATGGTATCTTTTCAGTGCACATTTACCTATAAGTATGACAAACTACATAATTCAATGGCTGTAAGTTTTTTTTTTTCAAATATAAACAATTCAGATTCAGAACGATTCAGAAATCTATCTATATTCTTTTTTCATTTTAATATACTTTCATATAATTTTTTCTGTTATGTCACAAAAATCTATTTTCTTTTCGTCACAAGTGTCACGCTCATACATTAATTCCATAGTTAATGTAACATACTGACCCAACGGGTCACGAGTAGTCTAATTAAGAAACTCTGTGGATCATCCCACCGCCCTTACTTGCATCTTGTCTATCAAAAACATTGCTGTCAGAGAACGAACGGATCTATAATATACATCTCACCTGTCTGTTTAGATGTATGTATGTATGTATGTCTCGCAAAAGCTTTCGAAAGAGACGACCTATTTTCACGAGATTGGTATCGTTTGGAAGCTCGACCTTTCGGACGAGAAATATAAAAAGATTGGCTAAAAATATGAATTCCTTCACCCTCAACTGGGCACATTTCTACAAGGAGGGGTCGCTTTTACGCCAATATTTTCGAAAATCATTCCCACTTTTCGATTGACGAGCCTTAATTTAAACATTCGTTACTTCCGATTTGGCAAGGGGAGCAACAGCAAAGACTTCACGTTTTTGTTTTTCTTTTCATATTCTTTTTCTCCTTTGCGGTACAGGTTCGAGCCTGCCTGCTACACATTTTTTTTTTGCTCAACACAAACCACCTAATACTCGGGCATCGCCGCGCACGCAGGCTATTATCATAAAATTCACATTCCTTTCTATAGTCCAACCATATTGAGTACAAATGTACTTCAGTCTTTGTTTAACTTGTAGGCATAATTTTAATCAAGAAACTATGTTTTTTATGTTTTGGTTTCGGTTTCGATTCTAACTGATGGCACTCGAATCATATTTTTTACTTTTGAAATTATAACTATATCTTGGGTATGATATGATATAAAATAACTTACTCTATAATGAAAAATACGAAATCTGTGTAAACTAAAAGATCATATTTAAACATATAGAGCAAACAGTTAATAAAACATGTTAAAAAATCACTTTAAAAAAGAGTTAAAACATATTTAATTTGAAAAGGAAACACTAGATAAGTGGATAGTCCTTAATCCGCGGTGTTTCGGAGAAATACTTTCCTTCTCATCAGAGGGTAGGAATTAGCAAAATACGGGATTGGATTTTGCATACAAAAGTATTTATGAAACTGCAAGTAAGTCAAAGATCTTACTTGATAACAAAAAGTGAAGCAGAGGGAATATGGTGAAGAAAATGTGATTTCACGTGAATGGATAGTCTGGTGAAAGGTAAAGTAGCCAATGACGGTAAAATCCAAAAATATGAATCCAATTTTATTTTATTTTATTATATATATATATATATATATATATATATATGTATATATATATATATATATATATATATATATATATATATAAATATTCCACATTATCTATATAATTTTTAAATTATCAATCACATTACTAAATATATATATATATATATATATATATATATATATATATATATATATATATCTGAAATAGGGATGAAACGTTGAATATTTTAATAATTTCGTTCGATTTTTCTATTTTTCTCAAAACACACACACACACAAACACATTATATATATATATATATATATATATATATATATATATATATATATATATATATATATATATATATATATATATATATAAGCTGAATGTATGTGTGTGTGTCTGGTCACGAATAGGCTCCTATATGGTTGACTATTATAGAAAACTGATCGCATATAATGCTAGAAGATGTATTGAGACACAGAAATGGGTATGTTTGATCTGGCATAATGATGATTCATCAAAATTGTGGGGTCTGCGTACGTCCCTAGTCCACAAAGTATGGAAATAAAAAAATTAAGAAGTAAAAAAAAAACGTTTACAAGGGTTTTTGATATAGATGTACATAATAACACTTTGATAAGTATGTTTTAACTTAAATAGGGATGGTATAATAAAATTTTGGGGTCTGCGCTCGCGCCTGGTCTCCATAGAATGGAAATAGGCACAAACTTTAATAAAGACTTTTCATATCTATCTGCGTAAGTATACTTTGATAATTATGTTTCAGTTTGAAGAAATATGGTATAATAAAATTATGGGGTGTTCGTTCGCGCCTGACCTCCATAGAATGGAAATATGTCACAAAGTTTAACAAGGTTTATATAGATAGATCCACAGAATATTGTGATAAGTATTTCAGTGTGAATAGGTATGGTATAATAAATTATGGGGTTTATCTATTTTATTTTTACTTTCATCATATTTTGCTTTGGTTTTGATACCCCCAAATTCGAAGCTATCTCTTTACAACCCTTTCTTTTCATAACCTATCATCTCTATATATAAAAGCGAAAATGTATGTATGTATGTATGTATGTATGTTCGCTTTTTCTGTATGTCTACAAAAGGCTTTTTTCAGAGAAGCGGTCGGTCGGTTCACAACTTTTTAAAACTTTTTATATCACATATAAATCGTAATATCTCACAGTTAACAACGAAGCTCGCCTGTCTATTTAATTTGCTCGATTTCGGGAAGATAAATATTCAACATCTGTCGCTCGCCGCATGTGGGTTAGGCTTTTTCCTATAACATCTTGGGAAGCGTTCCCGCAGTAAATGAAATACTATCCCGCAATCAAACTCGACCTCATTAAGTCATTAAAACGTGCACCTGCCAAATCCAAGTAATTAAATAAATTAAAACGTGTTTCCGTTAGCATCTCGCGGTGGGGCAATGGTTAACGTCGCACTTTTTTTTTCACACTTTAATTTACAACTTTGCCTCAAGGGTTCGGGTTCAATCCTCATACTTAATTTTTTTTAACCCCCACCCCACCCCCGGAGTTTCCACACACACCTCCAAACACCCGGGCAACACCGGGTACCCCGCGCTAGTACTTTCATAAATCAGAGTCCATTTTCTGTAGGCTGTTTTTGAACCCAGTTAATGACGGGTACTTTTGCTAGTATGTATATAAATATATATATATATGTGTGTGTGTGTGTGTGTGTGTGTGTGTGTGTGTGTGTGTGTGTGTGTGTGTGTGTGTAGCATTACCAACAAACATATCTAAAAGTGCAAGACTCCAATGCATTTTAATGCCTGAACTACTTATATTTTCTCATCATCTGAAAGAATGCAGAACTATGAAAAATAAAAATAAAAAAAATGATTTCTTTTCATGCATAAATTCCAAACAGGTACCCCTGAGCTTTCAACAAAGTTTTTTGTTTTTAATTTAAAACAAAACGTTTATCTATTCTACATTTCAGAAAGGTCAAAACGTCTTCTGTCGTTGCAAATACATTGAAATGTAAATTAGATGTCCGTACAAGGCCATTGGATTCCTGCGTGCAATGTGAATTGAATTGGATAAGCAAAAACAGACTAATGCCTATGAATTCCATGAAGCAAACAAATTAGAAATAACTACGTAATAAAAATGTAAACGGAGTTAGCATATGAAAATAATCCTTTGTATGATATACTGTTCTTAATCTGTCCTATCCAAGTATACTAATAATTCCTATAATCAGATAATAACTTTCCTACTCTCTCGGTCCTGGATATGACCTTAAATTATATCCGATGCTGAGGCCCCAGCTTGCTGGCTTTGGGGAGTGTGGAGCCATCCTTTAATTCCGATGGCTTCCAGGTCCACTCTGACCCAGAGTGGTAGTACCTGTTAGGGTCCTAACTATGGCTTAAATAGAAACCGACTTGAAAGAAAATAACAAATATATTCTATTAAAAATTTTCTTCAAAATCACTGGATTCGGCATTAAATGACCTGAAAAGGGTTGATATGCTATAAAACAACCAACCAAAACCGAACCAATCTCCCCCCCCCTCTCTCTCTCTCTCTCTCTCTCTCTCTCCACAATGCTAACCACACACTCTTGTCAGTAAAGGGCTGACAGATTTTGTTTTAAAATACCTCGTCATATAAAAAATATTATATCCTATTTCTTCCTCCCATTCTCTCTCTCTCTCTCTCTCTCTCTCTCTGTATATATATATATATATATATATATATATATATATAGATAAATATATGTTAAAATTATTAGGAGTGACTGTAGAACACACACACACACACATATATATATATATATATATATATATATATATATATATATATATATATATATATATATATATATATATAGTGAAAAATTTTGTTGAAAATTCAAAGACTTACGTTTTTTTTCTTATAACCTTCGTTTATTTCCTGGAGTTTTCCATTAAAGCTGTTACATTAATGAGTTGGCAATTTTACGATTTATATTTCCGTAAAAATATCCTGTCCTCACCAACTTCTTCAGATGTTTATCCATTAGATTTTTACAACAAAAAGTATATTTTTAACATGCTGGACATCGTATTCCGGTAAAAACATTTCCCCAGTCATGCTTCCTCACTTCCTCCATCTTTTAGTGTTATGTAAAGATAGTTTTCCGTTTTAACCCATACTTTCGTATGTTTATTTTTTATTTATTAATTATTTATTTTTGTTTTCATTTTCCCTGTTTTTCCTATTTTTTCCAATTATCATATAATTTTATATAAGTTTATTCCTATATTTATGCGTGTTTATTTTAATATTGCTTTTGCTTAGTGTTTGCATTCGTATTATATTACCCGATGCAACCTATATATATATATATATATATATATATATATATATATATATATATATATATTAGGATGATTGATAATTTATAATTAAAAATAATAATCGGTTTCATCAGGAAAAACAAACAAAATCAAAATTGTTCTTCCTTATGAAATTGATTTTTAATTTAAATTATAAATTATCAATCATCTTACTTAATATTAAAATAGCTCTAGGATATATGCCTATCGAGCTTATTATATATATATATATATATATATATATATATATTATATATAGGTATATTATGTATATATATATATATATATATATTATATATAGGTATATTATGTATATATATATATATATATATATATATATATATATTATGTATATAAATTACAACGAGCACGGTTGTCTTTTCTTTTAATGGTATTAATGAATTTACTAATACATTAAAATAAACTCAGCTCTTTAAAGCCTTGTTCTAATCCTCTAACTGTGTGTGTATATATATATATATATAAAGCTGAATGTCTGTGTGTGTGTGTGTGTGTGTGTGTGTGTGGATGTGTGTGTGTCTGGTCACGAATAGGCTCCTATATGGTGGACTATTTAAAAAAACTGATTACATATGATGATAGAAGATGTATTGAGACACAGGGTATGTTTGATCTGGAAGCACGGTGGTTCATTAAAATTGTGGGGTCTGCGTACGCTCCTAGTCCACAAAATATGGAAATAAAAAATTTAAAAATTTAAAAAAAAAAAACGTTTACAAGTGTGTTTGATATAGATGTACATAAGAATACTTTGATAAGTATGTTTTAACTTAAATAGTGATGGTATAATAAAATTTTGGGGTCTGCGTTCGCGCCTGACCTCCATAGAATGGAAATAGGCACAAACTTTAATAAAGACTTTTCATATCTATCTGCGTAAGTATACTTTGATAATTATGTTTCAGTTTGAAGAAATATGGCATAATAAAATTCGTTCGCGCCTGACCTCCATAGAAAGGAAATATGTCACAAAGTTTAACAAGGGTTTTTTTTAATATAGATCCACAGAATATTGTGATAAGTTTTTCAGTGTGAACAGGTATGGTATAATAAATTATGGGGTTTATCTATTTTATTTTTACTTTCATCATATTTTGTCTTGGTTTTGGTACCCCCAAATTCGAAGCTATCTCTTTACAACCCTTTCTTTTCATAACCTATCATACTTTCATAAATCAGAGTCCATTTTCTGTAGGCTGTTTTTGAACCCAGTCAACGACGGGTACTTTGCTGGTATATATATATATATATATATATATATATATATATATATATATATATATATATATATGTGGTACGTAAGGTATTTGAGGATACTTATATTTTTGTAATTTAAATTAAAAATATATTAATTTATGTTGTTTTCCAATCAGAAGATCCCATAGCAGATACTACTATAACTAATGAAATGAAAAGACACGCTATAATAGTGTCTATAAAAGCGAAACAGCAATACAGAAATTGCAAGATTTCTAAAATGCACCAGTGATGTTTTTCGGTGTTTTTAGCAGTGAACGACACATTATGCCTCCTCATTTTTTTTTTAGAATCAATACAGATGCCTATGTCGAGACTCTTCAAACCATTATTAAGCCTTGAATAGACAATGTAGCTAATAGAAAGGCCTATGTCTTCCAACAAGATTCAGCATCGTCTCATAAATCTATCAAAACCTAGGCCGAGAATTTTCATGATCATGTCACACCAAACTTATGGCCTTCTAACTCACCAGGCCTTAATCCCTTTGGATTATTACGTGTGGGGTGTTGTTGAAAAGGAAGTTAATAAGCATCCTCATAACACCAAATCCTTTCTAATGGAAGCAATAACCTGAGCAACGGAGGACATAAATAAAGACCACTTGATCAAAGCTTGCATTCGCTTTTGAACTCGAATTCAGTAGGTGATAAAAGTCGATATATATATATATATATATATATATATATATATATATAGCGAGAGAGAGAGAGAGAGAGAGAGAGAGAGAGAATAAAACGTAGATTAATATTTTTTTTATTAGTTGTGTTACAAGAACTTGTGAATTTGAAGGATTTAACAGTTTTATTTTCTGTTTTTCTAAAACTGTTTAAGGTGTTCTCAAATGCCTGACACACCCTGCACATTTGTGTCTGTTTGTCTGTGTGTGTATGTGTATACAGATGTGTGTGTGTGTGTGTGTGTGTGCGTGCGATGTAATGAACGTAAGTACATCCGGGTCTTCCTGCAATATTTTGATTGGCTCATAATTGTTTAGCCATAAATACCGGCTGGTAGAGACAGTTGAAGAAACGTCCAAAGGTCTAACGCTAGAACTCTCGCTTCGACTACAATAGTGTTACATACCGGTTTTATTACTCGAACTGAAGCAAGATCGCTCAACTACTTAAAACGATTCATATCTCTTTTCAAGGATCACATCAGTGGCGACGAAAGGATTCGAAACGAAGTCACATGTTATATCAGTGGCAATTTTGGATTCGAAGTGAACTCACACTAGAAAAAAAGTCTGACGAGGAACAAGTTTAAACGAGCTTGCAAGTTGAACAGAATATGACGAAAAACTTACAAACAGTGAGTATTTTTTCCAGTTTTTCTTAACTTAGTGAGGAATGTACATAAAGAAAAAAATTTCCCCCACTCTATATCTGTGCCTAAATCAAAACGCGGATTCCATGAACAAAGCTTCTTTCTTAGAACTGCACGCCTGTGGAACTCTGTTCCGTCTGCCTGCTTCCCACCGGACTACAACTTGGATGTCTTCAAGTCCAACGTTAACAAATTCCTAATGAACCGCCCCCTTAAGTAACTTCATCAAATCTCCACACTAACGTAATGTACTTGGAATAAACCTTATCCCTGAGTGGCTTCCGGGCCTTGATAAGTGGTGATCACTGTGTAAAAAAAAAAAAAAAGAAGATTTTCATTGAATTCTTACAGAAAGTAAGAACTTTCCCCTTTCTCTTGATGTACGTAGAAAAGTTATTGTTTATATAAATTGGAGTAATATTTTTTCTCGTGGTCTTTAAGAAAAAGAATGAAACGGATTTCAGAATTGGTTATGGTGCTTCAAATCAATTTACTACAGCAGCTACAATTCCAACACTAACAACAAAGAAACATCATTTAAGCAACAGACCAAAGAAAATATATCCATTTTCGAAGATATATTGTCTAGGACCACAAAATCACCATGTTCGAAGATGTTTTACAGTTAAAAGTATCGCAAATTTACTATCGGGATTTAAATACAACCCTGATATTGGTTAAACGTTTCCAGTTTGTTTTTAAGTTTGAAACAATTATTTAAAAAGATGCGAACAATTGTCGGACAAAGAAAAACTTATGCCATTGTTACAAAAATTGGGAACAGAAGAAAATACTTAATAGGCGAATTTAAACGGAGATATCATTTAGCGAAACAATAGCAATTTTGTCGAAAATTTTAGATAAAATAGACAGTTTGTTCCATACGAGATATAAATGTTTAAATATCGTAAAAAAATGAGGACAATGATTTTGTCACATATACTGGTATGGTGGACGCACAAAATGAGTCATTTAATTTGACAGGATTATTGAGTATTGAGAATTATTAGTGACTAATTTTTGTCTAGTGTTTAACGGCATTGAAGGAGAAAGAAATCAGAACAAGAATTCTTATCAGTATAAAACAGAACTCAAAATTGATGCTGCAAAAGGTAATGGAAAAGCTCCTGGATATGACTTTAAACTATATTCAATGGTGAGGCCCTATCTTGCGGGATTTGGGGGAGTGTGGAGCCACCCTTTAATTGCCATTGCTCCCAGGTCCACTCTGACCCTGACTGGTCGTACCTGTTAGGGTCCCAACTATGGGTTGAATAAAAACCGACTTGAAAACAGCAAGTATATTCTATTAAAAAAATTTTCTTCAAAATCTTTGGATTCAGCATTAAATAACCTGAAAAACGTTGATATGCCGTAAAACAAAAACAAGCAAGCAACCAACGTAATGGAAGAATACCAGTGTCTAATAAATATTTAAAAAATAATAATCGGATGTAAGAAAAGTCGAATGCAAATAAAGAATTAATTGTTTTATGTGATGGAACACCTATTGAAACGACTGTTTGAATGTTCGCAAATTGACAGAAATGTCAGAAATTGCATAACTTTAAATGCTACAGCGTTTCTCATTGGTTGATTTGAATTTTAACCTGCGCACGCGCGAACATTTAAATCGCACAGCTTCAGTTCGTGAAAATATTTCTAAAAGGATGGATAATGTTTGTGTCCATCCTTCAATCGTTCATAGACTCATTAATTTAAGGGCGAAATAGTTCCTATTTGCATAGTGAGACAATTTAACCTAACTAATTAGGTTTCCTTCCTTGACGTAATATCGTCTTTTTGTAAATCAGCTAAGAATGTTGATATTAGATTTCGGAATTTTTCGTCTCCTATTACGAAGTATAAAATACCAAACTCAGCCAAGATGCAAAATAATGGAACGATTTCGCAATCCAGAAGAAAGGGCGAGGGACTTTAATCTACAAGTTAAGTTCTCTTTTCTGAAGTTATTTCAATTTTTTCTCTGACAGAAGCTCTAAATTATGTAAGAATAAATTTCTCACACATTGACTCAGGAAAGAGAGACAAGCTTCTGGGACTGACCCTCACTCCTGATCTGAAATGGAACACATACATCAAATCTGTTGCCAATATCGCTGGTAAAATGGTTGGCTGAATCTACTGCTCCAGTAAGTACTTCACTACTGATGCAATCCCATCTGTAAAAGAGTCAGGTGTGCCGTAAAATGGAGTACTGTTATCACATCTGGGCAAGAGCTGCTCGGCACGCCATATTCTGCCTTCTTCCGGCTTTGAAACCTAATAGGTGATGCCCTTTTTTCTTCCCCGCAACTGCTTTCCCACATAAGAAATGTCGCGAGCCTGTCTCTACTTTGTTGCTATTTTAATGGCATGTATTTGAAGGAACTCCATTCTATGACTTCCCCCACTTGCCAAAAAAAAAAAAAAATCGACTAGCTATCACCACTATATATGATTTCCTCCACTTTCTATCTGTGCCTAAATGTAAACGCAGATTCCATGAGCAAAGCTTCTTTCCCAGAACTACTCGTGTTTGGAATACTGTTCGCTGGCCTGCTTCCCGATTGAATACAACATGGTGGCATTCAAGTCTAATGTAAACAAGTTCCTGTTGAGCAGTCTTTCTAAATAATCAAATTTTACACAATTTGCACCATAAGTGATTACTACACCATCACCTTACATTCATTAACTCTTGTCCTTGAGTGGCCTTCTGGTCTTGATAAGTAGTGACTCCCAAGTAAAAAAAACAGTAAGAAGAAAATCGAAGATGAACGTCTAATAATGAAATAGAGTGGGTAAAGACAGAAAATATTATATATAAAAATTAATGGGTAGAACGTAGAATTGTTACTCGATTCAGAAAGTGATATATTTGTAATAAACGGCCAAACGTGGAAGAATAGGTCATCCACGGTTAATAAACGGCCAAACGTGGAAGAATAAGTCATCCACGGTTAATAAACGGCCAAACGTGGAAGAATAGGTCATCCACGGTTAATAAACGGGAAAACGTGGAAGAATATGTCATCCACGGTTAATAAACGGGCAAACGTGGAAGAATAAGTCATCCAAGGTTAATAAACGGCCAAACGTGGAAGAATAGGTCATCCACGGTTAATAAACGGGCAAACGTGGAAGAATAGGTCATCCACGGTTAATAAACGGGCAAACGTGGAAGAATAGGTCATCCCCGCTTAATAAACGGGCAAACGTGGAAGAATAGGTCATCCACAGTTAATAAACGGGCAAACGTGGAAGAATAGGTCATCCACGGTTAATAAACGGACAAACGTGGAAGAATAAGTCATCCACGGTTAATAAACGGGCAAACGTGGAAGAATAAGTCATCCAAGGTAAAAAAACGGGCAAACGTGGAAGATTAGGTCATCCACGGTTAATAAACGGGCAAACGTGGAAGAATAAGTCATCCAAGGTTAATAAACGGGCAAACGTGGAAGAATAAGTCATCCAAGGTAAAAAAACGGGCAAACGTGGAAGATTAGGTCATCCACGCTTAATAAACGGGCAAACGTGGAAGAATAGGTCATCCACGCTTAATAAACGGGCAAACGTGGAAGAATAAGTCATCCAAGGTTAATAAACGGGCAAACATGGAAGAATAAGTCATCCACGGTTAATAAACGGGCAAACGTGGAAGAATAAGTCATCCAAGGTAAAAAAACGGGCAAACGTGGAAGATTAGGTCATCCACGCTTAATAAACGGGCAAACGTGGAAGAATAGGTCATCCACGCTTAATAAACAGGCAAACGTGGAAGAATAGGTCATCCACAGTTAATAAACGGGCAAACGTGGAAGAATAAGTCATCCACGGTTAATAAACGGCCAAACGTGGAAGAATAGGTCATCCACGCTTAATAAACGGGCAAACGTGGAAGAATAGGTCATCCACAGTTAATAAACGGGCAAACGTGGAAGAATAGGTCATCCACGGTTAATAAACGAGCAAACGTGGAAGAATAAGTCATCCACGGTTAATAAACGGGCAAACGTGGAAGAATAAGTCATCCAAGGTAAAAAAACGGGCAAACGTGGAAGATTAGGTCATGCACGGTTAATAAACGGGCAAACGTGGAAGAATAAGTCATCCAAGGTTAATAAACGGGCAAACGTGGAAGAATAAGTCATCCAAGGTTAATAAACGGGCAAACGTGGAAGAATAAGTCATCCAAGGTTAATAAACGGCCAAACGTGGAAGAATAGGTCATCCACGGTTAATAAACGGGCAAACGTGGAAGAATAGGTCGTCCACGGTTAATAAACGGCCAAACGTGGAAGAATAGGTCATCCACGCTTAATAAACGGGCAAACGTGGAAGAATAGGTCATCCACAGTTAATAAACGGGCAAACGTGGAAGAATAGGTCATCCACGGTTAATAAACGGACAAACGTGGAAGAATAAGTCATCCACGGTTAATAAACGGGCAAACGTGGAAGAATAAGTCATCCAAGGTAAAAAAAACGGGCAAACGTGGAAGATTAGGTCATGCACGGTTAATAAACGGGCAAACGTGGAAGAATAAGTCATCCAAGGTTAATAAACGGGCAAACGTGGAAGAATAAGTCATCCAAGGTAAATAAACGGGCAAACGTGGAAGAGTAGGTCATGCACGGTTAATAAACGGGCAAACGTGGAAGAATAAGTCATCCAAGGTTAATAAACGGGCAAACGTGGAAGAATAAGTCATCCACGGTTAATAAACGGCCTAACGTGGAAGAATAGTTCATCCAAGGTTAATAAACGGGCAAACGTGGAAGAATAAGTCATCCAAGGTTAATAAACGGGCAAACGTGGAAGAATAGGTCATCCACGGTTAATAAACGGGCAAACGGGGAAGAATAAGTCATCCACGGTTAATAAACGGGCAAACGTGGAAGAATAGGTAATCCACGGTTAATAAACGGGCAAACGTGGAAGAATAAGTCATGCAAGGTCAATAAACGGGCAAACGTGGAAGAATAGGTAATCCACGGTTAATAAACGGGCAAACGTGGAAGAATAAGTCATCCAAGGTTAATAAACGGCCAAACGTGGAAGAATAAGTCATCCAAGGTTAATAAACGGGCAAACGTGGAAGAATAGGTCATCTACGGTTAATAAACGGGCAAACGTGGAAGAATAAGTCATCCACGGTTAATAAACGGGCGAACGTGGAAGAATAGGTCATCCAAGGTTAATAAACGGGCAAACGTGGAAGAATAGGTCATCCACGGTTAATAAACGGACAAACGTGGAAGAATAGGCCATCCAAGGTTAATAAACGGGCAAACGTGGAAGAATAGGTCATCCACGGTTAATAAACGGGCAAACGTGGAAGAATAAGTCATCCACGGTTAATAAACGGGCAAACGTGGAAGAATAGGTAATCCACGGTTAATAAACGAGCAAACGTGGAAGAATAAGTCATCCAAGGTTAATAAACGGGCAAACGTGGAAGAATAAGTCATCCAAGGTTAATAAACGGACAAACGTGGAAGAATAAGTCATCCAAGGTTAATAAACGGGCAAACGTGGAAGAATAGGTCATCCACGGTTAATAAACGGGCAAACGGGGAAGAATAAGTCATCCACGGTTAATAAACGGGCAAACGTGGAAGACTAGGTAATCCACGGTTAATAAACGGGTAAACGTGGAAGAATAAGTCATCCAAGGTTAATAAACGGGCAAACGTGGAAGAATAGGTAATCTACGGTTAATAAACGGGCAAACGTGGAAGAATAAGTCATCCAAGGTTAATAAACGGGCAAACGTGGAAGAATAGGTCATCCAAGGTTAATAAACGGGCAAACGTGGAAGAATAAGTCATCCAAGGTTAATAAACTGGCAAACGTGGAAGAATAAGTCATCCACGGTTAATAAACGGGCAAACGGGGAAGAATAAGTCATCCACGGTTAATAAACGGGCAAACGTGGAAGAATAGGTAATCCACGGTTAATAAACGGGCAAACGTGGAAGAATAGGTCATCCACGGTTAATAAACGCAGAGAAAAATGACAAAAGCGTATCAGGTAGAAAAAATGCCAAAAGCTTATCAGGTAGAAAATTAAAGTTCGAAGAACTAAACTCATGTTTACATTCAGAAGAGTTTCAAATAGGTAGTTATTAATGATGAGACGATTCCAATATTTTTCCCGATTCCGATACAATTACCGATTCTGAACTAAATTCCCGATTCTGATACAATTATCGATTCCGATTCTTTATAAATCTCTAAATATTTAACTATAAAATTTTTGTTTCCCCCGATTTTCGTAAAAAACATGTTGAATATGCAGATATTTTCCTAAACGTCAAAATACATTTGTGGAGGATGATCTATCGATTTTAGCTTTATTGGTATTTTAAAATCAATAAATATTTATTATTTTATCATTATTACCAGCAGTGGAAAATTTTGGTTTAAACAAAATCAAATAAAAAAGACAAATTATTCGTTTTGGTATCGGAAAATACGCATTAATATTTCCGATTCCGATACCCCCAGATCTTCTGATTTTTCCGATTCCCAGTTCCGATTAATCGTCCCAACAAGTCCTGGAGATGACGCATTCTTAGCTGTTCTGTGCAGGCTTCGGACTGTATAATTTTTCACCCAAAGATCAAAAGAGCCTTTTCGTGTTGACACGTAAAAAATATGTTCAAGGTTTAACTTTTATGAAGCAATTCTGGTTTCTGATTGATTGATAGCAGAACGTGAATTAATTTGATTCGTCAGTTCCTAGCAGCAGCGTTTATAAATAGAATCTCCCAACTCTAGGGATGATACCCCAATTATGTGTAAAAAAATATTGCAACAATTTATGAGAAAAGCTCATAAATTGGAAGTATATGTATTCGTTCACAAAATATTTTCGGGTTAGACTGGATTGTACAAGAATCAGTACAATAATTACGGGAATTACAGAATAATCATTTCTGTAACAAAGGTAGCGCCGTTAATAAAGATAAAACGAAGCAAATTTGTTACAGATTCGAAAAGCAAATTCTTTTACTTTTTTTTAGAAGAACTGGGTCTGCGTACAAAAACAGTAGTTCACTTTGAATTTTAATGAACCAATTTTTAAACCCGAAACAAAAATACCATTTTCGATACTAGATGCAATAAATGAGGAATTAGAAAGATTAGGAAAAATGGCATAATTTCAAGTGGATTAACTGTATTGGGTGTCGCCAATAGTATACATGAAAAAGAAAACCCGAAAAATTAGAATATGTACTGATTTTTGGGCTAGATTGAATAACTGCTTGAAAGACCAAGCATACCCGTCTTCCATCTCCAGAAGAGATATTCAGGAAATTAAGCATTGTAAAAGTGTTTTCAAAATTGGATTTGACTGAAGTTTAGCCTCAGATTAAAATCGGTGAAGAATGTTCGAAGGAGAATAAGCATACATAAAGCGATTTTTAAACTTTATTTCCTTTTTGACTGAAGATAGCTTCAAGCCTATTCCGGCAAATAATGTTGGCAAGTATGGAATATGCAATCGCATATTGGATGATATTTTGATTAAAAGCGAAAATGAGACACAACACAAAACTCTCATATTGCTGCCACATCTGGGCTGGTGCATCTGCTACTAGCCTCTCGCTTCTTGACAAGGTTCAAAAGAGAGTCGCAAACCTGATAGGCCCTGAACTGGCATCTAAGCTTCAGCCTCTGTCCCATCGACGAAATGTTGCATCCCTCTGCCTTTTCTACAAGTATTTTAGTGGTGAATGCTCTGACGAACTGCAAGCACTTGTGCCCCCACGACGTGTGCATCCTCGACAAACCCGACAGGCTACTAAATCCCACCCCCACACTGTAGAGATCCCTAGATGTAAAAGATCTTTTTACTCCAATAGTTTCTTCCCCAGAACCGCTAGACTCTGGAATTCCATCCCAGGTCCCTGCTTCCCCAACAGTACTGACGTGCAGAAGTTCAAGTGTAACGTGAACCGACACCTTGCTGCCCAAATCCCTACATAGTACCCCAGTAGTTGTTGCCCCTGATAGTAGCCCCCTACACCAAAGTGGCAATTTGCCTTGTTTGGGGTGAAAATGTAATAAAAAAAAAAAATTAGATCGGTATTTCAGAAAATTGAAGAATACGGATTCAAGAGGTCTGAAAATCGTGAGTTTTTTTAAAGAAGATAAAAAATATAAGGCAGGTTACAAAATCACGTCTAACCCGAATATGACGTTACGGTTATCGTCAGCAGAGTTAATGTTAACCAGGAAAATACGCTCTCAGTTTGATATGCTGTCGTCTATTCTGGTAAAGGAAGACAGTCACACTCAGAAACATGGACGAAATATGCCTTCGCCTGATAACGTTGCTAAACTCCAGGGTTTATTGAGATTAGTAAGTTATCATAGCTTATATATATGATACTAGCCTGGGTGCCCGGCGTTGCCCGGGTGTTTGGAGGTGTGTGTTGAACAAAAAAGAAGTGGTAGCATGCAGGCAGGCTCAAACCCGTATCGCGAAGGAGGAAAAAAACATACGAAAAAAATGTGACGTCTTTGCTGTTGCGCCTATAGCGAAAGTTTAAATTAAGTCTAGTCAATCGAAAAGAGGGGATGACTTTCGAAAATATCAGCGAAAAAAAGCGACCTCTCCTTGTAGTAAAGTGCCTAGTTGAGGGTGAAGGAATCAATGTTTTTGGGCAATTGTTCGATATTTGTTGTCCGAAGGGTCGAACTTCAAAATGATACCAGTCTCGTGAAAATCCGTCTCATCTGTCGAAAGTTTTAGGCATACACACACATACATACATACATACATACATACATTTAAACAGACAGGTGAGATTTATATTATAGATGAGAGCGCCGTTAGAAAATTTAATAAAATAAGGACACAAGTGGGTATGGCCAGAAGAATGCAAACAGGCGTTTAAAAGATAAAAAGCTGTTTAGTAACAAACCAATAATTTGCACATTTCCACTCAAAGAAGAAAATCCTTGTAGCGGCGGATGCGAGTTATGAGGTACTAGGCGCAGTATTGCTTCACAAATTCGAGAATGCATCGACAAAGCAAATACCATGTGCCTCGAGAACGTTTATACCCGCGGAACGGAATTACAGTCAAATTGGAAAAAAAAGAATTTAACAATAACATACGCTTTAAAAATGTTTCACATATGTGTATACGGAAGAGAGTTTATTCTGCAAACATGCCACAAACGACTGTTAACAAGTTTTGGTTCAAAATTGTATACTAACGCATACGGCGAATTGATTACAACGCTGGGTTGGTTAGTTGTTTTTGTTTTACGGCATACCAACCCTTTTCCGGTTATTTAATGACAAATCCGGTGATTTTGAATAAAAAAATTTTATAGAATATATTTGTTTTTTTTTTTTCAAGTCGGGTTCTATTTAACGCATAGTTGGGACCTGAACAGATACTACCACTCTGGGTCAGAGTGGACCTGGGAGCAATGGCAATTGAAGGGTGGTTCCACACTCCCCAAAGTCCGCAAGCTGGGGCCTCACCACTGGATATAGTTTAAGGTCATATCCAGGACCCTACAACGCTGGGGCGTAATTCTATTGAATTATAATTTAAAAATATACCGTTAAAAAAGATAGGTAACGCTGATCGGGTTATCAAAGATTGATTGGGGGAACGTCGAAAGGCCTAACGCTAGAACTCTCACGGAACCCCTCGAAGAAACAATAATAGCGGTGCTAAGAAACGAAAGTGAATTGTCGGGTCTGTTATGCAATACGATTAGAGAACTTGCGATCACGTTAGAAGATGTGAAAAGAACAACGGAGAATGATGACTTGATTAGTAAAATGAGAAGTCAAACCTGGTGGAACGAGAAAAATAAAAACGTGAATTAGTGTGCCACTCTTTTCTATACGTGACCGCGTATTGTTATACGCAGATAGAGTAGTAATACTGCGGAAAAGATTACTCAAACCATCCAGGGATTCTCGAATGAAAATCGTCAATGAGGGGTTATACGTATTGACCCTAGATGAAACATGACACAGAAACGGTGGTTAAACAACGTAGGGGATGCCAACTAGCAGCAAGAGATCAGCTGGTGAAGATTCTGCAATGACCAAAAAACGGATGATCCATGGACTTGATTGCACATCGACTATCCAAGGTCCATAGATGAATAATATTATTCCGTCATAAATGGAACACGTACATCAAATCCGTTGCCAATGTCGCTGGAAAAAATGGTGGGATTCTTGTACCGCTCCAATATCTATCTCACTGCTGATGCAATATTCTATCTATATAAAAGCCAGGTACATCCAAGGATAGCGTACTGTGGCCACATATGGGCAGGAGCTGCTAGAAAGATCTTATCCTGCCTTGACAGAGTTCTAAATAGACTTCGTAGCCTAGTGATGGACGCCCTTTTCTCTTCTCTGCAACCTCTTTCCAAAAGAAGAGATGTTGCGAGCCTGTCTGTTTTAGCGTTGTCTTCATGGCCAATGCTTGTCTGAGCTCTAATCTATGGTCCCCCATTTCCAAACTTTCACGAAAAACTCTTGTCTAGCCAAAACCACTATCAACAATTTCCCCCACATGTGCCTAAACCTAAACGTAGATTCCATGAACAAAGCTTTTTTTCTTAGAACTGCACGCCTGTGGAACTCTATTCCGTTTGCCTGCTTTCCAACTGACTACAATATGGTCCTCTTCAAGTCTAACGTAAACAAATTCTTGATGAGCCGTCCCCTTAAGTAATCTAATTTACCAAATCTTCACTACTTACGATTACTACGATAATATCCCATATATGTATAGTAAACAATAAAAACAAATATAATAATATAATATCTCAAATTTTTGTATAAAACAAGCGAGTATGTAAAAGAAAACATTTAGTATATCTTAATACAACCGCCACACCTTACCTTCTATAGCCATAATTTTACATTCAAGTTATTTGATTTAATTTGCTACAAAAACCAATAAACACGAGAGCTCAAATATATGAGTTTTTTGCTAAGAACATTTTATTTTACCTGTCTGTCATCATCTCTGTTAATTCAAACCTTTTTTCTTGTCCGCAAGCTAAAAACACGTTCATGTTTAATCGGGCGAAAGGACTTTCCTTTTTTTTCTATAAAAATAATAATGTAGTAGGAATAATATTTTTAATAATATTTAAGCTATCTTTTTTTAAAGTCTTCGTTCTTGATAGAAAAATTTAATGCTATGTAGATCAGTTGGGGTGGTAAGGTTGTCAATCGTTTTTGTTTTTTTCTCCAGGAAAAATTTTTTATACCACCACCTCGAACTACTTGCATTTATTTTATTCTTCAGACCATTTCTTGAAGCGAAGGGGTTTCGAGTTTAAATACCAGCGCTTCTCCACAGTTGTGTCGCTACACAAACGGGATGCATTACGGAAGACCAAAAACTGGTGAAAAAGATTATGAATTTGAAATAGAGATAGACAAATGAAGCCCTGGGCAAAGATAGGTTTATTTGGAAGTCACAATTTAAAAAGTCCCCAACAGATGCCAGCATCTAAAACCTATGTCAAACCGATGATAATGATGACGACGACGATGATGATTATGATGATGCAAACCTTATTCACAGTCATACAAAGATGATGATGATGATGATGATGATGATGATGATGATGATGTATGTGAGGAATCTGTTTTCTTGAAGTTTTACATGCCATCATCATTTATGTCCACGCCTTTTCGCAAACAATCTACGCATGTTCGTGTTGGAAAAATAAATTACTCTGCCATTTCAAGTTAGTAATTTTATCTTGACTAACGCTGATCAAATCCATCTCAACTCTTTCTTGGATTATCCAAGTGAAATCTCGTGATGAAAGCTGCACGATGCGATTGCAAAGAACCAGCTTAATGAAATCAGTTAGATTTAAAAAAAAAAAAAAAAAAAAAAAAGACGGCCGAGAAAACGGATTAGGACTTGAAAATTCAATCAAAAACTTCCGGACCCTTTAAATGGGGACTGATTTGCGTTTCGATCATCAGCAGTTTTCAAATGAAAGATATGAAAAATGTGTTTCCCTGATTTTTATTGAACTCCATGAAAAATGTGTTTTCATGTGGACAACTCGGTCCCTGCTTTTTTTTTTTTTTTTTTTTTTTTTTGCTTAACTTGTTTATTGTACCAATGTTTACCAAGAGTTAAAAATAAAATAAATTATAATATCACTTGCAAGGAAAATCTAGCAACATAATATATATATATATATATATATATATATATATATATATATATATATATATTAAAAATACACTTAGCTCTTTAGACTCTTGTTCTAATCTCCTTTAAATTATATATATATATATATATATATATATATATATATATATATATATATATATATATATATATATATACTAGGTAAAAAGTACCCGTCGTTGACTGGGTTCAAAAACAGCCTACAGAAAATGGACTCTGATTTATGAAAGTATGATAGGTTATGAAAAGGAATGGTTGTAAAGAGATAGCTTCGAATTTCGGGGTATCAAAACCAAAGCAAAATATGATGAAAGTAAAAATAAAATAGATAAACCCCATAATTTATTATACCATACCTGTTCACACTAAAACACTTATCACAATATTCTGTGGATATATATTAAAAAACCTTGTTAAACTTTGTGACATATTTCCATTGTATGGAGGTCAGGCGCGAACGAACACCCAATAATTTTATTATATCATATTTCTTCAAACTGAAACATAATTATCAAAGTATACTTACGCAGATAGATATGAAAAGTCTTTATTAAAGTTTGTGCCTATTTCCATTCTATGGAGGCCAGGCGCGAACGCAGACACCACAATTTTATTATACCATCCCTATTTAAGTTAAAACATACTTATCAAAGTATTCTTATGTACATCTATATCAAAAACACTTGTAAAGGTTTTTTTAAAAATTTATTTTCCATACTTTGTGGACCAAGCGCGTACGCAGACCCTACAATTTTAATGAATCATCATTATGCCAGATCAAACATACCCATTCCTGTGTCTCGATACATCTTCTATCATTATGTGTCATCAGTTTTCTATAATAGTCAACCATATAGAAGCCTATTCGTGACCACACACACAGAGACGTTCAGCTTTATACTATAGAAGATATATATCTATATATCTATAAAAGTGAACGTGTCTGTCTGTGTGTCTGTCTGTCTGTGTACATTTCCCTACGCAATAACTCTGTCAATTTTTAGTCTATAGACTCGAAATTTGAAATACCGGGTACTGAGATTTCGGAAAATCGATGTGACGGGTGTCAGCCAGAAATTTGGCTGTTAAGGGGTCAAATTTCAACGATTTGACCTTTAAGAACTCTACCAAACTCCCCCGACAATTTTGGGTCTGGGCACTTGAAATTTTAGATATAGGTTCCTTGAACCTATATCTAACTTAATAAAGTGATTTGAGCCCGAAACTATAAATTTTAAGGGGTCATAATAGGGGTCAAAGTTTTAAAAAATTACCATTTTTTTTGTTTTTTTTGCTTTTTTTGCACAGCATACACCTCCAAACACCCGAGCAACGCCGGGCACCCCTACTAGTATATATATAGAAAGAGAGAGAGAGATCGTCAAATAATATACTGTCGATAATAAATTTAATCGTAAATTTTAATTTATAGTCTTAAATTCTTTTATTTTCTCTTATAATAAATTCTACTTTGTATAAAGTCTTGTGGTTCATAACAGAAGAAGATGCAGGTGTCTATAATTGTTTATGGTGTTGGTTGTTGCGGGTTTCATGACAGAGCCCAACAGTAAAGACAAAAGAACTCCTGGAGAAAGAAAAGGTATGAAGCATTTTCTAATATATCCACATTTCGTATCACATGAACATTTGTGATACACTTTGTAAAAACATAAACACTTGTGATACCCCGCTGTAAAACATATGTCTATATGTCGAGATGATAAGTGCCTATACAACACCGGTTCCGATTCATCGTCCCAACACTTTGTATATATACATACTAGCATATGGACCTTTGAATAAATAAAATCTATCTGCTAAAATATGTAGGGAAATGTACATAGACACACACAGACACGTTCACTTATATAGATATCTATATATCTATAAAAGTGAACGTGTCTGTGTGTCTGCGTGTACATTTACCTACGCAATAACTCTGTCAATTTTTAGTCTACAGACTCGAAAGTTGATATACAAGGTACTGGGATTTGGGAAAATCGAGGTGATCGAGTTTCGGCCAGAAATTTGGCGAGTCAGGGGTCAAAGTTCAACGATTTGACATTTGAGAACTCTACCAAATTCCTCAGACAATTTTGGGTCCAAACACTTGAACTTTTAATTATAGGTTCCTTTGACATGGATCTAACGTAATAACTTGATTTGAGCCCAAAACAATAAAATTTAAGGGGTCATAATAGGGGTCAAGTTTTAAAAAATTGACAGTTTCTTTTTTTGTTTGTTTTTTTTTTTTTTTTGCTCAGCATACACCTCCAAACGCCCGGGCAACGCCGACCACCCATGCTAGTATATATATAAATTCGTATTCCTCTCTGTTTGTTTGCATGTTCACAATATTTGATACACAATATATATACATGCAGAATGACGAAACAGTGTCTCGGTGCTAATATTGTAGAATGTTATGTTTTATACAATCTATTGTTCCAAGAAAGCGTTTATTGTTGTGATGCTTATTAAGTGATTAAAAAAAACAACAGTTGCAAATGTAAGTAACTATTTATTCACGGAACAACCCAACAGTGCCCTAGTTTTAGTATTGCAGAATAATAAATAACGTGTGTTTGCAAGCAAGCCCAAAAAAGAACAAGTTAGAAAGGAATTCAATTTAAACAAAATCAAATCTATTTGGTAAAAAAGGATAGCAAATGCAACAACCCGTGTAAAAACATAGGTAGAAGATATTTACATTCATATACTGAATGTTTGTCCAAGCCTGCTTTAAACCTGCCTCTTCTAGCCATCGTTACAACTTTTTCTGGTAGGTAATTCCATGACACAGAAACATGGACGTAGAATGCCATCTTTCTTCTATTGAGATACAAGCAATAACTGTACATTTTGTAATTGTCTGCAGAGAGCGTAGCCAGTCGTAGTTTCTGTGCATTTTGGCCCCCCTCCCCCATCAGAGAGATTAACCGACATTTTTTTCCTAATTTAAAGCATCTGTAGAGCAGCCAGAGATAGGCAGGCGGGCATTTGCCTTGTAAATAATTTGCTTGCTTATGGGGGGGGGAATTATTCACTGCAATTCGATTTTTTCTACCATTTCAAAATAACGCCTCAAAGTTTGCCTACCTATAGATGAATTTTGCAGGGTTGGATTCGTTTTGTTTCATTCCGTTTCGTTCAAAATACTTACTGTTTTTATTTTTCTTTTGTAAGAAAACGAAACGAACCTTTTCGTATCGTTTTGTTTATTTTTCGTTTTGCTTCGTACATCTATAAGTATTTAATTACAACCCGAATGTAGCAAAAGGTACCAAGGATTAACAAAAAAACTATGAAACATGAAAAGTTATAATTAGGATAACACAAAGATTGCATTTATTTATTAGATTGAGTAATTTGACAACGGAATTATATTAAGAGAATCATAAATCAATCAAAATATTTCCAGTTCAAGTTAAAAGAACAATGAGCATTAACTGCAATAATAATAAAAAAACGAACGAAACGAAATTTTACTAAAACGAAACGAAACAAATGAAATATATTTAGTAAAAATTTTGCTACGAAAGTTTGAACCTATTCCTCTAGTTTTCCTGTCTACGCCTTTGCTTCGTGTTGAGGTAAAAAAAAAAGGAGAGTTACATTTCCGATGATGATGTTGTATGCGCGACTCATATCAAATCTCCTCGCATCTTCCGCTGCTCAAGTAAAAATAAATTTAATCTTGGGATCGCACTTAGAATTGCATTAAAAGAGATATAGAACAGAACCCATTTCATCGAGTAGAGCAAAGTCGATCAGTGTACAAAAGTGAAAATATCAACTCAATGTCTTCAGCCCTGGTCAATGACTCGGCAATTTTTTCCATCCTTTTTGTTTGATACAACGTCCGTCATGGCTCATTTAAGCAAATTTTAGTTATTTATTTTAGGATTGGAAAATAACGATGCATTTTTACTCTGTCCTCAATGCGTAATTTGATACAAAATTAGTACACAATGGCAATATATATACTAGCAAAAGTACCCGTCGTTGATTGGGTTCAAAAGCAACCTACAGAAAATGGACTCTGATTTATGAAAGTATGATAGGTTATGAAAAGGAAGGATTGTAAAGATAAATTTTCGAATTCGGATGTATTAAAACCAAAGCAAAATATGATGAAAGTAAAAATAAAATAGATAAACCTCATAATTTATTATACCATACATGTTCACACTGAAACACGTATCACAATATTCTGTGGATCTATATTAAAAAACCTTGTTAAACTTTCTGACATATTTCCATTTTATGGAGGTCAGGCGCGAACGAACACCCAATAATTTTATTATACCATATTCCTTCAAACTGAAACATAATTATCAAAGTATACTTACGCAGATAGATATAAAAATTCTTAATTAAAGTTTGTGCCTATTTCCATTCTATGGAGGCCAGGCGCGAACGCAGACACTACAATTTTATTATACCATCCCTATTTAAGTTAAAACATACTTATCAAAGTATTATTATGTACATCTATATCAAAAACACTTGTAAACGTTTTTTAAATTTTAAAATTTTTTATTTCCATACTTTGTGGACCAGGCGCGTACGCAGATCCCACAATTTTAATGAATCATCTTTATGCCAGATCAAACATACCCATCACAGTGTCTCGATACATCTTCTATCATTATATGTGATCAGTTTTCTATAATAGTCAACCATAGGAGCCTATTCGTGACCAGACACACACACAGACGTTCAGCTTTATATATATATATATATATATATATATATATATATATATATATATATATATATATATAACTTAAATTTGTAAGCTTTATATATATATATATATATATATATACTCGGGGTTTTTTTTATATTCAAAAGTAATGGACTAATGAATTCAACGAGGTTGTTAGATAGTGCTCAATAAAAAGAGCTGATAATACTTGTTTATTGTTATATAAACATGCTCACATCCCGCTGCTACAAACAGCCACTTGTTTCAATCAAACAACAGATATCATCAGGCAGCGACTTGACTATTCAAAAGTTCAATGAATAATGGATTTTTATTTTAGGTAGGAACTCTTTAGAAGTTGGAGTTAAAAAACTTAAAACACAGGACTTTAATTAAATAAAAAAGTAAAAAGGGAGAGGCAATTTAAATAAAGTTAAAAGATTACAATGGGGAGAGAGTGATTGAGAAGAAAAAAAGGAATAGAGACAGAAATAGAGAAAGAAAATATAGAGAAAACAAAATAGAGAGAAAAAGAAGAGAGAAAATATATATACATATATATATATACACATACACACACATATACACACATATACACATATACATACATATATATATATATATACATATACATACATACATATATACATACTTTACTTCTATATATATATATATACATACATATACATATACATACTTCATTTCTCCTCTCCCCCCCCCCCTCCACATCACATATATATATATATATATATATATATATATGATATGGAGAAGAAAAGAAAAAAGAAACAAAGGGTTATAATAAAGAGAATAAGAACTAGAAGGAAAAGGAAAGAATAATGAGATCTAGTTAAATAGAGAAAGAGAGAAAGTAAGAATTTGACAGTATATAGAAAAAGAAAAAGAAAAAGAAAAAATCTGCGTGTCAACCAATTTATGAACAATTATACAATTCAGTAATGAAGCATATTATTACAAATACAAACAGAAGATACAATCCAAGCGTCAGAGATGAACGTGTCAAAAAAGGCAGGGAATGTATTCTGCTAGCATATTTATCCTCTTACATACGTCCACGAGTAAAATCAACGCAATTCAAACATACGTCTACCATTAATTAGGCCCTTTATGCTAAATGATATAAGTTTAAAGTTTTCGCGTTTTTATTAGATAAATATATGAATAAAAGAAAAAAATAATGATAAAACAATATTAAAATTATTATTAATAACAATAAACATAATAGTAATAATAATAAAAAAAAAAAAAAAAAATAAAAAAAATAAAAAAAAAAAATAAAATAAAATTAATATTTATTATCTTTTTAATATAACATATTTAGCCATAAGAGGGGATTAAATAAATTAAATAGGTCCAATAATTATAAATAAAAAACTACTAATATTTATGTATATAAAAAGAATATAATACAAATATACATATATATATAGATATATAACCACACACACACATATATATACCCAAATATACACACACATATATATATACATATATATATATATACATATACATGCACATAAGTAAAGGTGTAACTATACTATTAAGTTGGAAGTTTAAGCTATTTAAGTATAGATATAAAGTCATATTAAATCACAAAATAATACATTCAATACCAGATTACTAATAACACAGATACAAGTACACTTACCTATAAATATATTCAGGCAAAAGAAGTAATTAAATCAACGAAATACTCAAAAATAGCGACGCACAGGTAGATAGTACCCAAATTAAAAATAATAAGATACATATGTATATACTCACAGAGAACCAACCGACATACTAATAAGCATATATATATATATACATATATATATATATATATATATATATATATATATATATATATATATATATATACATATATATAATCTTATGTATACACATACATACAAAAAATACACAAATATATTCACACAATCATATACTAATACACAACAACGCACACACACATATATATACTCACACATAAATATGTATAATTTACATAAATTATATATATAGAAATACATAAGAATACAAAAAATTTGGCAAGGGTACAGATAGATGCATACACACATAGAAACATACAAATGGATTGAATAAACATGGGAGGGTATACCAAATAATATAGAAATATATAGATCTAAGTACACACGGTCATAAAATAAATACATAGACACATACATATACACATAGACACACATGTATATAAGATAGCAGAAGTAAAGAATGAAATCAGGAGAGGAGAAAGTATATTAATAGAATATTAATAAATTATAGAAATCAGTGACAATTTTTAATTTATTTAAATTTTATATCTAAACTAAATTACTTAAAAGATGGGTTTTATAATGTTTGCAATTAATTGAATTTTCGTGCTTCTTATTTAATAATTTATCTCTTTCTCTAAAAGTAAGTATAAATAATTTCTCATAAAGACATAGGTAGCAAGGCGAGTTTAAAGATGAACAGGTTTTAGCTTTCTTTAAAATTTTCCAATTTACTATTGGGGAGTAACCTTGCTCTACTAGTTCATTGTAATATTTAGACAAGGAAGTTCTATTTTTGTACTCATTATTTTCAAAAGAGCACTTGTGACCGGTAAATCTTTCTTTAAAATTGTTATTTGTCATTCTTCCAACTTAATAGTATAGTTACACCTTTACTTATGTGCATGTATATGTATATATATATATATGTATATATATATGTGTGTGTATATTTGGGTATATATATGTGTGTGTGTGGTTATATATCTATATATATATGTATATTTGTATTATATTCTTTTTATATACATAAATATTAGTAGTTTTTTATTTATAATTATTGGACCTATTTAATTTATTTAATCCCCTCTTATGGCTAAATATGTTATATTAAAAAGATAATAAATATTAATTTTATTTTATTTTTTTTTTTTTTTTTTTTTTTTTTTTTTTTTTTTTTATTACTATTATGTTTATTGTTATTAATAATAATTTTAATATTGTTTTATCATTATTTTTTTCTTTTATTCATATATTTATCTAATAAAAACGCGAAAACTTTAAATTTATATCATTTAGCATAAAGGGCCTAATTAATGGTAGACGTATGTTTGAATTGCGTTGATTTTACTCGTGGACGTATGTAAGAGGATAAATATGCTAGCAGAATACATTCCCTGCCTTTTTTGACACGTTCATCTCTGACGCTTGGATTGTATCTTCTGTTTGTATTTGTAATAATATGCTTCATTACTGAATTGTATAATTGTTCATAAATTGGTTGACACGCAGATTTTTTCTTTTTCTTTTTCTTTTTCTATATACTGTCAAATTCTTACTTTCTCTCTTTCTCTATTTAACTAGATCTCATTATTCTTTCCTTTTCCTTCTAGTTCTTATTCTCTTTATTATAACCCTTTGTTTCTTTTTTCTTTTCTTCTCCATATCATATATATATATATATATATATATATATGTGATGTGGAGGGGGGGGAGAGGAGAAATGAAGTATGTATATGTATATGTATGTATATATATATATATAGAAGTAAAGTATGTATATATGTATGTATGTATATGTATATATATATATATGTATGTATATGTGTATATGTGTGTATATGTGTGTGTATGTGTATATATATATATATGTATATATATTTTCTCTCTTCTTTTTCTCTCTATTTTGTTTTCTCTATATTTTCTTTCTCTATTTCTGTCTCTATTCCTTTTTTTCTTCTCAATCACTCTCTCCCCATTGTAATCTTTTAACTTTATTTAAATTGCCTCTCCCTTTTTACTTTTTTATTTAATTAAAGTCCTGTGTTTTAAGTTTTTTAACTCCAACTTCTAAAGAGTTCCTACCTAAAATAAAAATCCATTATTCATTGAACTTTTGAATAGTCAAGTCGCTGCCTGATGATATCTGTTGTTTGATTGAAACAAGTGGCTGTTTGTAGCAGCGGGATGTGAGCATGTTTATATAACAATAAACAAATATATATATATATATATATATATATATATATAACTTAAGTTTGTGAACGTTGTGAACAAGATAAGAACAGTAGTCTGAATAATTCAAATAATACAAAATCTAACATATAAAGTAATCCTGTCGAACGTTCGTTCCTGTGAGTAAAACAATATGTATAAATATTTCTTGCCTGTCTTTGTATTTTTTAGTTTTCTTTCGTCTGTCTTTACGCTCTGTAGAGCTGCATTCATTTCTGGAAAATAGAAAAAAAAAGATTATTTTTAATGCATGTTAAATAACCCCGACATTCAACATTTCACGAGAGATACGATTTGTAATAAAGTAAAAGGCGTTCAGAAAGAAGATTCCTAAAAGTTAATTTACTTCTCCAACTACCATTGTTTTAAGTTATAGACATTTTGACCCGTTTTACCGCCAGAAAATATTCCGACGTTGATCTTGAGTTCACACAATATTTTTACTCTTTTTGAATGAGCTTTACAGCCTTTTAGTAGCACAGATCTAATGAAAGAAAAAATTCACAGAATGTTTCAATGCAACCACTTCAGGTGATTTTCTCATACATATATTAATAATAATAATAATAATTATAATATTAATCATTATCATAGAAATAATAATCATAATATTAATAATATTAATAATAATAATAATAATAATAATATTATTATTAATAATATTAATAATAATCATAATAATAATAAAAATAAATATAATAATAATAATGATATTAATATTAATAATAATAATCATTATAATAATAATATTGATAATCATAATAATAATAAGTGTAATAATCATAACAATAATAACAATAAAAATAACAACAACAACAACAACAATAATAATAATCATTATAATAATAATAATAATATTAGTAATAATAATCATGATAATAATAATCATAATAACAATAATAATAAAAACAACAATAATAATAATCATTATAATAATAATATTAATAATAATCATAATAATCATAATAATAATCATTATAATAATAATAACAATAAAAATAATAACAACAACAATAATAATAATAATCATTATAATAATAATAATAATAATAATAATAATAATAATAATAAGCAGCAAAAGAAAAATAAAATAAGAAGAATAAAAAGTCTGCGGAAATTAAATAAAATATCAGAAAAGAATATCCGAGAAGAAATACGGAGAAATTAGTAGAAACAAAACTATATAGTAAAAATTTAATTAAATGAACAAACACTATCAATAATTCCCCCAACTCTTTATATGTACCTAAACTTAAACGTAGAATCTATGAACAAATTTCTTTCTTAGAACTGCACACCTGTGGAACTCTCTTCCGTTTGCCTGCTTTCCAGCTGATTACAATATGGTCGACTTCAAGTCCAATGTAAACAAGTTCTTGATGAGTTTTTCCCCTAACGTGATCCAATTTACCAAATTTACACTACTAACGATTACTATGATATTGTCCTTTTGACTACTGTACGCTCTTTTACCCTTATCCTTGAATGGCCCCCGGGCCTTGATAATTGATGATTTCTTTGTGAAAACAAAACAAAAAACTGTGCAATATCACTACTGAGATACTCGAGAACATTTATAGATTAGACAAAAGAGAAACTTATACATCTTTATCAGAAGATGAGGAAACTGACGATCATACACAATGCACTACATCCGAAAAATGATAATGACCGAGTCTACGTGAAAAGGAATGGAGGCGGGGGAGGGGACTGGTAATGTAGAAGAGCATGTGGAAAAACAAAAAATACTTTGAAAAATGCATAATTCATAACACAGAAAGATCATCACAGCAATAGACACTGTCAAAACAAACAGTAGAAAACAATAGAAACAAAAAGATTTTTTTTAAAAAAATAGGACAAGAAACAACTTACATGGACGACTCATAACAAGAGACAGAAAATCATGAAAACACCTGGACATAGTTAAGAAAAGGAGACGCGAAAAGAGAAATCGAATATGATTAAATCTAGCTACATAGAATAGACAAAACCCCAGGAAAATAGAAAATGTAGACTCTACATTTAAAGAGACGAAACGGTGAACTACATAATTAGCAAACATAACACAAAAAGTTTACAAGAATGACCACAACTTTGTGGGGAAAGCCGGAACTCTGAAAATGACTGCACTTAAACAGACAGAAAAATGGTACAAGCACAAACTGGAGATAGTACTGAAAAATGAAATCCACAAAATCCTTGGGGATATTGAGTTACAAACAGATAAACTCATCCAAGCGAGCAGTAATCAATAAAAAAGGAAAAATGTGCCAATTTGTAGATTTTGTCGTCCCAGCAGACTACAGGTGTTAGATAATAAAATGGTTAAAAATTATTACCGATCTATCGATCTACCGATCTATTCATCTATCTATCCAATGATATTGTTAGGTTGCGAGTTATTTAATTTTTAGCTGAAGATGTTTACATAAATTAGCTAAATTAAATAAACTTAATGACCTTGAGCATTTACGTACGTGACATAGGTCACACGTTAGGAGACCTGTGCTTTTGATAATGGCGTAACGGAAATGACAGATCAAGAGGTCAAGAAGATTAGATTGAGGAGTTTGAGTTTGGTCATGAAAATGAGCAGATGTGCTTCAAAGCCGGGAAGTGGGGCTGAAGAACAAGCGAACCCTTGTGAAAACCACTGAGACAGCTGAAATCTATATATCTATATAAGTGAAAGTGTCTGTGTGTGTCTGTGTGTGTGTGCGTGTGTACATTTCCCTACACAATGACTCTGTCAATTTTCAGTCTACAGACTCGAAATTTGATATACAGGGTACTGAGATTTGGGAAAATCTATGTGATCCTTTTTCGGCCAGAAATTTGGCTGTTAAGGAGTCAAAGTTCAACGATTTGACTTTTGAGAACTCTACCAAACTCCTCCACCAATTTTGGGTCTTAACACTTGAAATTTTAGATATAGGTTCTTTGGGCATGGATCTAACTTAATAACTTGATTTGAGCCCAAAACAATAAATGTTAAGGGGTTATAATAGGGGTCAAGTTTTAAAAAATTGACCGATTTTTTTTTTTTTTTTTTTTTTTGCTCAACATACACGTCCAAACACCCGGGCAACGCCGGGCTGAAATGCTGGTAAATTTATATTTTTAAAATATAAAGTCTTCTTCTGTGGTTTCACAAAAGAAGAAAAACAGGTGTCTTAATCGGTTGGTCGTTGCATGTTTCACCAAATCAACGTATGTGTGTGTATATGAATATGTTCCAAATTGACGCACATGTTGAATAGTGGGCTTTATATTTTATCTGTTTATTCATGTACGTGTAAATGTGTGTACGTATATGCGTCGTATCGTCTAGTTGATCGTCTACTGCAGCGGTTCTCAACCGGGGGCGAATCGCCCCCTAGTGGGCGAAAATCAAATTTTGGGGGGCGATTTTCAATCAATTTTATCTGAAAAATTTTGACATTTTTGCGAGTAAATTTTTTAAATTTTTGGAAATTATAAACGTGTAGCTAAACTATTAGTGCGAAACTTTGGTCACGTGACCTATGAATTTCTCTCTTATAAATGAATTGTCAGTTTTGAATATTCAATTTATTTCAGTAAATCCGATTCTCCAGTGACACACACACACACACACACACACATTCATTCCATTACGTGAATTTACAAAAACAAAAACACAAGAAACAGTTAGCGTTAATCAAGTTTTCATTATTATAATTGTTGTAAAATATTTTATTTGCATTAAATTAGTTTTCATTTAAAAATAAAGTTTAATTATATAATATTTATTTGTTTATTAAAAGCTCAAAAAATTATATTGAGAAATAGAATATTGTTTTATGACCAAAAATTATAAGGGGGCCCACCAAGAAAAAAAAGAAGGGAAAAGGGGTCCATGGGTCAAAAAAGGTTGAGAACCGCTGGTCTACTGTGTATATTTTAACATTTATGCAACAGTTCTAACAGGAAAAGATTGACGAGGACGTATCGAAACAGTTGTAGGCAAACAGTTCTTTTTAACAGATGTAAATAACACAACACGTACCCGGTTATATACGAACATTTATTTTTATGATTCCGGCCGGCATCTTCAGAGATCACCGCGTTTTCATATCCTGGCTGCATGAGAAAACGCCGCTCATTGCGTCATGGAGAGACCAACTCCTCTTGAGTTGTCCATTCTCTCTGATGTTTAGTTAACGACTCTTGTATCTACCCAAATCTACACCTCATCACGTGTCTAAAACCTCAACCGCTGACGTAACATAAATTGCCAGGGTGTTTGGAGGTGTATGTTGAGCAAAAAAAAAAAAAAGGTAATTTTTTTTAAAATTTGACTCCTATTTTGACCCCTTAACATTTATTGTTCTGGGCTCAAATCAAGTTAATAAGTTAGATCCATGTCCAAGGAACCTATATCTAAAATTTCAAATGTTTAGACCCAAAATTGGTGGAGGAGTTTGGTAGAGTTCTCAAAAGTCAAATCGCTGAACTTTGACCTTTTAACAGCCAAATTTCTTACCGAAAATGGATTACACAGATGTTTCTAAATCTCAACACCCTGTATATCAAATTTCGAGTCTGTAGACTTAAAATTGACAGAGTTATTGCGTAAGGAAATGTACACACACAGACACTTTCACTTATATAGATATATAGATGATACCTTTATGTAAATACGAACTGTAATATATCCCCTCCTGCCTCCCCCACAGTACAACACAGGGTAAAGATGAAAGAAACGGGAAAATGAAATGAAGATGCAGAACTTTCCAGAGAACTGAAATATGAAACATAAAAAAATCGATATTATCCAATAATTGTAAATTAAATACGCCTCCATTTGAGAAGGGCAAGGAGGATGGAAAGACCAAAGAGAAAAAGCACTAAGCAGACCTCCCCTAAACAAGTGCAAATAGGGCTAGCACCTTGGAGAGCCTTGTTGGCACCAAAATTCCAGTGAAGGCGAATGGTCACTTCCAGCGAAAAGTAAAATTCATTTGCAAAGGCTATCGAAAGAGGTGGAGAGTACTGGAAATCTGAGGAGACTTGTTGTCATCCAGACTCCAGGGAACACTACCAGTTGTTGTCAGTGAGAAATCTTTGGTAATAGTGCACTTATTGATCCGTGCTGAAATAATAACGTTATTATTTAAAAAAGCGTTCTTAACATGTGGAGGGGGAGGGTGTTTTGTAACTATTCTGTACTTTAACCTTACAATTGAATAAAAAAAAACATATTATAAAACTTTAATTAAACTTGGAAATACGATTTTAAAAAATAGCGCGGATCAGTAAGTGCATTAGCACCAAATCTTTAATAATGACTTGTGTGAGAATTCTTAGTGAGTACAAATAATAATAATAATAATAATAATAATAATAACAATAATAATAATAATAATAATAATAATAATAACAATAATAATAATCTCAGCGCATGATTTGAGTATTTATTTTTTGCGGACTTTAATCCTCATTTTCATAGTTGCTGGTTCACGACGTTTTGGCGGCAGTAATTACTAGAGACACTTACAAAGCTCAGCATCCTTTTCCCGTTGTACTTAATCACCCGAAGAGGGCCAGAGGATAAGTTCGCAAAAATGTTGTGAGACAACAACCATAAAGATAAGGATAACCGTCCACAAAAACTAAATACTCAACAGTAAATAAAATAATATCCAGATCTCTCCTGAGATTTCGAACGTTATCTCGTCTCTGATATGATGTTTGTCTTTCTTTTTTTTTTTTTTTTATAGTTCTTCGCCCTACTAGTGACGTCACTCCTCACGCATTTACATAAACGCATCTGCGCGGTTACATTACGATACCTTAAACCTAGCAGCTGAGTTTTAAAATTCATAATGATCTATTACTTATGCTAGTAGAATCCTAATATATAAGCACATACCTACCTTTACATAAATAGATATTTCAGGCTCCTTTGACAGACTATAAATACCGAGGAAGGAGCGCCTGTGCGTGGTATTTTTGTGGAAGGAGTTGCGCAATCTCCAACCACACCTCTCCTGGATCGACATTGTTAAATTCCAGTGGCAAGTTAAGTACAGGACGACTGGAAACAAATGCCGAGATAAGCGGAGAGCACATACGGCGCCTAAAATTCTCAAATGGTCACCCATTTGGTACTAACCAGGCTCAGCGTTGCTTAACGTCGGTGATCTGACGAGAACCGGTCTGTCAATGCCGTAAATAGGTATATTTCATTAATTAAAATAATCATACTAATTTTTTTTTTTTCACTTTGCGATATAACTCGTTAGAATGAATGTTATGCTTGAAGATTAATGCAGAAAAGAAGCTGTGAGTTTCCTTATAAAAATTAAATGTTTAAATCAAAGCTGGGATATGTCGTCCTGTCTATACCAGGAAACCGTTTCTGCTATTTCCTGTGACGCTGCAACTTTGAGGAGACAAAAAAATGATGCAGAACTGGAGGAAGAAACAACCGGAAGAAGCAACTGGTATGATGTAGGAAAACTAGAAATGACACATTTACATCAGTAACACTTTATCCATCTATCCATCTATCTATCTGTTATAATAAAAATCATGAAAACAGCTGAAATATTAAGAAAAACCCTTGAATGTGGAAACTAACACACAAGAGCAACAAGTGCGCGCCAGACAAACTGCTGCAAAGGCAAAACATGAAACACTACATGGAACCAAGAACACTGAAACCGCATATCTATAAGCTCTCTAACCCAACCCCCATTGCCACATCACTGCCCCCCTCCAAAGAGCGAGATCAAATAACCAAGTAGAGTCAAGCAGGAAGGAAATACCGATGAACTGACCAGACCTCAGCCGAATAAGAGCGAAGAGGACTGGGACTTGGGGAGGCTTATTGCCACTCAAAGCCCAGTAAAGACCAATAGCTGCTACCAACGATAAATCAATGGCAATCAGCTATTGCGATAATGCAAATGTATTTGCAAATGTTATCGAAAGAGGTGGAGAGTACTGGAAACCTGGGGAAACATGTCATTCAGCTTCCAGGGAACACCATAGGCTGTTTTCAGGGAAATATCTCTGGAGACCTGTGTAAAAGCTCTTTGTGAGCCAATAATAACTAGCGGGAGCTGTGGAAATTCCACAGCGAACTTTTTCATACGTAATATTAATATATTAATGTTGGCATTCTGTGGATATTCAGTGTAAATGGAGACGCTCTGATATTATTGTAGCTCTTTTGTTAAAACTACAAAAGTTTGCAGGGACGCCTGGCATAGCCTGGTCGTAAAATACGCTTAAATATGATATTTTAATTTTTGCAGATTTCGTATATATTATTATAGAGTTAATGTTCTGTCGATTTTTATATATTATAAAGTTGCGATTTCACAAATTAAAAAAATGTATCCATTTGATTTGGGGGCATCAGCTTGAATTGAAACCAAAACTTATGAAGAATTCTTGGTAAAATTATTTATTACAAACAATGTAAGTCCATAAGAATTAAACGACAGTCACTCGGAAAGAAGAAGATGTAAACGTGACACACAAAGTAACACACGCGCTATCGTATTAATATATAGATAATAATAATAATAAGAAGAAGAAGAAGAAGAAGAAGAAGAAGAAGGAAATAAATGATTATTTAGTTATTTAGTCTCTCTCTCTCTCTCTCTCTCTCTCTCTTTAGTAAATTTTTTCCAAATAAAAACCTTTTAAAAAAAAGCTCAGCAAATGTCTCCTTGTATGAGAAAATTTTTTCGTATTGGTTAAACGGACGATCGTCGACCACTAGACGAAACGGATACTCATGAAACCCGGAAATAAAAAAAAAATTTTTTAATCAGCAACGATGCAAAAATTAAAAAGAGCAGCACGTATAAACACCTTGCACAAAAAACAACAAAAAAACAAAAACAAAGACTTTTATTTCGTTTAATGATCGCTCATCGGTGAAAACGTTACAGAAAGGTTTTTGGATTTGATAATGGTGATTCGTTGAGCAAAATGAAAAACGAAAATAGGGGTTGATATGCCACAAACCAAATCAGTACGGAAGCGTTGATTAAAAAAAAAAAAAAACTAACATGAAAAGAAAAAAAAAGAAAATATTCAAAACGTGCATAATAAAACGAACAGCCACTGGAAATGAATTGTACAAAACTACTCAAGCTGAATTATGAATATTTCCGTCCAAATATGTCGAAATATTTCTGTATTTTTGTATTATTTTTTCTTCTTCTTCTTCTTCGGTACGATATAGACAATTTAATGGAAAAGTAGCAAAGGCTATTGAAAATTGCTTCAATAGCCGAATCACGATGGCATGGATTAATATGAATAAAAGATTTTTTAAACTTGCGCCACATCCTGATGCATACAATATTTGACAGAAGATAAAACATATTACTTTTCTTTAGAAAAAAAATAAAAATAAGTTCAGTAAAAAAAGTCTCTGTCTTTTGAAAGTTAATATTTAACTCCACTGCATTATTTTTTTTTTACCTGTATTTCTGGAATCTTCCTTGCGAAAATACTAAAGGATTTTAACAAAGCACATAATTTTAGCAAAAAAAAAAAAAAAAAAAAAAAATCTTCGAAAGGGAGATAACTCTGTTCCTTACAGTGTCATAAATTTGAATTTCCAAATATAGAAAATATTTATCTGTATTGCAAAATTTTTAGAAAAGAATTGTAGCGAAATCACAAGTATTACATAGTTGGGATTCTATGCTAATAAATAGCTAGTGTGAATTTTGATTAGGGTCACATTTAGTGCATGTCAAGATAACCTATTTTGAAACAGAATTGTACCTAGAAACGGGTGATGTGAAGAAGCGGGACTCAACAGGTAAAACTCCATAGATAAAATATAATTCAACAATCATGATGTGACGAATGAGTCACGTTTTCGAACAAGAGAAAACTAAGAGTTTCAATCAGTCTCGCTCTGGAAGCCATACGATTGGGACACGGCCTAATAATGAGAATAAGGACGAAGTAGGGTATAAGGACCCCGACTGACTTCACTGCAAAGAAAGAAAATTCTTACGTCGGTTTTTAATGTAAGGGAAATCTCGTTCCCTACAAAATGTTTTGTAAAAAGTTACGTAAATATAAAGTCACTGTGATTAAATATGTTGGTATTATGAAATCCAACGCACATCCGACAGAACTCTCGTCTGCCAAAGAGACTCCGTCGAATTGACAGAATTCGATCCCGTGCAACACCGTCGAACTGATAGAAGACAATCCAGAGCACGAACGCAGCAACACGCGACCAGAGTAACCTTCCTCAACTGGTTATTTATTTGTTTTCCCACAAAAAAAAAAAAAAATATTTGACACAAGGTCGTTTTTAATGTGGCAGAAAACCAGCTCCCTCAAAAGGGGGTACACTGGCAGAGTGCAAAATTAAAATCGTCTCAGTATAGAAAGATTCCCCTCTCCATTGACTAAGAACAATTCAAGTTGGGTGCAGTGTCAGAGCAAACACCACGCCCTGTCACCAGGCCTGTTCGGTCAGTCTTTGTCACGCGACCAGAGCAATCCTCCTCAACAGAATATTTAATTAAAAAAAAAAAAAAAATACAAAACGAATTTTTAAGAAAAATATGGCGCAAGGCCGAAAATGGGAGGGAGGGGAGAGGGTTGTCTTTCCAGTCTAATGCTAACTAACCTAATCTAACTAGTTCTTTCATTCACTCCACTTTCACCAAAATACCGCATTCATATTATACATCCTTCATCAATCACCGTAAGAACTTTATATCATGAGAACCTACTTAAAACCCATATAAGAAAAAGGAGAGTTAGGGGAATAAAAATTTTATGTAAAAAAATAAAATGATATATTTTTTTTTTTTTTTTTACATAGGCATCACCGCATTATCAAGGCCAAAAGGCCACTCAAGGATAAGGGTTAAAGAGTGTACAGTAGACATTGGACAATATAGTAATCATTAGTAATGAAAATTTGGTAAATTTGAAAACTTATATAGAACGGCTCATCAAGAACTTATTTACGTTAGACTTGAACAAAACCATATTGTAGTCAGCCGGAAAGCAGGAAAACGGAAGACAATTCCACAGGCGTGCAGTTCGAAGAAAGAAGCTTTCTCCATGGAATCTACGTTTAGGTTTAGGCACAGATAAAGAGTGGGGGGAATTATTGATAGTGTTTACAGCTAGACGAGTGTTTCTTGTGAAAGTTTGGCGAGGGGGGAACCATAGATTAAAGCTCAGTTGAACACCTTCCATGAAAATAACGATACATCAGAGACAAACTCGCAACATCTCTTCTGTGAGATAGAGGTCGCAAGGAAGAGAAAAGGACATCTCCTACGAGGCTACGAAGTCTATTTCGAACTCTATCAAGGCAGGACAAGTCCTTTCTAGCAGCTCCTGCCCAGATGTGGCAACAATATTCCATCCTTGGACGTACCTGGCTCTTATATAGATAGAGAATAGCATCAGCAGTGAGATATTTACCGAATCGATAGAAAGATCCCACCATTTTTCCAGCGGCCTTGGCAACAGATTTGATGTACGTGTTCCATTTAAGATCAGGAGTAAAGGTCAAGCCCAGAAGCTTGTCAAAACTTGAGGCCTCCTGAAGACGAGAGCCATTCATTTCAATTGATGCCTGATGTGGATCAGAATGTTGATGATGTAAAGAGAGAAGCTTGGTTTTAGATGCATTAAAAGTAACCAGCTCTCCTTTCCCCATTGTACTACGTGCTCAAGATCAGAGGAGAGAGAATTGGAGAGAACTTGGTCGTTTACTGTCTTAGATGTACTACCATAAATGGTAGTGTCGTCAGCATAAATGTCTACAAATGATGTAAGGATGTGATTTGGAAGATCATTAATGTAGACCAGGAAAAGAGTTACAGTAATTGTAGTATGTGTTAGTAACAAAAGACCCCCCTTTACTAAACTGTTGCAAATGAGCCGATTTTCCAATAGAAATGATGATTCGGGTCCAAAAGATCTCTTACAAAAATTTAGAAAAGGGAACGCGCATCTCTAACAAATCAAGCGATCTGTCGCCGAATGACTTATCGACCCATTTTCTGTAGCCGTTGGGTGAAACCCAACCGTCGCTGTGGGCAGGAGCGATGTAATCAATTGGCAGATTCCCAATCTGCAACCGAAAGGTCTCGGGTTCGCTCCTCGCCGCTGGTTTGTATTAATTTCTTTTTTTTTTTAATTACATGTTAGATTAAACTCACTCTACAAAAAATCAATCTTAGTCGTGATAAAATAATATAATTCGTTTTTATTATTAGTCTGAACTTTTGAATTTTCTTTCTTTAATTTTTTACCCCTCGCCACTGATCTGATGATTAGAAAACCAATAACCTTTTTAAACTGTGCATTTTTTTCTTTCAATCAATGATTTCATCAATAATTTCAATCAGTTAAATTCCAGATTCCTTTAACACTCAACACAAATCAAATAACAAATGTCTTTTCTTTCCTTTTTTTCTTGCATTTTTTGTGTTTCTTTTTTTTATACACATTGATCACCACTTATCAAGGCCCGGAAGCCACTCAGGGATAAGGTTTATTGCAAGTACATTACGTTAGTGTAGAGATTGATGAAGAGTTTACTTAAGGGGGCGGTTGATTAGGTATTTGTTAACATTGGACTTGAAGACATCCAAGTTGTAGTCCAGTGGGAAGCAGGCAGACGGAACAGAGTTCCACAGGCGTGCAGTTCTAAGAAAGAAAGCTTTGTTCATGGAATCCGCGTTTTGATTTAGGCACAGTTTCATATGTTTTCTGGCATATCAACTCTTTTTAATGCTGAAACACCAGAATATTATGATTATTTCGTTATAAACCCTAATATCATTAACAGGTGGTGATTTTTAATAGTTTTTATGTTTTACAATGCCGTTCACGCTTGAGATTCTCTTCCTGATCCTGGTTTTTTCTGACACTACCTGTTGTATAGAGATCACAGTGCTCTATACAGCGGCTGTCAGAAATTCATTACTGAGATAAGTATTATTTATTCATTCATTTATTGCGAACTACCAATTTGCAGTTACCACCTGACGAAGGCCAGAGGAATAGTTGGCCGAAACGTCACGAAACAACAACTAAGAAAGATGAGGATAATAGTCCGCAATAATAAATAAATAAATAACACTCATCTTAATAATGAATTCCAATTAAATAATGTATATAAAGCTGTAGAGTTGGTTTCTTTAGGGTGACAATTATATGGTTCCATTCTGTAGAAGGGAACCAAATGCCAGCAATAAAATGATGAGGATGAGGAGGATGAACAATGCAACAGCAGCAGCGTGGAGATGACGGTGATTTAATGATTAACGACACGAACAGACAATTTTGAGTCCAGTTCTTTCCACAGAAACACTTTTATTTCGGGACAATGGCAACCTTCACACGGCCCCTCCCATAAGTATCCGATATCCTTCTTGAGAAAAATTCTTAATGGAAAGATATCAAGGAAACGAATGACAACAAAATCAACATGAATGATGCGTAACAACAAAAAATAAAAAATAAAAACAATACGTCAAGCAACGTTGCTTTCAACCCTCCTCTCTCGATCTTTACCTCTTGAAAAACAGACCTGCAATGATATTGTTTATTAGGGAGAGGGATATCCTTTTTCAACGCGTGTATAAATCAAATTGTTGTTAAACACTGAGTGCCGATGATATGATGTTATAGTGATCTAACATATTAGACATCTTTCTAGTGAACGATTGTCGTTACGATTCCGAAATTTATTTGTTTATCTCTATTATATAAAACTCACTTGGTGTGTGTGTGTATGTGTGTGTGTGTGAGAGAGAGAGAGTTCCTCATAGGTTCCGAAACGGCTGAGCCTATCTTTTACAAATTTCACACATACGCCTATCAATGTTCTTAAATATGTTTTGTACAGAAATTCATCTGATAAGTATTAAAAATCGAAAAAAAGTCAATCCTAAAAATAGTTTTTCTTTCTTATAGATAAAAAAGAATTTGTACAGTGAATGTTTAACGTTACATCAGACTAGGGAAATAATAAAATCTCAGCAAATCATTTTCGAAAATCGAAAAACTCCAATCTTATAAATAGTCGTTCTCTCTTATAGATTAAAAAAGAAGACTTTTTACAGAGGAATATTTTATGTTTTTATCTTACACCGGCCAAGAGAAAAAATTAAAGCTTAGCAAATCATTTCGTAAAAAAAAACAAAACAAAAAAAAAACAGATTTATTGTCATCTGGAGATATAGTTCAGTGGTAGAGCATTCGCCTACAGATCGAATAATCCCGTGTTCCAACCCGGGTGTACTTCACCATTTTATTTTCATTTTTTCTCATCAATAAGTTCAATTTACGATAAAAGAAGTTGCAAATCATTTCTCCGTTTGTGTATTTTAAAACTAAACATTAATCAGAAGTAATTTTCCAGGGCAGTCATCGTTAAGCCCGAATATCAGCTGGCGTGATATTGTAAACAAACACAGACGGAATTTGATGAACGACATTATCATTATTATTTATTTTATTTAATTTCTTTATTTATTTTTGCAAATTAGTCCACTGAGCAAATTATTCCTTATAACCACTTTATTTTTATATTTCATTTTAATAGAAGATTAATTCTATAATAAAACATGCGATCTGCATAAATTAAAAATAAAATTAAAATATCACATTTAAGTGTATTGTACGACCAGGCAACGCCGGATGACCAGCTAGTGCAGGATAATAATATATATATATATATATATATATATATATATATATATATATATATATATATATATATATATATGTATATATATATATATATACTAGCAAAAGTACCCGTCGTTGACTGGTGTTCAAAAACAGCCTACAGAAAATGGACTCTGATTTATGAAAGTATGATAGGTTATGAAAAGGAAGGGTTGAAAAGAGATAGCTTCGAATTTCGGGGTATCAAAACAAAAGCAAAATATGATGAAAGTAAAAATAAAATAGATAAACCCCATATTATACCATACCTGTTCGCACTGAAACACTTATCACAATATTCTGTGGATCTATATTAAAAAACCTTGTTAAACTTTGTGACATATTTCCATTCTATGGAGGTCAGGCGCGAACGAACACCCCATAATTTTATTATACCATATTTCTTCAAACTGAAACATAATTATCAAAGTATACTTACGCAGATAGATATGAAAAGTCTTTATTAAAGTTTGTACCCATTTCCATTCTATGGAGGCTAGGCGCGAACGCAGACCCCAAAATTTTATTATACCATCCCTATTTAAGTGAAAACATACTTACCAAAGTAGTCTTATGTACATCTATATCAAAAACACTTGTAAACGTTTTTATAATTTTTAAATTTTTTATTCCCATACTTTGTGGACCAGGCGCGAACGCAGACCCCACAATTTTAATGAACCACCGTTCTGCAGGATCAAACATACCCATTCATGTGCCTCGATACATTTTCTTCCATTATATGTAATCAGTTTTTTTAAATAGTCAACCATATAGGAGCCTATTCGTGACCAAACACACACACACACACACACACACACACACACACACATTCAGCTTTATATTATAGAAGATATATATTGGCGGTCTACTCGGTTATGAAAGTGATCACTCTTCAGATATATTTTTTTTTTAGGTTTTGTTCTCTCGTGCATCGAGGACAGAGTTCATAGCAAAAGAAAACGTTAACTCTGAAAGGTATGTGGTGCGTGATTTTATAGTGGAATTGAGCTTGCACAGCATGCAATCCATTTTTTGAATGAGGTATGGAGGGTCGAATGACACAATGAATAAGACGATTGGTCCATATTAGACTCTCAGCTTATCTTCTTTTAGGTGTATTGCCTTCACAGCCCGGTTAGTTCTGAACTGATGACAGCAACAGTCCAGTTATGGGAGCATCATCATAGAGATATCGGTTTTTGCTGTCAGAATGTTTTTTCTCTTTAATAGAATTATTTTACCATGGCTAAGAAGCACAATCCATAATATATATATATATATATATATATATATATATATATATATATATATATATATATATATATATATATATTTATATATATATATATATATATTATTTCTTAATTGGAATTCGTTTTGAGATGAGCATTATATATATTAATTTATTTTTATTTCGGACTGTTACTCTCATCTTTTTTAGTTGTTGGCGGAGGCCAGAGAAATAGTTGGCTGAATCTTTGTGAATAAATAAACTAATAAAAGATGAAAAACAACAACTAAAAAAGATGAGACTTATAGTCCGAAAGAAAAATAAATTAATATATATATATATATATATATATATATATATATATATATATATATATATATATATATATATATATATATATACTTTCACGTAGTTTTAATAAATAAATAAGAATATAAATATATAAAGTACTAATAATAGCAGGAGGTAAAAAGTAGTAAAATGGATTAATCCTAATCTTATAAATAGAACACTGGCAAAGTCAAAAATGTATTCATTTGGAATTTGGAGACAGGGACGAATCTCACAGGTAACGAACACATTTTTTATAACATGAATAGGTCAGCAAAATTAATTATGAGTAGGTAACTAGATTCAATATCTGGAACATTTTTGGTTCTTGTGCTTAAGGGAGGTGGTGTTTGATCAACACTGCTAGGGAGCCATGATTTAATATACTGTTTTATTTTCAAATCACCGAAACAGTGTTTCATAGTAAGCAATTGATGATCCCTTAAATTAACATTAGTGATTAAATGACTTACTGACTAAATAGTTTTTCAACGAATGATATAAAAAATATCAAAATTAAATAGTTTCTTTTTATATAGTTTTAAAGATTAAAAAACTTCCAAGACTATATATATATAAGACTACACCGATGAAGACTGAAGGATCGGTCGAAAATTATGTACTTATGAAAAAAGTTTTTTAATTTTTTTTCATAATATTATTATTTTGTATTCCTGCACGTCACCAATTAAAAACGAATAAAGAATATATATATATAATTTATACTTTTCGCATTCTTTTTTATTCATATATATATATATATATATATATATATATATATATATATATATATATATATATATATATACACACACATCTACAGACTCTAGTGTTTCATGCTTACGAAATCATCACTGTAGGGTAAACATTTCTGCCAGTCATGAGATTCGAACCCAGTCACAAAGCCACCTTTTTCTCTATTTGTCGAGTTTCTACCTCAGGACCACCAAACAAGTGTCACGGAATGAAAGGAATTAAAAACTATTAAACGTCGAATTCAGGCAAATGCAACGACAATTTAGAGTGTTCGCACGAGTGAAAGTCGTAAACATTGCATAGAAGCTTGATTGCCTTATTTATGATTCTGCAGATAGTGCCTATCCTTAAGTATTCTTAAAGAGGCTTGATAATTATAATTAAATAATAATTATCTATTTATACCTACAGACACTAGTGTTTCATGCTTACGCAATCAATAGTGTAGGTAATAATTCCTGCCAGTCATGAAATTCGAACCCAACCACATAGCCACCTTTTACTCAATTTGCTGAGCCTCTACTTCAGGGCTATATATATATATATATATATATATATATATATATATATATATATATATATATACTAGCATGGGTTCCCGGCGTTGCCCGGGTGTTTGGAGGTGTATGCTAAACAAAAACAAAAAAAAACGGTCATTTTTTTTTAACTTTGACCCCTATTATGACCCCTTAAAATTTATAGTTTCGGGCTCAAATCACTTTATTAAGTTAGATCCACGTTCAAGGAACCTATATCTAAAATTTCAAGTGTCTAGACCCAAAATTGTCGGAGGAGTTTGGTAGAGTTCTTAAAGGTCAAATCGTTGAAATTTGACCCCCTTAACAGCCAAATTTCTGGCTGACACCCGTCACATCGATCTTCCCAAATCTCAGTACCCGGTATTTCAAATTTCGAGTCTATAGACTAAAAATTGACAGAGTTATTGCGTAGGGAAATGTACACAGACAGACAGACACACAAACACACAGACAGACAGACAGACAGACAGACACGTTCACTTTTATATATATATATATATATATATATATATAAGTTGTGTTTATGTGTAGAGACCGTATTTCAGAAAGATTAATCACTGCTGACCTTCTAGAGTGCCATCTTGGCTTTCCTCCAAGATATTTATATTTTCTTAAGATCATTTTTATTACTGCTTATTGGTGCTTATTGATTTCTACCAAAACTAATATCTCAATCTCTGCAAATAGTTGCCAAGATGTTTTTTTATATTCAAAAAAAAAAGGGGGGGGGGAACAGGACACTCTCCGCTCCCTACCCCCATCTGATAAGTTTTCTATGAGTTCTATGACACGGAAAAGCAAAGCACCAGGAAAGATTTCCACACATCTTTTCTCTGCTTATTTCAGTTCTTCAACTCGTCGATGACATTGTCCTTTGTTTTAAAAATACTTGGTTAGTTCTAATGCTACATCCGAATCTGTTGTATATATGACCTCTTGCATTTAGTTTTTGTGAGAATCTCGGACTCCAAAGTGAGCAATACCAAGCAATGCTAGAAGATAAGGAAATATTTGTTCGCAAGAGTACTTATCTTTTACTCTTGTTCAACAGCTAAAAAGGAGTATCGCGGTCGTATAATAGGCCAACCGTAAACAGACTGGCAGTTGCGGCCAGTGCAATATATAGAATTTGAAATTGTTTTAGATTAGAAGTTATTAGCACGGGTAGTTTGTTTATAACAAAAAATGTCATTAAAAAATTAGAGAGACGGGTCGCAGAGGCAGAGCGGTTGTTGACATAGCGTGATGAGGATCAACACTCAGAGAACGATTTGGGGAATGCGACTTTAAAGGAATTTGTTCTTGGGGGTCAGAGAGAGCAGATCGGAAAAGTCTGTCTCTGATTCCCCAAGAATATGAATCAGCAGAGATCTCGTAGAGGCAACGAGATAGAAAGAAATGTCGACTAGAACCATACCAAAATAGAGATCCTCACCCTCCTTCTAAGGATGACAAACGATGACACGAGTTCGACCGTGGAAAACCATGGTGACTGAATAAAACCCATTTGTCCAGATAGAAATGAGATTTGCGTCTGTTGTTATGTTTTAAGGGAGTTTTTGTTGCAAATGCGATGAACGGCGGGACACAAACCACTCGGAGACAAAATCTAAGAAATATACCGGACACTATAGAGGCGTGTATGTGTGTGTGTGCAGAACAAGAGACTTTGTTGAAATATTGTACGCAAGTTCTTGAGTTAGTATTCGTAAAATAGTTGAGGTAACAGCTTCACGTTTCTGAATTTTCGAGATGAGGATTGGTTATTCATATTATTTGGATTCATCTTGAGTATGATTTTCACAACGTTTAGGTCGATGTAATCTCTGACCTTCTTCATGTGTACTATGTTGAACTTGGAAATGTTTCCGTCGAATGGTATTTTGGACGGAATTTCCAGAATTTATTTACTTCACTCTTGTTCTATCCATGTTTCACGTTTCTGAATTTTGGAGATGACTGGATAGAAGTCTGAAGTTATTTGCAATTGGATTTTTCAGTCGCCCACACTGAGGATTGAACCTTCAACCTTCAGGAGAATATCACTTTTTACAATTGATTTTTCCAAGTACTTAAACCACTGCGCCACAGGTCCTTGCAGACAATTCTGGTACAATTTTTAGGAGCCTTAAACCTATTTTATTTCTAGTTGTAAATATCACTGTTTATTACGAATTATTACATATATCTATATACATTAATGTTTTTTTTATATTATCTATTGTTTATTATTATGGTTCCCATATCGTATTAAATTCTATACTATTTCAAACTTAGTAATAAAGGGTTCTGTTTGAAATTCTGTCCAAATTCCCGAGTTCAACAGAAAGATTCCCGAGTCCGAGTAAAATACACCTGAAGAAGGTCGGAGGTTGCATCGACCAAAACGTTGTGAAAAATCACACTCAAGATGAGAACAGTAGTCCGGTGAATCTAAATTATACGAGTAACAGATTTACTTGGGGAACAGGGAAAAGCCAAAAAATATGGAAGGTGTTAAAGATGAATTTCAGAGAACTAAAGACCTGACCAGAGATAGGTTATTTTGGAAAGTCGATTTCTTAGTCGTCTAATACATGCCGGCATGTGGAACGAACATTAAACCGATGATGACGATGATAATGGTGATGATGATGATGATGGTGATGGTGATGATGATGATGATGATCATCATCATCATGTCGACGACGACAATTTTCCAAGGAGAAGTCTGTTCTTTATGCCAAAATTTTTGTTAAGGGCATTTCTTTTTCTTCGGCTTTTGTGGCGCAAACTTCGTGCCGTAAATCAACGAAATCAGTTTCACGCATTTCAAAGAGTTTTGACTTAACATAATTCCCGAAAGTCAGATTTGAATCACAAATCTATCGAATGTCTCAGGGTTGTGAGGGGGGGGGGGATAGAGCGCATCATTGGTCATAATCTATGCAATTAATAAATTCTTTAAACTTGCCAAAAATTGATCCAAAATTCTCGAATTTCCATCTTATTGGCCAGGGTCAAAAATTTGCATTTCAAAGGAAATTGGTTGAATTATAAACAGCTTAAAGTTCAAGATGTTTTGAAGACTGTTTGGTTTGCGCATCTGATTTGGCTTGGCGCAGATTCCAAGGAACACAGTTTTGTTGCCAGGTAAGAAAACTTCAAGAGGATGAAGATCGAATGGGGCAGAGAGGAAAAGAATAAACGACAAAAGGGCATTGTATTGTTAATTTTACAAAACTTTTCAAATTTTTTAAGAAATTTATTAGATTTTCGTAAATAAATTATCTTTAACTAGCGGAGGCATCCACTGTTTTGTGGGAATGGGAATGTCTTTTTATATTTTGAAATAGAAAACAAAATATGCAGTACAGTTAAACTCTGGGATACAGCATTAAAAATTAGTAAAAAAAAAAATACAGATAATAAGATACAGATATAACTACAGATATAATACACGTGTATATAATCAAATAACATTATAAATAACACCGTAAGGCGGGACAAATACCATAACCAGGGGCCAGAAAAAACGTTGCCGTCCACAGCGTAACCTGAAAAAAACCGTATCCTAGAGCCACTGTATCCCAGGGTTCTACTATACGCAAAATGTGCCTGTCCGAGCTCCAACAAAAAAACACCCATCTAGCTGAAACCACTGTCAGTAATTTTCCTCACTCTTTATCTGTGTCTAAATCAAAGCGTAGATTACATGAACAAAGCTTCTTTCTTAGAAAGTGCACACCTGTGGAACTCTCTTCCGTTTGCCTGTTTCCCACCTGACTAAATCTTGGATGTCTTGAAGTCCAACATAAACAAATTCCTAATGAACCGCCTCCTTAAGTAAGACACCTTATCAAATCTCCAATACTAACGATTACTAGTATTCTAGTATTTTTAATATTGCTATTATTCTTAACATTCCATTATTCTTAACACTAAAGTATTGCTAGTATTCTAGTATTTTTAATATTGCTATTATTCTCAACATTCCATTATTCTTAACACTAAAGTATTGCTAGTATTCTAGTTTTTTTAATATTGCTATTATTCTTAACATTCCATTATTCTTAACACTAAAGTATTGCTAGTATTCTAGTTTTTTTAATATTGCTATTATTCTTAACATTCCATTATTCTTAACACTAAAGTATTGCTAGTATTCTAGTTTTTTTAATATTGCTATTATTCTTAACATTCCATTATTCTTAACACTAAAGTATTGCTAGTATTCTAGTTTTTTTAATATTGCTATTATTCTTAACATTCCATTATTCTTAACACTAAAGTATTGCTAGTATTCTAGTTTTTTTAATATTGCTATTATTCTTAACATTCCATTATTCTTAACACTATAGTATTGCTAGTATTCTAGTTTTTTTAATATTGCTATTATTCTCAACATTCCATTATTCTTAACACTAAAGTATTGCTAGTATTCTAGTTTTTTTAATATTGCTATTATTCTTAACATTCCATTATTCTTAACACTAAAGTATTGCTAGTATTCTAGTTTTTTTAATATTGCTATTATTCTTAACATTCCATTATTCTTAACACTAAAGTATTGCTAGTATTCTAGTTTTTTTAATATTGCTATTATTCTTAACATTCCATTATTCTTAACACTAAAGTATTGCTAGTATTCTAGTTTTTTTAATATTGCTATTATTCTCAACATTCCATTATTCTTAACACTAAAGTATTGCTAGTATTCTAGTTTTTTTAATATTGCTATTATTCTTAACATTCCATTATTCTTAACACTAAAGTATTGCTAGTATTCTAGTTTTTTTAATATTGCTATTATTCTTAACATTCCATTATTCTTAACACTATAGTATTGCTAGTATTCTAGTTTTTTTAATATTGCTATTATTCTTAACATTCCATTATTCTTAACACTAAAGTATTGCTAGTATTCTAGTTTTTTTAATATTGCTATTATTCTTAACATTCCATTATTCTTAACACTAAAGTATTGCTAGTATTCTAGTTTTTTTAATATTGCTATTATTCTCAACATTCCATTATTCTTAACACTAAAGTATTGCTAGTATTCTAGTTTTTTTAATATTGCTATTATTCTTAACATTCCATTATTCTTAACACTAAAGTATTGCTAGTATTCTAGTTTTTTTAATATTGCTATTATTCTTAACATTCCATTATTCTTAACACTAAAGTATTGCTAGTATTCTAGTTTTTTTAATATTGCTATTATTCTTAACATTCCATTATTCTTAACACTAAAGTATTGCTAGTATTCTAGTTTTTTTAATATTGCTATTATTCTTAACATTCCATTATTCTTAACACTAAAGTATTGCTAGTATTCTAGTTTTTTTAATATTGCTATTATTCTTAACATTCCATTATTCTTAACACTATAGTATTGCTAGTATTCTAGTTTTTTTAATATTGCTATTATTCTCAACATTCCATTATTCTTAACACTAAAGTATTGCTAGTATTCTAGTTTTTTTAATATTGCTATTATTCTTAACATTCCATTATTCTTAACACTAAAGTATTGCTAGTATTCTAGTTTTTTTAATATTGCTATTATTCTTAACATTCCATTATTCTTAACACTAAAGTATTGCTAGTATTCTAGTTTTTTTAATATTGCTATTATTCTTAACATTCCATTATTCTTAACACTAAAGTATTGCTAGTATTCTAGTTTTTTTAATATTGCTATTATTCTCAACATTCCATTATTCTTAACACTAAAGTATTGCTAGTATTCTAGTTTTTTTAATATTGCTATTATTCTTAACATTCCATTATTCTTAACACTAAAGTATTGCTAGTATTCTAGTTTTTTTAATATTGCTATTATTCTTAACATTCCATTATTCTTAACACTAAAGTATTGCTAGTATTCTAGTTTTTTTAATATTGCTATTATTCTTAACATTCCATTATTCTTAACACTAAAGTATTGCTAGTATTCTAGTTTTTTTAATATTGCTATTATTCTTAACATTCCATTATTCTTAACACTAAAGTATTGCTAGTATTCTAGTTTTTTTAATATTGCTATTATTCTTAACATTCCATTATTCTTAACACTATAGTATTGCTAGTATTCTAGTTTTTTTAATATTGCTATTATTCTCAACATTCCATTATTCTTAACACTAAAGTATTGCTAGTATTCTAGTTTTTTTAATATTGCTATTATTCTTAACATTCCATTATTCTTAACACTAAAGTATTGCTAGTATTCTAGTTTTTTTAATATTGCTATTATTCTTAACATTCCATTATTCTTAACACTAAAGTATTGCTAGTATTCTAGTTTTTTTAATATTGCTATTATTCTTAACATTCCATTATTCTTAACACTAAAGTATTGCTAGTATTCTAGTTTTTTTAATATTGCTATTATTCTTAACATTCCATTATTCTTAACACTATAGTATTGCTAGTATTCTAGTTTTTTTAATATTGCTATTATTCTCAACATTCCATTATTCTTAACACTAAAGTATTGCTAGTATTCTAGTTTTTTTAATATTGCTATTATTCTTAACATTCCATTATTCTTAACACTATAGTATTGCTAGTATTCTAGTTTTTTTTAATATTGCTATTATTCTTAACATTCCATTATTCTTAACACTAAAGTATTGCTAGTATTCTAGTTTTTTTAATATTGCTATTATTCTCAACATTCCATTATTCTTAACACTAAAGTATTGCTAGTATTCTAGTATTTTTAATATTGCTATTATTCTTAACATTCCATTATTCTTAACATTATAGTATTGCTAGTATTTTTAATATTGCTATTATTCTTAACATTCCATTATTTTTAACACTAAAGTATTGCTAGTATTCCAAGACTTTTATTATTTCTATCATTCTTAACATTCCATTAACATTAACACAATAGTATTGTTAACATTCCGGTATACTTAATATTTCTATTATTCTTAATATTCCATTAGTTTTAACACTACTGTATGGTTAGCATTCCAATATTCCTAATATATCTATTATTCTTAACATTCCATTATTTTTAACACTGCAAACTTGTTAGCCTTCAAGCATTCTTAATATCTTACTATTTTTAACATTCCATTATTATTATTTCATTATTCTCAACCCTGCAATATTGTTAGCATTCCAGTGTTTTTGATATTTCTATTATTTTGAATATCATTCTTGCCTCGTCGCTTTCTTCGACATCACATAATCTTCAATGGCTTTCACAAACTGCTTAAACTTCTGGGTCATTGGCTTTACAGTACCAGCATGTGCACTTCAGCGAGTTGTAGACAGTCTTTTCACTATTAGACCTGTGCATTCCAACGATTGGTCAACAGAGCAAAAACGTGTACAATGCTTTAAGACTTCATAGAAAGGTTACACAAAATGGATTGTTAGCAAACGATGGTTTCCCACGATTGGGAGAACAAAACACAACGGATGTCTTTGATCTTTTGTGACACACCACCATGAATTCCAGACAGGCTTGGCTCATTATCGTATTCTTGACCGTGATACAAGTTAATATCCGTTTTCTGCAGAGTGGCCCACTTAAAAATAGTCCTGAAAATGTAGAAGAGAGGAGAAACATTCTTTTATTATTTAAATTACTTGTAGATTTGTTTGAATTACCTGTAGATGTAATAATGATGATAAAAGATACTGGAATGCTCTCCGTTGACATCCATACATTAACAACCTTTGCAGATACTGCCTGTAGATCTTCTCTGGTGATTCTCCTGATAGCGTTGGTAATGTTTTCCTTCAGTTGGTCTAGATTCTGAGGATTATTTGCATAAACGTTTTGTTTTAAAGTCTTCCAAAGAAAAATCACATGATGACAAGTCCGGGGAACGTGGTGGCCATAACCCTTTGCTTATTGTTCTCTCTTCCGTAAACATGTCATTAACTCGTATCAGTGATCTGTGAGATATGTGGCATCTAGCGCCATCTTGTTGAAAAAAAATTACATTTTGTCTTGTGGTGTCAGTTGGTCATTAAGAGAAAGATTAGGTAGATTGGGCTACTTTTAAGTGGCCTTTTAATTGACTTTAAAGATCCCTGCTTATTCTGGAAGGGTTCGCTACCCCTTTTACTGATATCAGTTTTGACACTATCAGGCACCGATATTTACCACAATGGCAAGTCGTTTAATATTGACAAATTATTAGTGGTGCTGCCGACCAAAGTATCAAACTCTTCTGCAGATGGGGCTGCAATTGCATCATCATCTTGTTCTTCAATGTCAGTTGGTTCATTGTTATTGTCTCTCAATTGCTGGTTATTTTTTGAACTTGAAGAATGTTTTTCCAATTGTTGTTTGTGCGACATCCCTTCAACGTCAATAGAACCAGAACACTTGACAATTTCTAATTTTTCTGTCCACTTCAGCTAAGATTATTTCATAGCATTTAGCGCTGCATCTTTTACGTTTTCGGCTTGGCATTACTGATAGCTGCTGGGGCGTTTTTGACGTTGCATTTTTTATCGAGCTTCCAAGTATGAAAATAAATTAAAAGTCAACGGCAATTGCAAAAATATGAATTCGATACGATAATGCGACAGAACAAAGAAATGATATACATTTAAACAGGATTAACAAAATGATAATTTATTCATTATTAAACCCTAAATCAAAACCAATTCAGATGATTTCAAATTCAGAAGTTTTTTGGCAGAGTATCACTTATATTTAACCTTTGTAGTTTAATGGTGAGAACTGTATGTCGTGATTCAAGGTTAAAGTACACGTCGAATTCTTAAATCAATGTAGAACAAGCTTACACACAGTTTGCACTGGTGGATATATTTAAGATGAAATCTGCGCAAAATACACAGTAACAGGCTTAATATTTTGTTGCACTTCAAGAGTAGATAATTCCAACGTATATCGCTCACTCAATGTAAAATTGTATCTAAGTGAATTGATACAAAGGCAAGACTGAAACTGTTGCATTTTTGGCTTCGTCTTTCGCTTCGTTGTTATGAATGATGCAGAGTTAAAACGCCATATCATTCGATAAAATTTTACAATAATGTCTCTTAGTAAATAAGATTGGAATGCTAACAATAATGGAATGTTAAGACTGGTGGAATGGTAACAATAATGGAATGTTCAGAATGACGGATTGCTAACAATAATGGAATGTTAAGAATGATGGAATGCTAACAATAATGGAATGTTAAGAATGACGAAATACTAACAATAATAGAATGTTAAGAATGATGGAATGCTAACAATAATGGAATCTTAAGAATGATGGAATGCTAACAATAATGGAATGTTAAGAATGATGGAATGCTAACAATAATGGAATGTTTAGAATAACGGAATGCTAACAATAATGGAATGTTAAAAATGACGGAATGCTAACAATAATGGAATGTTAAGAATGACGGAATGCTAATAATAATAATAATAATAATAATAATAATAATAATAATAATGGAAGGCTAACGTACCGGAATATTAAGGATAAGGAAATGTTAAAACTAATATAATGTTAAGAATTAGTATCAGTTCTGTTCTTAGCCAATTCTAAACATTCCATTATTGTTAGCATTCCATCATTCGGAATATTCCATTATTGTTAGCATTCCATCATTCTGAACATTCCATTATTGTTAGCATTCCATTATTCTGAACATTCTAGCTGTCTTACTATTAATGTATTACTTTATATAAAATAAAAACAAAACATAATTCAGCTATAAATTAAACATCAGGTCATCAAAGGATGGAGGATCACATGGAGGACATTCTTTTTGAATCCTACTTTTATCTAAACGCATGCGCAGACATTTTTACAAACAAATTTATTTTCACTGTTTTACTTTTTGTCCATCGGTTTCACTACTTTATAAACTAATTAGAATATCTCTAATGGTTTGAATGTCATTCTGATTACAAATTTCTATATATCTATAAAAGTGAGAATGTGTGCGTGTTTGTGAGGACATTTCTCAACTTATACACTCCATGAATTTTTTACTTGAAATGTGGTATATAGGGTATTCAGACATGTGAAAAACTTTATAATCGGTTTTCATCCGGAAAAAGGGGCGGGCAAGGGGTAAAAAGAAATTGGTACGTGAGATCATCGGATTTATAAGAAGTGAACTGTTTAGAAAGAACTTAATACTCGCATGCACATTTCTCAGTTTCTTTCCGGCCTTTTACTTTATTTTTATAGGAATTTAACATATGATGATTACAACGTCTCTTGTCAGACGAGTGCCACTCCCTCAGACATCTAAAATTCATGAGCCCAAATGCCTGAGAGAGTATCTATACAAAGATGATGTTACAGAGTCTTAGCTTTGTACGACAGCTAAGTCTCTCTCTCGGTTCAAAATGTTGAGATCCAGCAACAAGCAAGAGCAAGATAGCCAGTAACAAATTAAACTGCAGACCAGCTTAATGCGGGTACTGGTCTCCCGCTTTATGGTTTTTTTTAAATCAGAGATTTGCTTCTCCTAGAAAGGCTGCCTTCACCACGGCTTACGGGAGCCCTTTCCACCCCAATACACATATACACACACACACACAAATATATACGGTGCTAGTTGGCCGTTGACCCAGAAAAGGAGTTCATTCGCCCTTTCGGAGGTCTTGTTTTTAATCCTTCAGGGAGACTAGCCGCCCTCCTCACCAAACAAGTCTGGTGGGGGAACCAGTTTAGTCGCCAGTGACCCAACCATGGGAAACGTCGGGTACATCTGCTAGTATATAATAATAAAAATAATAATAAAACAACAAATTCGTTCAACAAAAATAAATATACAGCTACATAAATTTTGTATCTCAATATTTAATCCACAATGGTAGCTTTTTTACATTAGGAATCACCAATTATCAAGGACCGGAGACCACTCGAGGATAAGGGTTAATGGGTATACATTAGTCAATGTGATTATAGCGTAGTAAACATAAGTAGTGGGAATTTTGTAAATTGGATTATTGGGGGGGCGGTTCATCAAGAACTTGTTTACGTTGGACTTGAAGACAATCAGATTATTGTCAGTTGGAAAGCAGGGAAACTGAAGAGAGTTCCACAGGTGTGCAGTTCTGAGAAAGAAGCTTTGCTTATGGAATTAACATTTAGGTTTCAGCACAGCTAAAGAGTGGGGGAAAATGTTGATAGTGGTCTCAGGAAGACGAGTATTCTTGTCCTGTCAGTGCTTACTATTATATAAACTTTTATCTCTCTGTCTCTTACTCTCTCTCTCTCTATATATATATATATAATGAACTCATTTTTACCCTATGATTTTGACTTTAATAGGATTAAAAATCAAGACATTTCATACGAATGTAATATACACAAACTGCAACACAATATCTGAGGTGTGTTATAGCCATATTACCTCTCCACTTCCTCGATAATCGTAGATTCCTATATTTTTTCTGCTGGGAGTTAACTGCCATAATCAGTTTAAATCCATGGAAGTAGTAAAATCTTTTCTCTCTAATTAATTCCTCCTTCGTCCGCCACCAGTTACACCGTTTCCAGGATCATTCACAAGGGAGAGTTACGAAAGAACACCGGTTTGGGTTTTCTTTACTTCGTAGTTGCTTAGAAAACTGTAATGGAATTTTAACGTTCCTTTTTGTTCTATGCTTTCTACTGGGTGAATCGCACCATGGACTTTACCGAATTGAAGGATTGTTTTTGCCATTTTTTCCGCTTTTCGTGTGTTTTTTTTTTGTTTTTGTTTTTCCGAACACATTCAGAATTTTCTCCCTTATTTTTGTTTTTGTTTTTGTTTTACAGATTTCTTTTTTAAGGAAGTTTTACGTTTGCTCGCTGCTTATTTTTTTCCCGATTTTTTAAGAAGTTTACCATTGTTTTTTTTTTAAATATTTAAACAGGGTTATTACTTCGCTTATTCTTTACTTTACCCGCCCTTATACACACCTCCAAACGCCGTGCAACGCCGGGTACCCCCGCTAGTATTATATATTATATTATTTAACACATACGTGCCGACCAGTCGCTCACACGGCTTCAGATATTTAACCTCATGCTTCACCTACATTTGAAGACGTATCAAGCATTATCATCACCATGGTAGGTAAAATGAAGAAATAAAAAGTCCTGATGAAGATTCTGTTATAGATCGAAATATCAAATTTAATTTCAATTAATAAATATATTTATTTCTATAAAGAAATTCTGCACGTGTTTGCTTTTTTAACCGTTAAATTTCGAATGTTGTATTACAAATACATAAATTTCTTCTCTCTGTCCTCTTTTTTTTATCACAGACATGATGTTACTAGTTTCAGACTTTTTAATCACTTATCACCATTTCATTTTTGATGCGTGTGAAAGAAGATAGCGTAATACAAACATAAGAGTTTCTTGGCCTATGACTATATAGACTGGCTTCAATTAAAAAAATCAACGAGAAAATTTAACTATTAAAATTCTGTCAAGGGTGTGAGTTTCATATAGAAACGTTGATTTTATTTGAATAAAATGAAATACGCATCAAGTGCGCTTGAAAGCCAAATCACAACGTAATATTAGGAAAATAAATCAAATATTTTACTTGTTTGAAATTTATAACATAAATATATTTCGGAGCTAAACTCCATCCTCGGTATGTTTTTTTTTTCTTCTTTTCTTCTTTCTTGCCATGTTGTGAAGTTTTTTCTCCAACTTTACAACATAGCAAGAAAGAAGAAAAGAAAAAAATAAAGAAGAAAATAACATACTGAGGATAAAGTGTAGCTCCGAAATATATTTATGTTATAAATTTCAAACAAATAAAATATTTTTTATTTTCCTAATATCTCGTTATGATTTGACTTTCAAGCGCACTAGATGCGCATTTTTTTTACACAGGTATCACTACATTATCAAGGCCAAGAGGCCACTCAAGGATAAGAGTTAAAGAGTGTACAGTAGAAATTGGAAAATATAGTAATCATTAGTAATGAAAAATTCGGTAAATTTGTTAACTTATATGGAACGGCCCATGAAGAACTTGTTTACGTTAGACTTGAAGACAACAATATTGTAGTCAGCTGGAAAGCAGGAAAACGGAAGACAATTCCACAGGCGTGCACTTCTAAGAAAGAAGCTTTGTTCATGGAATCTACGTTTAGGTTTAGGCACAGATAAAGAGTGGGGGGGAATTATTGATAGTGTTTTCAGCTAGTCGAGTGTTTCTTGTGAAAGTCTGGCGAAAAGGGACCATAGACTGAAACTCAGTCGAACACTTTATTTTATTTAAAAGTATGTTTGTAAAGAGTCGCGCGTTGTATCTCAGCGGTTTATTTTGAAATGTTGGAACAGTGCGTAGGCAACGTGAGAATAACGTTAAGGATATGGGTTCCATATAGAATCGTTGATTTAATTTGAATAAAATAAAATACGCATCAAGTGCTTCAAAATATATTTATGTTATAAATTTCAAACAAGTAAAATATTTGTTTATTTTCCTAATATTACGTTGTGATTTGGCTTTCAAGAGCACTTGATGCGTATTTTATTTAATTCATATTAAAATGCTATTTAATAAAAAGAATATTGCTAAAAGAAAACAAAGCGTAATAAAACTAAAACAAATTTTTTAATGATTATAAATGTGTTTGGGGGTTCAAAAGGTCTGTCAATTTTTCTCAAATTTCAATATCAGAAACTGCAATAGTTTTCGCAATTTCCTTCTACAGGTTCTAAGAAATATAATATCCTCAAAATGCTGTCTCTTTCCCCTCATACAAATCAATTACAAATATAATAAAATCTTATACAAACGCTTAATTGTTCGTTTGTCTAAATAAGAATAATTATTAATAAATTTATTAATGAAATAATCGTTTTCTCTTCCGCATTTTTTAAATGTTGTGAACGAGTTTAATTGATAATGCTTTCCTTTCTTTTGTTTTGCTTTTCAAGGAAGTTAAATTTACATTTATGAAAGACAACTTGGCATTGCCCGGGAGCAACTTAATAATCAAAGAATTTTGAAACCTGTAGCATGTAATAGCTGTGTTTGTCCACGACGGAGATGCATACTATTTAATCAATAACCTCTCTATATATTAAACTTAACGTCTGGTTTCTTTTTTTTTTCTCAAGTAACGTCTGATTTGATATTTTGCTCCACTCTTTAAACTTTGAATAGTGGTAGCCAAACAGCACAACCTTCTTTTGAGCGACCGCCCATAGCTGGACTTTTAAGCGTCTTGTGTTTCTATTTTTAGTTGCTGCACTTGTTAATGATAGGGGAACATGGCCTTTTTTTATCAAGGCCTGATGGCTGATCCTGGTTTGCCTTTGGCATTTTGGGTGGGGGGAGGGGCAACAAAAGGAGGGTAGACCTGTAAATTCACCCTTGTCCTTTCGTCCGTTCGTCCGTTAGTCTGTTCGCACTTTTCTCAACAACTATGCCTTAGAATTTTTTGAAATTTTCACAAGTAAAAACGGAAGAAAAACTGGCAGGTTGCCATCCAGGATAAAAAGGGCCCCTCAACTCGTTCATGCACCAGACGGAAAGAGGAAAGCAATGGTGCAAGCCTTCATTTCTCTGAAAGTGATACTATACTGTTGATGTCCCTAAATGCCAGAAAGCTTTCTATTCTAATAGTTTCTTCCCTCGCGCAGCTAGACTCTGGAATTCCCATCCTGCTATCTGCTTCCCTGGTTGTACTGATATGCAAAAGGTTAAATGTAAAGTAAATAAAGATTGTAATATTGTAATTGTATTAGTATCGCCCATACTGAAGATTGAACCTTAAACCTTCAGAAGATTGTCACTTAGAAGTGATTATTACTTTTAGTGCATATGTCCTTTGTGACACTTTGCAAAAAGTAAGCTACTCATGTAGTTTAACGAAAGGGTTCTGTTTAAATTCTATAAGGATTCCCAAAAAAGGGTTCTGTTTAAATTCTATAAGGATTCCCAAAAAAGGGTTCTGTTTAAATTCTATAAGGATTCCCAAAAAAGGGTTCTGTTTAAATTCTATAAGGATTCCCAAAAAAGGGTTCTGTTTAAATTCTATAAGGATTCCCAAAAAAGGGTTCTGTTTAAATTCTATAAGGATTCCAAAAAAAGGGTTCTGTTTAAATTCTATAAGGATTCCCAAAAAAGGGTTCTGTTTAAATTCTATAAGGATTCCCAAAAAAAGGGTTCTGTTTAAATTCTATAAGGATTCCCAAAAAAGGGTTCTGTTTAAATTCTATAAGGATTCCCCAAAAAGGTTTCTGTTTAACTTCTATAAGGATTCCCAAAAAAGGGTTCTGTTTAAATTCTATAAGGATTCCCAAAAAAGGGTTCTGTTTAAATTCTATAAGGATTCCCAAAAAAAGGGTTCTGTTTAAATTCTATAAGGATTCCAAAAAAAGGGTTCTGTTTAAATTCTATAAGGATTCCCAAAAAAGGGTTCTGTTTAAATTCTATAAGGATTCCCCAAAAAGGGTTTAGTTTAACTTCTATAAGGATTCCCCAAAAAGGGTTCTGTTTAAATTCTATAAGGATTCCCAAAAAAGGGTTCTGTTTAAATTCTACAAGGATTCCCAAAAAAAGGGTTCTGTTTAAATTCTATAAGGATTCCAAAAAAAGGGTTCTGTTTAAATTCTATAAGGATTCCCAAAAAAAGGGTTCTGTTTAAATTCTATAAGGATTCCAAAAAAAGGGTTCTGTTTAAATTCTATAAGGATTCCCAAAAAAGGGTTCTGTTTAAATTCTATAAGGATTCCCCAAAAAGGGTTCTGTTTAACTTCTATAAGGATTCCCAAAAAAGGATTCTGTTTAAATTCTATAAGGATTCCCAAGTTCAACAAGACAACATTAAGGACAGTCGAAAATTACGTTGACCAAACCGTTGTGAAAATAACTTAAGACCAGGTACATCCTAAAATGTGCAGGGACTTCTCGGTGCACTCTATCCTGCTTTGATAGAGTTTAAATCTAGCTTCGAAACCTACTAAGTGATGCCATTTTCTATTTCCTGCAACCTCTTTTCCATAGAAGAGACATTGCAAGCCTGCCTCGGCTCTATCGCAATTTTCATGACAAGTGCTCGACTGAACTCCAATCTATGGTCCCACTTGCCAAACTTTCATAAAAAAACACTCGACTAGCTTCAACTACTATCAACAATTTCCCCCACTCTCTACCTGTGCCTAAATGTAAATGCAAATTCTATGAACAAAGCTTATTTCCCAGACCTGCCCGCCTTTGGAAACTGTTCCGCTTGTTTGCTTCCCGGTTGAATACAACATCGTAAACTTCAATCTAATATAAATAACAGTATTTATATATAGATATTCTGATCCCAACCAAATAAAACACACGCAATAAAAAGTCGAGCTTATAAGAGAAAAGAAATTAAAACTGTAAGTTGAAATTCAAATCAATGCTAAAAATTTAGGAAATGTGGGAGAATAATAAAAACAAACCGGGTACAAAATTATACCAGGTTTGGTTTTTTTATTCTTTACATCTTCTACATTTGTTCACTCGTTCTTTTTAAAGGACATGTACACCTTTGCAATTTATGACGATAATAAATTACGGTTTCATTTAATGCCATAACGAGCAAATTCTAGCACTGCTACAAGTATAATTTGCTGATTTCTTTCTTGATGAGAAGAATAACAAGAATAGCATTCTTTGAAATTCCGTGGAATAAGGACTTTGTAAATTGTTTTTTGGAGTATTCACTCGAACAATAAATTTGATTGTAAATTTCAACTAAGAGTTTTAATTTCTTTTCAATTATATATATATATATATATATATATATATATATATATATATATATATATATATATATATATATATATACGAGGGGCGTGCAATAAGTAATGCCCCTGAACCGCTTTAAATAGAAGCAGAGCAACGAAACTTGGCAGTTATTTGTCTTTCTCTACATAGGAATCACCCAGAGTTATGCATTTCTCCCATCGTTTGATACAGCTCTGGAAACCGTTTTTGTAGAACACCCCAGGTTGGTCCTCCAACCACGATGTGACTTCAGAAATCAAGGCTGCATCATCTGTGAAACGCTTTCCATTCAAAAACAACTTCATGGCTGGGAAGAGGTGAAAGTCAGAGGGTACAAGGGCAGGAGAGTAGGGAGGATGGGAAAGGATTTCATAACCACACGCCCGTGCTTCTGATCTAGCGACATGCGAGTTGTGGACCGGAGCGTTGTCATGCAGGAGGAGAGTACCTTTGCTGATCTTGCCCCGCCTTTTGATTTTGATAGCTTCCCTTAATTTCCTCAACAGTGAAGCATAATAGGCTCCTGTAATTGTGGAATCCTTTGCCAGGAAATCTGTCATCACTACTCTGTCCTGCTCCCAGAAGACTATTAGCATGACCTTGCCAGCGGAGGGATGCACCCTTGCCTTCTTTGGAGGTGGTCAGTCCAAGTGCTTCCACTGCATTGACTGGGCTTTGGTCTCTGGATCATAGTGATGGACCCAGGTTTCATCCTGTGCAATCAGTTTTTTGGAAAACTTTGACTCATCTTCTTGGCACATCTCCAAATTCATCCTGGAGCACTCAACGCGTTCTTGCTTCTGGAATGGTGTGAGCAACCTGGGAATCCATCTGCCAGACACCTTATGCATATGCAAATGGTCATGAATGATAGTTTCCACAGACCCTGTACTAATCTTGACATCTTGGGCTATTTGGCGAATAGTAATGTGCCAATTTTCCAAAATGGCAGCCTCAACTTGACGGACAATGGCAGAAGGTGGGGGCGACCAGGTCTGGGAGCTGTTTCCACAGACTTCCGGCCATGTTTGAATCATGATGCCAGCATTTTACAAGGTTATATGATGGGGCATTATCACCATAAGTTTCTTTCATTTCATCAAAAGTCTCCTGTGGTGTGCGTCCTTTCAAATACAGAAACCGGATCACTGCTCGACTTTCAACAGGCTCCATTTCACACCTGACTCAGTTCAAACACTTGTAAAACAGAAAGCATAATAGGTTCAGAGTTGTAATTTGCCACATAACCGGTAGAGATATAAATCATTGCACATACAAATTTTCAGCTAGATCAGACAACTGGAAGTGGTGCAGGGGCATTACTTATTGCACGCTTCTTGTATATATATATATATATATATATATATATATATATATATATATATATGTATATGTATATGTATATATATATATATAATATAAAGCTGAATGTCTGTGTGTGTGTGTGTGTGTATGTGTGCCTGGTCACGAATAGGCTCCTATATGGTTGACTATTTTAAAAAACTAATTACATATAATGATAGAAGATGTATCGAGACACAGGAATGGGTATGTTTGATCTGGCAGAACGGTGGTTCATTAAAATTGTGGGGTCTGCATTCGCGCCTGGTCCACAAAGTATGGAAATAAAAAATTTAAAAATTTAAAAAAACGTTTACAAGTGTTTTTGACATAGATGTACATAAGAATACTTTGATGAGTATGTTTTAACTTAAATAGGGATGGTATAATAAAATTTTGGGGTCTGCGTTCGCGCCTGGCCTCCATAGAATGGAAATAGACAAAAACTTTAATTAAGACTTTTCATATCTATCTGCGTCAATATACTTTGATAATTATGTTTCAGTTTGAAGAAATATGGTATAATAAAATTATGGGGTGTTCGTTCGCACCTTATCTCCATGGAATGGAAATATGCCACAAAGTTTAACAAGGTTTTTTAATATGGATCCACAGAATATTGTGATAAGTGTTTCAGTGTGAACAGGTATGGTATAATAAATTATGGGGTTTATCTATTTTATTTTTACTTTCATCATATTTTGCGTTGGTTTTGATACCCCTAAATTCGAAGCTATCTCTTTACAACCCTTCCTTTTCATAACCTATCATACTTTTATAAATCAGAATCCATTTTCTGTAGGCTCTTTTTGAACCCAGTCAACGACGCGCACTTTTGCTAGTATATATATATGAGCTTGGCCAATACCAGATACGTAATCATTTGAGAAGGGTAGGCGCTGTATGTACCGCGTCAAGTCGTAGAAATTTCCAGGTTGGCATTTGGGGGGTATAAATTCACTGGGAGAGATGCACACCGCCAGTCTTCGTTAATACATGCATCTAGGAGAAGGAAACTGATGCAAAAATTTGTGGTCTACTTTGTCATGTGGCAGTCATCTGCACCAAGGTTAGCAGTAAGAGAGAGAACGCACTAACCAAACCGGCATTGAATGAGCGAATTGCTTACCTTTGGGTTATCTGGCGAGAACTGGTGTGTCAACATGATTGTGTCGTATTTGAAACTTGGTTGACAGTGTTGGAACAATTAGATTTTAGATTCTTTCTGGACTATGTCTAAGAGAGAGAGAGAGAGAGAGAGAGACAGACAGACAGACAGACTAGTGCTTGGTACACCAGCCCAGATGTGGCAATAATACTCCATGTATGGGCAAATGGTGGCTGTGTAGAGGAGGAACATTCTTTTATTGTTTAAATTACTTTTTATTCGTTTCAGGATTTGAACAAATTATTATACAGGATGGCCCACTTAAAAGTCGCCCAGAAAAATGTAGTAGAGAAGGGAAACGTCCTTTTATTGTTTAAATTAGCTGTAGTGTTATAAAAGATGCTGGAAGTTCTCACTGTTGACATCTATGCATTTCCGGTCACGTTTAACAACGTTTGCAGATACTGCCTGTAGATCTTCTCTAGTGATTCTCCTGATAGCGTTGGTAATGTTCTCCTTTAATTGGCCGAGATTGTGAGGATTATTTGCATAATCTTTTTGTTTTAATGTCCCCAAAGATAAAAAAAAAATCACATGATGACAAGTCCGGGGAACGTGGTGGCCATAACCCTTTGCTTATTGTTCTTCCTTCCATAAACATGTCATGAACTCGTGTCAGTGATCTGTGAGATGTGTGGCATGTAGCGCCATCTTGTTGGAAAAAGAATTGTATTTTGTCTTGTGGTGTCAGTTGGTCGTTAAGAGAAAGATTAGAGAGGTCAAGCTACTTTTAAATGGGTCCTCTGTACTTTAATACGTACTTGACTTTTATTTGTTTGTTGTACATGTATTTAGTCGTTAAGAGAAAGATTGAAAGATTAGAGAGATTGGGCCGCTTAACCTGAAAAAAAAACACAAGGATTACCTCGGGCTACTTTTAAGTGGGCCACCCTGAATTATATGTAAGTAACACAGTAGAGGGATTCAATTTTCTTTGTAGTGTAAATACGAAATCACGTCACAGAAAGATGACGTCACTATACAAAGGAGACAATCACGCTAAAGACGTGGATAATGTTTGAGAAGACGATCACGTGAAAGGTATATGATGTCCGAGAAGTTACGCATGGCGGGAGAATGAGGAAATAAATTTCGTTGTACAACAACAACAACAACAAAAATAACGGGTTGAAGTTCTTTTCTATTCTTTGTCTACTTTGTGACTGAGGCTACAACATGTTGGTTCCCGGACAAAGTTAAAGTAGCAAAAGTAAAGACACTTAGTCTTAATAGCATTACCATTTATTTCCGTCTCCATTCTATTACTTTTAGAACGATAATTTTTCTAAAATCACCGAAGTCTTCGTGAAGTTTCTTGCAAAGAGAATTTTTTTGTTGTTATTTCAAGTTTCATATGAAACTAAATATGGCTAGACAAGAGAATATCTAGATTATTTCAAGACTTCATTTCTCTTGACTTAACCTCCATGAGTTCGACTGACACGTTCGCCAATCATCTTGAGGCGCCATTAATACAACAACATGTCTTCCGAGACCCGATGGGGTAGCTGATGTGCAGCAGAGCGGCTAAATAAAAATGTCGGGCCGTGGCGTAAGTATCATCATTCCAATTTTCACGGCTCGTTGGATTTGGCGCCAGAAATTTCTAGCAATGCAAACTTTGACATCTTTGACACAAACTTCTTAGTCCATGAGAGGAAGCACGCCCATTAACGCTGGGGGATATTTACATATTTTTTTTTGTGTGAGCGGGGGGACTTGGTTAGTGTTTGAAAGACTCCAAAGTTTGATAATGTCAATATTTCGTTTAAACAACTTCAGATAATCTCATGCCTAAAACGTACTATGTCCGCCTGTCTGTCGCCATTATTTTAAATTGTATTTTCCTAGTGCTACCAGATCAGGCTGTCTGAAGATATTGGCTTCCTGGGACGAAATGCACCTAACATTGATGTCTTTTGTTTTTCTACTTCCTTTTTGTAAAACTTAATTATGTTCTGCAAAACCAAAAACCAAAAACAACCCACCTTTTCCCTCTTTTTTCTTCTTCTTCCGATTTCCCCTTTCTCTTTCTATCTCCCCCACTTCCTGACTTGTTGCCTAACTTAAAATGTACCAAACATTAATACTGTAACTTTTTTCCACTTTTCCATTGCAAAACTCATTCATGTTCTGCAAGGCACAAAAACAATAAAATCCACGATAAAACAACCAACCCAAACACTCCAAACTAGCGATTGAAGATACAAAGAACTTGAAGAATAAAAACCTACAAAATAACTGGATGCAACATGAATATTATTTCCCAAATAACTGAATTCGGCATTAAATAACCTGAAAAGGGTTGATATGTCGTAAAACAACCAAACTAAATTGTATCTTCTTCGATAACACTCAAGTCATCAGCTAGAATCGAGGATAGAATAGAATTTTTTTAACTTTTGAAATCGTGACTATATATTGGGTACAATATAATAAGTAATAATCGATAGTAATAATAATTCATATGAAATTTGCATAAATTAAAATATCGTAGTTCAGCATATTTTATGGCCGTGCAACGCCGGAGCCCCCCCCCTCCCCGGCTAGGTTTTAATATAAAGATCATCTTCTAAAGAAAAGCACCGAAAACATTTATCTTAAATTTTATTAGAATAATTATCTTTGCACGAACTTTTACGATTTTTAACTCATTGTCTCTTTTGGTTTTTTGATTATCATGTCAATTATTTGGTAAATCCATAAAGCTGTTAGTATTTGTACTCATTAGGAGTTCTCACACAGGAAATCACCAGAGATTACTCACTGAAAACAAACGGTGGTGTTCCCTGAGGTATGGATTCAACAAGTCTCCCCAGATTTCCGGTACTCTCCACTTCTTTCGATACACTTTACAATCATTGCAACAGCCGCTTGCCATTGGCTTCTTGCTTGATGGCACTGGTCTCCAATGGAACTTGGGTGGCAATAAGCCTTCTCAAGATCAAAAGTAAGCAAGGTCAAGCCTGGCCAGTACTAGATGGGTGACATTTTGGGAAAGTGAGGTGCTGTATGTACCACGAGGTAAAATACAAGGTTGGGAAACTGGCGTGGTCTATCCTTCTCTTGAGGGTAAATGCGCCTCTCTTAAGCCATGGTAGGCAGTGATGGCGTCATGATAAAGAATACCCTTCATAGCCCTGGCAAAGTATCAAGTATTCAGCTATGGACAAGATTTGAATTGCACGGAAAACTTGTGTAGTGAGTTCAATCTCAGCTGTGGCTGCATGTTACGAGTTTTGTTTTTTGTTTTTTTAGCTCTAACTCCTATTTCATCGATGCAACGTTGCATACCGGTGTCTGTTTTACAAGGTCTTTAATGGGATGTGTTTTGACGAACTCGTAGCACTTGTACCCCCTCGACGTAAATATCCCCGACTAAACTGATAAACAGAAAAATCCCATCCTCCACTTTAGAGATTCCTAGATGCTGGAAAGTTTTCTACTCTTGAAATACTAGAGTTTGGAATTCCTTTCCTGTTCCCTACTTATCTGACTACATTAAAGCGCAGAAATTTATTTGCAATGCAAACTCGCTGCTCAACTTCCTACACAGTGCTTCTGTAGGTATAACCCCACATAGTAGCCTCTTACAACCAAGTGGCAAATACGAATTGGGGTAAATACAGACTTTAAAAAAAAAGGTTGTTTAAATGATGAAACATATCAACACAGGCAATTACACATGAGTAGACAGTGGAGACACAGAGGGACTGAAACAGGTATAAAAATACGTGGAGGATAAGATAGATAATGGAGATATAAGCAAATCGAAACAGTTTAATTTAAATATAAACAGGTCGAGAGAGACAATGGGTTAGGGTTAGTTTTTATTTAAATTTAATTTTAAAATGTTATTTGAAACAATGAATTCGGACGTGTTGTTTTGTATCATTGGAAAAGGGAAAGGGGAAAGAGAGAGAGAGGAAGAAAGAATATGTCATTTGATGGCAGACATAAACGAAGGTAGGGTGGGGAATAGAATGCATTATTAAAGGGAGAAACAGAGAGAGTGTGGGTCTACAGCTGCTAGACGTAAGTGGTCATAATGTAAGCTATATCTGTTTTTATTTAGTTTTCTGCAAAGGGGGTAAAATGGGAGGGGATATTTCCACGCGAAAATTCAGATACATCCGACTTTTGTGGAATTGTAACTGCATGTCACCTAATGAATATTTGAAGTATTTTAAATTGTTTTAAGGGGGAGGGGCAGATGTTGCGTGTTTAAACTGTGCACGCGCACACATGGCAGTCAGTAGCCAAAAACGCACTGAGCGATGGGGTGAAGCTGTCAAAACTGATGTCGCCGGCGGTGATTAAGTCAATAATTGACCCTCACAGCTACCGGGAAGCATAAGCCAGCAAACAGAAAGCAGTCAGAAAACGACATTAGACGAGCTCGCTGTTGAATCCGTCTAGCTCCTGCTTCTCCTCTCCGTCTACAGCTTGGGCATGCGCACACAAGGCAAGAAATACAATAATATTTTTTATATTTTCCTAAAACACATGTTGCAAGTTGTTTTCTGGTTGGCGAGAAGCTGCCAGTGTTTACCACGGCTACATTATATTAATAATTAAAATGGTTAAGATTTGTTCTAAATTTTATTTTTAACACCAATTAAAAAGAGTCCCTGAATTTTCTTTTCTTCTTACGACCAATTGAGCTTAACCTTTTAATTATTGTACGATTAAAACTGTATTATTGGTTCAAACAAATTTTAAATAATGATTATAACCTGATGTTTGTCTTTGCAAAGCTAATGGAAATGATTATCTTTCCAAAGCTAATAGAAATGATTATAGAAGTGTCTATCTTTGCAAGGCTAATAGAAACGTCTATCATTGCAAGGCTAATAGAAATGTCTATCTTTGCAAGACCAATAGAAATGTCTATCTTTGCAAGACCAATAGAAATGTCTATCTTTGCAAGGCTAATAGAAATGTCTATCTTTGCAAGACCAATAAAAATGTCTATCTTTGCAAGGCTAATAGAAATGTCTATCATTGCAAGACCAATAGAAATGTCTATCTTTGCAAGGCTAATAGAAATGTCTATCATTGCAAGGCTAATAGAAATGTCTATCATTGCAAGGCTAATAGAAATGTCTATCATTACAAGACCAATAGAAATGATGTAAATCTTTTTTTTTCTATATCTGTTATGATTTTTGCCATTAATTTTTTTTTAGTTATGCACCAAAGAAATCTAATTTTTGTTTTTATACAGAGTGGAACGATAAAGTTGACGTCCTAAAGAAAAAAAAAATACAGCTTAATTTTTCAAACTTTTCTTAAAAAAAATTAATTCGGGTAACTTGATTGATTATTTGAGCTGACGTCCATTCAATGTAGTGGCCTTAAATCCTCGAATACTCGGTAGATTGCTGTGATGAAGGAGGTGAAATTCTCGACGTATGACCAAAAGAAGTTCTCACGCTAGTTCAGGTCGGGGGAGGAGGGGACCACGGAGAAAAGGGTACAAAATCGTAGCACTCCTTCTAAAACCATGCCTGGGTCTCTTTGGACTTGTGGACCGGCGCTGAATCCTGTCAGCGGCCACCTGATTGCAAAAGAAGATCACCATACTTTTCAACACATCGAGGTACACTTTTGTGTTGACTTTCAAGCCAACTTCAAAGATGTGAGGTGGCATGATGTGGCCTTCACTTGAAACCACCCACACCAAAGACCATAATCGTGGCCAAAAACTTTTTTTCGTCACCCTGGACATGTCCTTGGTATTCATATAAATCTAGCAATGCATTTTGAGGGTGTTGGCAATGGTCCTGTTGTCATAACTTGAATCGGTAGAGAGCATGCATTGTACAGTGGTGCATCTCCAATCTCGCTCATTGAACATTGTGCCACTTTCAGAAGGCTCCTATCGCTCTTGAGATTTGTTCACAACTGGCCAGCTAGTAGATGGTCTGTAACAAAAAGAGAAAACCGGTTTTTATCAAACGGAAATGGAATCATGTCGTCTTTTCTAGGGCAACAATTTTATCGTTCCATCCCGTAGTTATGTGGTGTCGTATTTCTGACTAAAAATAAAAATGTATCTATATATAAATTATAAAAAACTTTAAAGAATAAAAAATTTTTTTTTAAATAGAATAATTAACCTTTTTTCTGATTGGTCTAAAACTTTTGGTTATTTGAAGCCGCAATAAAAAATAAATAAAAGAACCGCCATCTATTAGCATAGCTAGAAAGCAATCGTTCGTTTTGGAAATTAGAAGCGCATCGTCACCCTTCCCCCCACCCCCGGGCAGCTATACTCTGGTAAGTTGGCCCGTTATATCCTACATTCTTTTTTGGATTTGATTTTTCAAGTTTGGTCCAATTTTTGTGGTGCGTTAGTTTATCAACAGGAAAGAATGGATTTCTACATAACACCGTTGTTCCAGCGCGGTTCGAGTTCTGCATAAGTGCCGAAGCGTGTTAAGGTTCTTTTCCTGATCCTGGTAAACGTGAAGAAAGAATCTGATAACCTTTAATCATCCTTCTAGTATAAGGGGGTACCTGAACAGATAAAAACTAAGTGTGTTAAGTTTTGTAGGCCTATCTAATCTTTTGAAAGTATTCACAAAACCTACAGTTATTTTTATTTCAGTGAATATCAGAACAATTTTTCAAAATAGCATTCACTAAATCATACATCAAAACATGTAAATGAAATGGAAAATCCTACCGACTTAATTTTATATATGAATTTAATTTCAAATGTTCAATATATGTTCTATATAGGATGAAATATCAGCCACTGTTTCTTGAAATATGGACTTTGCCTTTCAATTTTTCAAAGAATCGGACCTCGCTCAGTCCAGACCCTCTTTCCGCTTCTGGCCACTTCTCATAATCTACCAGAAAATCTGCTGACCCTAAATCTCCTCATCTTGTCAGTGAACTGTCAAGGCCCATCATAGCAGCACATTCCTAAGAGGTTAGCCAAAGTTTATAGATATGTCTGAGTTCTTTCATGGATAACTACAACAGCAGCCGGTTGTTATCAAGAGTTTTTACTTGCTGGCAAATGAATTAGGCACAGATGTCATTGGCTAACGCTTATGGCCTTCTTTTTTCGCCTTACTTTTTCTTTCTACTTCTTTTTCTTCTTTATTTTTATTTTTCTTCTACTTCTTTATTTTCTTCTACTTTATTATTATTCTTTTTCTTCATTTTCTTCTTTTTCTTCTTCATTTTCCTCTTCTTTATTTTTCTTCTTCTTCTTCTTCTTTTTCTCTTTTATTTTTATTGTCTTCTTCATTGTATTTTTCATTTTCTTGTCCTTCTCCTTTATTTTTCTTTTTCTTCTACATTTTCTTCTTCTCCTTTCTTTTTCTTTTCTTCTTCATTTTATTCTTTATTTTTTTCTTCTTCTCTTTTATTTTTTCTTCTTCTTCATTTTCTTCTTCTCCTTTATTTTTCTTCTTTTTCTTTTTTCTTCTCCATTTTCTTCTACTTCTCCCTTTTTTTTCTTCTTCATTTTCTTCTTCCTCTTCTCCTCCCTTATTTTTCTTGTTCTTTTTCTTTCCCTTCTTCTTCATTTTCTTTTTTATTTTTCTTATTCTTCTCTTTTATTTTCTTTTTCTTCTTCTTCTGTATATGGTCTATTTATTTTGCTTTCATTCTTCTTCTTCTTTATTTTTATTTTTCTTCTACTTCTTTATTTTCTTCTTTATTTTTCTTCATTTTCTTCATTTTCTTTTACTTCTCCTTTCTTTTTCTTCTTCTTATTTTCTTCTTCATTTTCTTCTCCTTTATTTTTCTTCTTATTATTCTTCTTTTTCTCTTTTATTTTTATTTTTTCTTCATTGTATTTTTCATTTTCTTGTTCTTCTCCTTTATTTTTCTTCTTCTTCTTCATTTTCTTCTTCATTATTTTTCTTCTTCATTTTCTTCTTCATTATTTTTCTTCTTTATTTTTTCTTCTTCTTCATTTTCTTCATTTTCTTCTTCATTATTTTTTCTTCTTCATTTTCTTCTTTATTTTTCTTCTCTTTTATTTTTTCTTTTTCTCTTCTTTTATTTTTTCTTCTTCTTCTCTTTTATTTTTTCTTCTTCTTCTCTTTTATTTTTTTATTTTTCTTCTCCTTTATTTTTTTCTTGTTCTTCATTATTTTTCTTCTTTTTCTTTTTTCTTCTCCATTTTCTTCTACTTCTCCTTTATTTTACTTCTTCATTTTCTTTTCCTCTTCTCCTCCTTTATTTTTCTTGTTCTTTTTCATTTTCTTTCCCTTCTTCTTCATTTTCTTTTTTATTTTTCTTGTTCTTCTCTTTTATTTTCTTCTTCTTCTTCTTTATATGGTCTATTTATTTTGCTTCATTCTTTTTCTTCTCTTCCCTTTCTAACAAATTAGGCACAGGTGTCACTGGCCAACGCTTAGGTCCTTCTTTCGCCTTTTTATCTTCTTTTCTTCTTTTTATCTTGTTCCCTTTATTCTTTATACCATCTTTTTTTTTGCTTCATTCTTTTCTTCTCTCCCCTGTCTTTATTTTTCTTATTCTTTGCTTGTATCCTTTTTTTTCTTTTTCTTCTACGTTTTCACCTCCCCCTCCTTCTTCTTGCGTTCTTCTTCTGTTCCTTGCCCTGCACGGAAAGCCAGAATCGATTCCATCATCTATCATTATAGTTTCTTGACAGACGCTCATGTGTTTGATGATGCACTCAAATCGATTAAGAAAATGCCGTTGTCAAATATAAGATCAAATGTGAATTTATAGAAACAATTTTAAATGGAGATTGTTTGACCCAGCGGAAGGTTCTCCAGCCGAATATTTGTCTCCAAGTTGATTTTCCCGTCGTACCTTGACTCGAAATGAAAATAAAAATTATCAGCCAAAATTCTTAGATGAGATTGTATTTTCAAAGTTCACATTAAAGCGAAGTCACGTTTAACACAACCTGATTCAGCATTAGATATTCGAGTAAGCGCTTTGGCTAGTGAATATAGTAGCTAATATATGTATTAACTGTTAGGTTATGAGATAGATGAGGGGGCAACAACGTTTAACGATGACTGAGAAGCCAGAATCGTGAGCATGGAAGTCGATCATAAAGCAGACAGAAGTGACATCATATACACAAAGGCGAGGTGATATTTAGTCTTTATGAAAGCGATCAGACGTGTAATGTGGGCTAACAAACTTATTTAAATAGCTTCATATTTAATAGACTCTATCTCTCTCACTTTCTCTCCCTTATTCTTCTACTCTCTTTCTTTCTCCCCTTTTCCTTTTTCTCTCTTGTAATATAAAAAAAAAACCTTTATGCTTAATAAAGGATGTCTCTTCCTTTCCTTTGTCCTCTCTCTCTCCCCCGCCTTTTCTTTCTCTTGATCCCTTTCTATCTTGTAATCTAAAAAACGTTACACTTAATATGCTCTCTCTTTCTCACTCTTTATGGCCCTCTTCCTATCTTCCTTTCTCCTCCTCCATATTATCTATTATATAAATGTCACCTGTCTGTTTAAATGTATGTATGTATGTATGTATGTATGCCTAAAACTTCCGACAGATGCGACGGATTTTCACAAGATCGGTATTGTTTTGAAGCTCGACCCTCCTGGCAACAAATATCGAAACATTGACTAAAAACATTAATTCCTTCCTCCTTATCTGGGCACTTTTCTAGAAGGAGATATCACTTTTTTTGTTCCAAAGTCATTCACTCTTTTCGATTCGTCTGTCTGCACATTTCTCAATAACTATGCCTTCGAATTAAAAAAAAGAATTGCACAAACATTAAACATGATATGAGTAAAATGTAACAAACCGGATTTTCTGGGGAAATTGTGGTTGCCCCCCACCTTAGGGGTGCCTTTCGGGTAAAAATGGCTAAAATTGACACTTTTTTTTATTAAACCTCTGAAAAGTTGTAACTAACTAATTTTTATATAATTTTGTTTGTCTTTTTTTCGTGATAACTCTTGGGTGTGCCCCAGGGGCTCTTTTAGGGCTAATAAAAACACTCCACTTTTGAGACTATTTCACAATATTTGTCTAAAATGTTATGTGTATGTCTTTGCATGGTGCTGAACTCAAATTTAAATATGTTAAGGCTTTGGGGACTTTTGGGGCTAAATGGGGGGGGGGCAAATGATGGACTTAATTATTTCTTTTTTGGATGGTGCAGAACTCAAATTTACATATGTTAAGTCCTAAAACTGCACCGTTTGTTAATTTTTTACCAGGATTTGACGTCGCCTGGCGACTTTTGGGGCTAAATAGGGATGGGGGGGGAGTAAATGCTGAACTTAGTCATTTTTTTATGCCTCGTTCACTGTGCACTCACGGGGGGGCATGCATGCTTCACTTGTTGTTTGTTAAATTAGGGCCAGACATAAAATCGTGGATTAGTTTTATTTAAAAGTTATGTGGGATTAACAATTTATATCAACACATGATAATCTTTTCAAATCCACAAGATAATTTATGGCAAATGTAATCAGTGTTTACTAATGTCAGATATTCAAGTGGGCAAGTTAGCTCGTGCATATTGGAGGTAATATACGTATTAGCTGTTCCTATTTACAATGTCTCCCCACAGGACAGAGTTAGACACCGGGGTCGTTTTTTAATGTGGAGAAAAGGAACAAAAATAAAAATTGTCTCAGTCGTGAAGGATTTCTCCTCCACTGACAGAGAACAAGAAATTGAAGTGCAGCATCTGAAGAACAAATACTACACTTTGATCTTATCCCGATGTATTAGCTGTTAGGTTAGAAAAGAGATGAGTCTATCATTGATACACTGCTTATAAAGTTAATAAGTTAAAAAAAAATTTACGTACAAAGTCACCACTTATCAAGGCCCTGAGACCACTTGAGGATAAGGGTTATTGAGTGTACAGTAATCGATAGGGATAATATCGTAGTAGTCGTTATTAATGGAAATTAAGTAGATTGGATTACTTAAGGGGGGCGGTTCATCAAGAATTTGTTTACATCGGACTTGAAGGCAACCAAGTTGTAGTCAGCTGGGGAAACAGGCAAACGGAAGGGAGTTCCACAGGTGTGCAGTTCTAAGAAAGAAGCATTGTTTATGGAATCTACGTTTTGATTTAGGCACAGTTAAAGAGTGAGGAAAGTTATTGCCTAATGTTTGAAAAACTTATCCGCCGAAACTTATGAAAAAAAAACGCATATTTATTGCATCGAAGTTGGACATGAAAATTGCTTTAAAACCAGCTGTGTTCGTTTCTGTGCGGGATTACATTAATAATTAACGATGTGATCTTGCCATAAACATGATTTTGCTTAAATTACAACCTCGTCTTTAGAGATTTTGCCAGTTTTTTTTATGGAAATTGTTCGGTCAAGCAGCAGGTTTCCTGCGAAATATGCTTTTGTTTCCAACATTGGGTTTCCATAAAATAAGGTATATAAAAAAAAAGAAACTGGTAAAATCTCCAAATAAGATATACATTTTAGACAAAACTTAAACAGTTATCATATAATAAAACATTTAAACTTTCGTAAAGACTTTCAATTGTTATGATAGCAGTAAAGGAATTTATAGTTGGTAATTGTGTCTTTAATCCTCATCTTCTTTTAGGAATAAAATTAGAAATTTCTTATTCTCTGTTGTTACAAAAGAAGAAATTTACTGAATATATATATATATATATATATATATATATATATATATATATATATTCCGACTAGTATTAGTAATGTCATTTATTCATTTAAATGCGGTTGCGGTGCCGACTACGTAGGTCGAACGTCTTAAAAATTGGTAAGTCGCATACAATATGTACCGAGCAAAATCAAGAATGGAACATTCCTACCTACCGACGCTGTAAACAACACATATGGATCCGCTATAACGGAACACTTTATTAAAAACCGGGATTGTGCAACGAACTTCAGCATCGACTCTTTCTCCGTATTGAGTCGAGCTCACTCCGTATATCATTTAAAAGTCTTGGAGACGGTTCACGTTCGCCTTAGGAAGCCTTCCCTTTGTAAGCAGAAGGACGGCTTATTGGGTTTGAACGTGATCAGCATCTAAAATTTATCCCCATACGATTGTTCTTGCTCCCGTCTCTTTTTTTAGATTTTATCATTAAGGAAAACAAATTACAAAAAAATCTATCCCTCGATTCCAATTTTGACGAGTGAGGGCGAAACATGTCAATTGACTAGTTTTGATTTTTTTTCTATTTCACTACTTTTATTTTATAGTCGCTATCCATTTTGCTTTTTTCCTCGGTCTTTTTTTTTAATATAAAATTAATTCCGAAGGAATAGGTCTTCCCTTCATGATTGCCTTAATATATATATATATATATATATATATATATATATATATATATATATATATATATTCTCAAGAAAATGTGGATTCAGTATTGTTTATTTTTAAAAAATATTTTTGACATGGGAATCACCACTTATCAAGGCCCGGAGGCCACTCGATGATAAGGGTTAATGGGTATAGATTAGTCATTGCGATTATAGCGTAGTAAACATAAATAGTGGGAATTTCGTAAATTATATTACGTAGGGGGACGGTTCATCAAGAACTTGTTTACATTGGACTCGAAGACAATCAGATTGTAGTCAGCTGGAGAGCATGCAAACGGAAGAGAGTTTGTGCATGGAATCTATGTTTAGGTTTAGGCACAGATAAAGAGTGTTCAAGTGGTCCTAGACGGTGTATCAAAGTTTACAGTTACCCAAAGGGGCTGAGTTTAATCCTGAACGAAGGCAGTGAAAAAGTAACATTCAAAACAGAGAATCAGCAACTATGTCCTAGAGCCTAGCTGGAGTCCGAACACGGCACCCCCGTAATAATAATAAAGGGTTGGGTTCGAGACTCCTAAAAAACGGTTCCCCAGTTCGATACAAAACACCCGATGAAGGCCGGGGAGCAAAACGACCGAAACGTTGTGACTATAACAACCACGATGAGGAAGTCAGTCTGACAATTTCAATAAATGAGGTTTTGGTTAGATGAATGTTTTTCCTGAAAATCCGGCGAGGAGGGACCATAGATTGAAGCTCAGATGAGCACATGCCATGAAAATAACGATAAAGCAGAGACAGGCTCGCAATGTCTCTTCAGTGGGAAAGAGGTTGCAGGGAAGTGAAAGGGACACCCCCCACTAAGCTACGAAGTCTATTTTGAACTATGTCAAGACAGTATAAGCTGCTTCTAGTAGCTCCTGCCCAGATGTGGCAATAGTACTCCATCCTTAGATGTATCTGGCTTATTTACATTTATATTTTGTTTTTGCAATTTTTGAACTACAAAAGTTTTTTTTTAGACGCATGCTGAAACGAAAACACGCACACAAACACACGCATGCACGAACTATGAAGAATCATTAACGAAGGGAAATACACGCAGTTAGAGAGAGGTGGGGTAGTGAGAGAGAGAAAGGGTGTGGGGAAGAGTAATTCCTTTACACACAATAATATGGAACAGCAACCTGGTAGCTACAAAGCTAGTACGCACACACAAACACGATAAATGCTGATGCCAACGCAAATCACTTTCTATTATTAAACATTTTTCAATAATAATTAACCATAGAATTAACAGCAATTAAGTTTTAGTCAACTAACGTACTTCCTTACACTCGGCGTGGCTGCTACCGGAAGTGGCGACAAGCCAAATCAGTTTCTTTCGCTTTTTTCTCTCACGCCTATATCTCCTCTGCGCATGTATTCTTTGTTATTACATTTTGCCGATCATTCTTTTTTATTTCGTAATCATGGAAAAGTTTCGCAATTATATTTTAAACTAGCTGTACTCGACCACGCGTTGCTGTACTCAGATTGTTGAAATGAAAAACAAATAAAGAAGCAAAAAGGACAAAACGCATGTTTCTTATGTTTATGTTTTCAATATTTGTGGTTACACCATAAGTCATTCAATGACTGTTCGCTGCCTGTTCTTCCTTAGGTTGACAGAGGGGAAACCATGAGGGCTTAATTATACTATGGACATGTATTTGAGCACGCAATGGAAAACCTAGTAGAATCTAATGAGTTGCCATGTCGCAGTAATGAAAATATAAAAAAAAACTCACGAAAAACAATAAGGTATAAATTAATTATCAAAGAAAATAGTTTCCCCTTGTGTTTATGGCACATGTCACGTAACAAAATAAGCATAGCCGAAAGCATTTTTCTTTTAATCCTGGTAGACTTAACTAATTATGACATAACATTTAGGAAGACAACATTGTTTGTTGTTGACAAAAAGTGTAAGTCGTTATCATTAGGTTTTTTTTTATGAAAAATCAACTTTTGGCTGCTGGATTTCGCTACAACAACAAAGATGAACCTTTTTTATCGGTCAACCTGTACAATGAACACCCTGCATATATTTTTGGTACTCTTGCAGAATTTGACCCGAATCATCAGGATTTTTTGTCAGTTATGGTTCGGGCTCGACCAGCAGCTACCGGATGAAGTCGAGAAAAGTAACAGACGCAGACGAATTTCAAAACAAACTAACCAAAAAAGTAGAAAGACAATAAATAAAAAATAAAAATCTATTGTAAATTTATTGAATATATATTTCTCAAGAAAAGTTGCGTTTAGTATTGTTTATTTACATTTATATATATATAGTTTGCAATTTTTTTGACACCAAAAGTTTTTTTTTTCAGACGACGTCTGAACCGAATACACGCACATAAACACACGCATGCACAAACTATAAGAAGAACCATTAGTGAAGGGAAATACGCGCAGTGAGAGAGAGAGAGAGAGAAAAAAAAAAGGTGGGGGAAGAGTAACTCCTTTGCACACAGAATAATAGGGAACAGCAGTCCGACAGCTACAAAGCAAGTACGCACAGACACACACGACTGTAATGACCTAAGAATTAAATGAACTTGGTGCCGGTCGAATTAATATATCTCTTAGTGACGCCATATTTTAATTTTAGTAACAGTGCATTTATAAATGGTAGAACTGGATTCTGGAATATGAGAATTTTAAGAGCTCAACCAATCAGACTGGACGGACCTTGGCGAGGGAGCCTTTATTTTATGCATGTAATAGTCAGTAACAGTCAGTGTAATCACAGAATCTGTGGAATGCGTGGAATTCATGCCAGTGACAATTAGTAGCAATGGTAGTACTAAATATTTGCAGAGAAATATATGGACATCTTCCTCTGAGGATGTTGAGGTTGTGATGATGTTGCTCGTAGGATGCGATGTAGAATATTATTATCACAACTGAATGTGTCTGTAATGATGTTCGAAAGCTGTGTAAAATGGTCGTTATTAGCCTAGGTGTATTGAATTTGTATGTGGCATCTGTTGTTGCAAACCTAGGATACTTTGTTATATATGGGTTATGGAATTGCATTCACATGCAAAAGATCCAGATAAGTTGCATATTCTTTTAAACATTCATTTAAATTAATTCTCTATTAGTTTTTCGGTTTTCTTACGGAATGATCATGTGTAATTATATTCACGCAGATATTCTACATGATTAATATTTGCGTAAAAAGTTATAGTAAACACAAACCTCTTTCTCTCTCTATCTATATATTTCTGTATGCGTATATATATTTGTTTCAACATTTTTGCCTACAAAAATCCTCTGTCAGTTTTTGGTCTACAGACATGAAACCTAATACGTATATATACGTATATATACATTACGCTTAATACCTGTAGTATTTTTGTTTAAAATAAATAAGAAATCTGAAATAATTAAAAGTGTAATATTTATGCGAATTTTACAACAAGTAACTGATCTGCTAGTATAACTATAAAGTTGTTTTTTCGCGGTCTGACATTGATATTAAAAACCTAATTTTTCTATTAAAAAATTATTTAAACGAACTTCTCAATATACGTATTCATGGATATGCAAGCGACTACATTAAGGCTAACTAATTTCCATATTTCTTTGAAAACCGAACGTGAGCGTTCATTAATTATTCATTTGTCATGGTTTCTTATCGGATGATTGGTTTAATTTCACTATTATGCTTAATTCTATTTATGCATAGTTTCTACATTTTGTATTATTGCATAGAATTTAAGATGAAAACGTATATATATATAAATATATATATATAGGTATATAAGTGACCTTGTCGATGTGGACGAGAAGTCTCCACCAAACTCCTCGCTGAATATTTGGTCTACAGAGTTGAAATTTGATACATAGAGTATTTGGACAGGTAGTGCACTTTCGATTTAGTTTTCAGCTGGCAAAAATTGCTGCTAAGAGGTCAAAATTGAAAACAAAACAGGTGACGTTGGCAGAGTAAGTGGAATAAAATATTACTCCTACCGCTACTTTTCAGCCGCCTAATTTTAAACCTTTCGTATCTATCTGCCAGTAGCTCATACAGTACTAACACAAGAGAGATGAATAACAACTTAAACTGAAGCGCTAAACGTTCTGGTTTCAATTCTAACGGATGCTACCCAAGTCATATTTTTATAACTTTGGAAATCATTACTAAATATTCAACTCGTAGGCCACCCGGCATTGCCCAGTCATAAAATACGCTAAGATGTGATATTTTGATAAATGCAGGTTTCGCATTTATTATTATATTATATTGGACCCAGTATATAGTAATGATTTTAAAAGTTTAAAACATGAGTTGTGCGCTACCACCGACAATCGAAACCAAAACATTTAGCTTACGATTTACTTTTTCCTTTGACGTTAATGCCTGAGCTATGAAGACATATTCGCTGCAAGGCTAAAAGTTAAAACATGATCCAATAGCTATTACGTTATGCATGCATATTCGTAATGTCGTCGTTCGACCTTCACCTGGCAAATTCCATTTCTTTTTAATTTTCATAATTTTGCAACGATTTTCCCAAATATAAATTTTCGCATGGGTTCGAATACTCTGCATACATATTAAGTTTCATGTCTGTAGACCAAAAACTAACAGAGGAGTTTGGTAGGCAAAAGTTTTTAAACAAATATATATACGCATACATCTATAATATAAATCTCACCTGTCTGTTTAAATGTCTGTCTGTATGTATGTATGTCTGCCTAAAACTTTCAACAGAGGCGACAAATTTTCACGAGATCGGTATCGTTTTGAAGGTCGACCCTTCAGACAAAAAATATAAACAATCTGGCATTTTTTTTTTACACAGTGATCACCACTTATCAAGGCCCGGAAGCCACTCAGGGATAAGGGTTATTGCAAGTACATTACGTTAGTGTGGAGATTTGATGAAGTGTTTAATTAATTCATTAGGAATTTGTTAACATTGGACTTGAAGACATCCAAGTTGTAGTCCGGAGGGAAGCAGGCAGACGGAACAGAGTTCCACAGGCGTGCAGTTCTAAGAAAGAAGCTTTGTTCATGGAATTAGCGTTTTGATTTAGGCACAGATATAGAGTGGGGGAAATTTTTCACAGTGAATTCAGCTAGACGGGTGTTTTTCGTGAAAGATTGGCGAGGGGGGACCAGAGATTGGAGTTCAGACGAGCACCTGCCATGGAAATAACGATAAAACAATGATAGGCTCGCACCGTCTCTTCTGTGGGAGAGAGGTTGCAGGGTAGAGAAAAGGGCATCCCCCACTAAGCCACGAAGTCTATTTTGTACTCTGTCAAGGCAGGATAGGCTGTTTTTAGCAGCTCCTGCCCAGATATGGCAACAGTATTCCATCCTTGGACGTACTTGGCTTTTATACAGATAGAGAATTGCATCAGTAGTGAGATATCTTCTGGAGCGGTAGAAGGATCCCACCATCTTTCCAGCGACCTTGGCAACAGACTTGATGTACGTGTTCCATTTCAGATTAGGAGTAAAGGTCAAACCCAGAAGCTTGTCAAAACACGGGGGCTCACCCAAACGAGAGCCATCCATCACAATTGATGCCAACAAAGGCTTAAAACATTAATTCCTTCACCCTCAACTGGACACTTTTCTACATAGAGGGGTCGCTTTTTTCACCGATATTTTCGAAAGTCAGTCACTCTTTTCGATTGACTAGCCTTAATTTAAACATTCGCCACTGCCGGTTTGGCGATGGGCGCAGCAGTGAAGACGTCACGTTTTTTTGGTTTTTTTTTTTTATCAAGCTGTTTTCCTCCTTCGCGGTATGAGTTCGAGCTTGCCGCCTACAGCAATTTTTTTTTCTCTCAATACACACCACCAAAAACCCGGGCAACGCCGGTTATCCAGGCCAGTATATATATATATATATATATATATATATATATATATATATATAAAGGTTTGTGTTTACTATAAGCTTTTTACGCAAATATTATAAATAAATATAAATCATGTAGAATATCTGCGTGAATATAATTACACGTAATAGTTAACCAAAGTGATGTTCCCATAAGAAAACCAACAACAACTAATAAGGAATTAATTAAAATGAATGTTTAAAAGAATATGCAAATTAGCTCGATCTTTTGCAGATGAATGCATTTCCACGACCCATATATAACAAAGTTGTATTTTCTTTTTTTAAAAATGGAAAAAAGGTTTTTAATATGAATATCAATACAAAAAAAAAACTAAATCTATGAGAGTATATATATGTGTGTGTGTGGGGAGCGCGTGCATCTTATACAAACTTAAAGGGCACTTAGACTAATTGAATGATTGCATGGGAATAACATGTGTTCCTAGCCTGGAGTGAAAGAGCAATTTTGACATCTCTTAATTTGTTATATTCGACAGTAACAAAAAGAAATGCATTTAGCGTGAATATAAATTTATTATATAGTTTTTAATATGACGAAATCTATGAATAACGAAGAATGGCCTTCGTAGGGAAATGGGTTCTTTTGACCTAATTAGCTGATATACTTTTGGAACAAACTGCATCATCAAGTTAAAAATAATGCAGAACTTTTTTAGAATAAACTGGATGAATTCAATAAAAATAATAAAACAATAAATTTACAAGGGGCATTTGGAAGAGGGAACTGATTGATGAAATATTTAATAGCAGAATTTGATCTGTGTATTTCTATTACATATTCGATACAATCGTAAATTATTTGGCCCTAAAAGAGTTATGTTGTTTAATACGTTGGTACTATGAATATTCGATAATGTAAAACGTCTCCACTCGGCAAATTTTATTCTACCAAATTAATATGTGCAGAAAGAAACCAACAATCAATGAGATGTATCCATATGAATAGAAAAAAGAAAATTAATTGAAGAAAAAATATTTGTTCAAACTCCTGCTTTCTCATGACTAAATTCAACTAATTTTCCACTATCTGATCTCGCTCTCTCTCTCTCTCTCTCTCTCTCTCTCTCTCTCTCTCTCTCTCTCTCTCTCTCTCTCCACTGTTGAAAAAAAACTGCCATTGTGCTTCCAACTCGTCCTTTTCATAACAGTTTCTGTCCTCCTATGCAAATCAATTCCACGTGTATATTACCAAAATTTTACAAATTAAGATTTTTTTCTCTTTCCCTCCTTTATTCCCCATCCGACAGGAAAGAGAGAGGCGCACCTGTTAGTTACTGTCTGTCTTCCCTTCGTCACGTAATCGTTTTTTTAATTACATTTTAGACCACAAGTTATTTACTGGTTTCTTACAGTAAATTATTTATAAAACAAATTTGAACTTAACAGATCACGACACACCTGGTCGGTACATCTGGTCTATCTATCTATCTATAAAAGATATTTTTTCTATGTGTGTCTGTGTGAGTTCGTTCTCTATATGTGTGAGTTCGTTCCTATAACTGAGCCGATTTTTATGAAATTTCACACAAATATACTTTGTGTCTAGTACAGTTTTAAGACAGGTTTTGTATCGGAATGGCTCTGATGAATATCGAAAATCGTGAATCGATAATCGAAAAATCTAATTAAAGAAGGAATAGATGGATTTTGAACAAATTAACAACTTACAAAAGCCTAACATCAAAAGTGCATTTGGGAAGTTTTTATCACCGCATTTGTAGAAGGGACCGGCATATAAAATCGACAGAAGGGTTTTTTGATAGGAACAGAGCGCGTTCCAAATTAATGTCTCTATTTAGAAAACAATTGGACCATAATACTTGATTTTTTGTATTTTAAACTTTTATTCAAGCAATTATGCAAAAAATTAGTTTATAAAATCAACAATGCAATGTAGACTACAATGTATTATGGACTTAATAAACTTAGTCACTGCGGGAAGGCATGCGGAATTTCCACCTGGCGCACCACAGTGGGTCCCTAACTAGAGAAGGAAACCAATCAATTTGATTTATAAATGGGCAATTTCATTGATTTCGACGACAACAAAAGCACTATGTGGAACATTCACTGATCCATATTCAATCCCAGGCATTATCAAGTCTACCTACTAGTTTATATATATATATATATATATATATATATATATATATATATATATATACTTCATTTACTCACATAAAATTAATATACAAAAGTATAAATTTATGCGTAAACTTTAAGTATTTACTTCAAAAATACGTAGGTAGAGCTAGTTAGTAATTATAAAATATATATGGCGATTAAGCTACACTGAAGCCTGAAGAGTCCTAGAGCTGATGAAACGCGGAATATTCAGTGTAGCTTAATCGCCATATATATTTTATAACTTACTTAATATATGTGTGTGTGTGTGTGTACACACATATATATATGTGTGTGTGTGTGTGTGTGTGTGTGTGTGTATATATATATATATATATATATATACACGTTGTTGTTGTTGTTGTTTTTTTCAAACGATGAATACGGTTAATATTGGCTTCGCCTCGAAGCTCGTATTTATTTAGAAAGTCGCCCATAATTTGTTTATATTTTTATAATTTACTATCTAGCTTTACCCATATATTGAGCACTGTTGAAGTAAATACTGACAATTTACGCATCAAATTATATTTTCGTATATTACTGTGTGATTAAATGACGTAGTCATATATATATATATATATATATATATATATATATATATATATATACATATATATATATATTTGTGTGTGTGTAGTTTTCTTGCATGTGAATAAACAAAGGAGAGAACCAGTCCACAATCATAATTTTTCATAAATTTTTTTATTTCACAAAATACCTATATGTTTCCGCTACCATTTTCTGCGCGTTTTAACCCGCATTCAAAAATGATGAAATCTTAACAAAACTAAGCAGACACAAAAGAAAGGAAGGTGGTTAAGAAAAATTAGAAAAAAAACACAGCAAGCCATGAACACAAAACAAAATAACTTTAAAGATAATCTACCCCTAAAAAAGTCATCTAACATCACTTTAGATTCTTTTTTTAATATGATTATGATTTTTTAATATGATTATGATTTTTTAATATGATTATGAACTGATTCTTTCATGCAACCCCATACTACATATGCTCTGAAGCCGAAAACATAATTTCATTGAGCTTGTTATCTGAAACAATTTGGATGATATTATAAGAGGTAAAAATATATTTTGGATATAAACTCAAGCATATCTAGATATTCTTATGTATCTCTGTCACTATCATATATTTATGAGATATTTATATATGTTCGCCCCGTTTCTTATACTTATTTGACCTATTTGCCTGTTATATTGGGTAGCCAAAAGAGGAACCACAAGAAGGTTGCCAATACACCCTTAAGATGTGATGGTAAGGAACCAACAGGACTCGAACGTGCCATACCAAGTCATCAGTTCATGCTGGAATCCACTTCACCACTTTCCACCTATCATGAACCCTTGTCATTTGGTTACCAGGAAACAATACAAGAACAATAAAAAAGCTGCTTATTGGATCGCGGATTGCGTGCATATACATATATACGTGCATATACATATATAGGTGCATATACATATATACGTGCATATAAAGGGCAAAGTTAACGGGCATTCTGTAAGCTATGAATTTGCTATAAACATCTTGCGAGGTGGACGGGGAGGCCTTTCCGAGTTGCATGCGCTTAAAACGAGTAGAACTCGAGAAGAGAGCCATGAATTTTTCTCTTGCGCGATAGAATCCAGCGCATTTTTATAAGCCCTCGCACCGTAAAGAATCAAACGTGAGGACCGTTACGTACATTTTTAAATCTCTCTCTCTCTCTCTCTCTCTCTCTCTCTCTCTCTCTCTCTCTCTCTCTCTCTCTCTCTCTCTCTCTATTTTTTTTTTTTTTTTTTGCCCTCGTAAATTCTTCTCAGGTTTCGGTTTGAATTAGAAAATCATTTCTGAATTATCTTCTTCTCCCGAATGACTCGAAAAACACAGCATAAAAATATTATGAGCCAACTCTGACTCCTAAGACTTCTTCAACCCTGTTTGATACAACTTACACGTCTTCCCTCTTGCTGCTATATATATATATATATATATATATATATATATATATATATATATATACTCGTGTATATTTTATTTTTGTTCCTTGAGTCAATAAAAAAGAAAATCTACGAGATTTTTATCGTAAACCTACAGGATGTCTTTCTTAATCCTTGATATTGTAATAAGGAATTATTTGACAGTATTATATCGACTTTGGGATGGAACCTGGAGATTTGCAAGGGAAAGGCGTGGAGGGTGGGAGTTCTCCGGTGCTTCTACCTATTGTGCTCTTCGAATATCTTTTCTGGGAGGGCACTCATGTCTTTTATAGACTGTTTTCATCCGAAATTTGTATCTATACTAATATGAAACGTGCCTATCTGTTTGTTAGTTTGTCCGTCCATGTGCCCTCTTTAGGGTTAACGAGATTACCCCATGGTGATTCAAAAAGGGTGGTAAATAAGAATTATAACCTAAATGTTCAAGGGTTAGCGTTAGGGTTTAATTGTAACAAAATGTAAGTCAGGGGTCTTAGAGATCGTGTTGCTATGCAGCTGCGATTATTTTGATAATTTCAAGGTTGAGCCGAAAATGCAAATATTATTATTGTATTTTGGGGGTATGTGGATCGAGGAATGTGTTTTTTTTTCACAAAAGAGGCACCACGTATCAAGGCCCGGAGGCTACTCGAGGATAATGGTTAATCAGTGTACAGTGATTAAGGGGAACATGTAGTCATATTTAGTAGTGGAAATTTGGTAAATTGGATTATTTAAGGTGATGGTTCAGCAAGAATCTGTTCACGTTGGGCTTGAAGACAATCATCGTCAGTTGGAAAGCAGGAAAATGGAACAAAGTTCCACAGGCGTGAAGGTTTAAGAAAGAAGCTTTGTTCATGGAATCTACGTTTAGGTTTAGGCACAGATAAAGAGTGTGGGAAATTATTGATAGTGGTTTCAGCTAGACGAGTGTTTTTCTTGAAAGTTAGGACAGCGGGGACCACAGATTGGAGCTCAGATGAACACTTGCCATGAAAATAAAGATAATGCAGAGACAGGCTCGTAACGTCTCTTCTGTGAGAAAGAGGTTGTAGGAAAATGGAAAGGGCATCTCTTACTAGGCCATGAAGTCTATTTTGCACTCTGGCAGCTCCTGTCCAGACGTGGCAACAATATTTCATCCTTGGACCTACTTGGCTAAGAGCCACAATTTTCAAATTATCACCAATCAAGAAAGACAAAAGGAGACATACTGCGGACGTAAAATCTCAACATTCTACTACAAATAAATTGTAAGTTTTAAAAAGTCCTTTCTTATTTGATTCTTTGTTCGTCTCCGGACAAAAAGAGGGTGGACCTGTAAATTCACCCTAGTCCATTCGTCTGTCCGCATTTCTCTCAATAACTACGTCTTGGAATTCTTTGAAATTTTGCACAAACATTAAACATGGTATGAGTAAAAAAGCAACAGAACGGATTTTCCAGGAAAACTCCAATTGCCCCCTTGGGGTGCCTTTCGAGTTAAAATGGCTAAAATTGACACTTTTGTGCTTATTAAAAAAAATTGATGCCTTGGATTTTTATGAAAATTTCTGAAAAGTTATAAGGAACTGATTTCTATATAATTTTATTTGTCTATACTTTGCGAAAACTCTTGGGTATGCCCTAGGGTTTTTTAGGGCTAATAAAAACACTTCAGGTTTGGGACTATTTTACCATATTTGTCCAAAATTGTCCGTGTGTGTCTATTTAGCAGTTTTGCATGGTGCTGAATTTAAATTTAAATATGTTAAGGCCTTGCGGACTTTTGGAACTAAATGGGGGAGCAAATGATGGATTTCCTCGTTTTTTTTGTTTTTGTTTTTTTTGCATGATGTAGAACTCAAATTTATATATGTTAAAGCCTAAAACTGCACCGTTTGTTCATTTTCACCAGGATTTGATGTCTGGGGCTTCTGGGGCTAAATAGGTGGAGTACATGCTGAACTTAATCATTTTTATACCTCGTCCACTGTGCACTCACGGGGGACCATGCATGCTTCACTTGTTTTTCTATTGTATTTAACGCAAGAGAGTAGCCTGTATTTTATAGGTTCGTCGATCAACAACTGTCATTACTTTTCAAAACTAAATCAACTATTCACTGTATCGAGGTGATAAAAAAGTATGTTAGTGAATGAGAATTATAAACTAAATGGTACCAAGATATGGGTGTTAGACAAACGTCGAGTTTGGATTGTGTTTTGATAATTTCAAGGTTGTAACTTACATGAATATGTAAATATTTTATGAATGTGTTAAAAACATTGTTTTAGTATTGTATCAATATCAAAGATAAATACTATATATTGTATCAATACTATAAAAATAAATACAATATATTGTATCAGTATTATAAAGATAAATACTATATGTTGTATCAATACTATAAAAATAAATACTATATATTGTATCAATATTATAAAGATAAATACTATATATTGTATCAATATTATAAAGATAAATACTATATGTTGTATCAATACTATAAAAATAAATACTATATATTGTATCAATACTATAAACATAAATACTATATGTTGTATCAATACTATAAAAATAAATACTATATATTGTATCAATACTATAAAGATAAATACTATATGTTGTATCAATACTATAAAAATAAATACTATATGTTGTATCAATATTATAAAGATAGATACTATATATTGTATCAATATTATAAAGATAGATACTATATATTGTATGAATATTATAAGGATAAATGCCATATATTGTATCAATACTATAGAGATAAATACTATATATTGTATCAATACTATAAAGATAGATACTATATATTGTATCACTACTATAAAGATAAATACTATATATTGTATCAATACTATAGAGATAAATACTATATATTGTATCAATATTATAAAGATAAATACAATATATTGTATCAATACTATAAAGATAAATACAATATATTGTATCAATACTATAGAGATAAATACTATATATTTTATCAATATTATAAAGATAAATACAATATATTGTATCAATACTATAAAGATAAATACTATATATTGTATCAATACTATAGAGATAAATACAATATATTGTATCAATATTATAAAGATAAATACTATATATTGTATCAATACTATAGAGATAAATACTATATATTGTATCAATATTATAAAAATTAATACTATATATTGTATCAATACTATAAAAATAAATACTATATATTGTATCAATACTATAAAGATAAATACTATATATTGTATCAATATTATAAAGATAGATACTATATATTGTATCAATACTATAAAGAAAAATACTATATATTGTATCACTATTATAAAGATGAATACTATATATTGTATCAATATTATACAGATAAATACTATATATTGTATCAATATTATAAAGATAAATACTATATATTGTATCAATATTATAAAGATAAATACTATATATTGTATCAATATTATAAAGATAAATACTATATATTGTATCAATATTATACAGATAAATACTATATATTGTATCAATATTATAAAGATAGATACTATATATTGTATCAATACTATAAAGATAGATACTATATATTGTATCAATATTATACAGATAGATACTATATATTGTATCAATACTATAAAGATAAATACTATATATTGTATCAATACTATAAAGATAGATACTATATATTGTATCAATATTATAAAGATAGATACTATATATTGTATCAATATTATAAAGATAAATACTATATATTGTATCAATACTATAGAGATAAATACTATATATTGTATCAATATTATAAAGATAAATACTGTATATTGTATCAATATTATAAAGATAAATACTATATATAGTATCAATACTATAGAGATAAAACAGAATAAGACTTACTTGACCTTCGGGCGAAGATTAAAGTGTACTACCTGTTCTGATGCCTCACTTTAGTTAATTGGTCCTTGGTCAATGTAGGGAAACCCCTTCTTACTGAGACAATTATTATTTATTTGGACACTGCCAGAATGCCCCTTTTTTGGGAGATTGTTTTCCCCACATTAAAAAACGACCTTGTTTTTAATTTCATGGGAAACAGAAAAATACCGTCTGCTGTCCCCTCCAGCTACGGAGTTTACAGCATCAATATGTGCGTATCAAAGGGAATATCGATCGACAATCTAGTATGAATAATTTGATAATTTCAAGGTTGACACGAAAATGAAATTATAAACTTTTTGTTTGTGTTAATTTATTTATTGCGGAGTATTATCCTCATCTTTCTTAGTTGTTTTTTCATGACGTTTCGGACAACTATTCCTCTGCCCTTCGTCAGACAGTAACCGCGACGGAATAGGAACTCTGAATCTCCTAACTGCATTCTCAGAAATTACTGCCATCGATAGTTGTTGTCGTTTCACTACATTTTGGCCAAGTACGCCTTAGGCCGGCTTTGGGTAGGATTGAAACCGCTATTTTCAGACAATTCTCACCTGGAACCGTAGAAATTCAACATGTCTATCCACTGTGCCACGGGCCCCGAAGGGCGATCAAGGTTTAATTTTTTGGTCTTATAAAATCCACGTTTATTCATTATCTGATCTTCCATGGTCGGGTTCATACCAAATGGTATATATTTTTTAATTGGAATTCATTATTGAGATGAGTATTATTTATTAATTTCATTTATGGCGGACTATTATCCTCATCTTTTTTAGTTATTGTTTCAACAAGTATGGATGGCAGTAATTGCTGAGAATGCAGTTAGGAGATTTAGAGTTCCTCTCCCATTGTGGTTAGCACCTGACGAAGGCCAGCCAGAGGAATAGTTAATCGAAACGTCGTGAAACAACAACCAAGAAAGATGAGGATAATAGTCATAAATAAATAATAAACAATAATGAATTCCAATTAATTAATAATTACTAAATAAATAATTAATTATTAATTAATCAATAATTAATTAATATACTTTTGTATGCGTTTTGATATTTTTCATCATTTTTTAATTCGTTTTTTTTTCTTTTGTGAACAAGTCCAGCAGATAAATTATTCCCCTTAATATTTAATAAGCAATAGAGGATTGATTCAATAATAATACGAGGGCGTGCAATAACTAATGCCCCTGACACACTTCCAGGTGTCTGATCTAGCTGAAATTTTGCATGTGCAATGATTTATGTGTTAAATTATGTGTTAAATTAAAGCTCTGAACTAATTGTGGTTTCTGTTTTGCAAGTGTTTCAACAGAGTCAGGTGTGAAATGGAGCTTATTGAATGTCGAGCAGTGATCTGGTTTTTGTATTTGAAAGGACACACACCACATGGGACTTTTGATGAAATGAAAGAAACTTATGGTGATAATACCCCATCATATGTCCTTGTAAAACGCTGGCATCGTGAATTCAAACATGGCCGGAAGTCTGTGGAAACAGCTCCCAGACCTGGTCGCCCCACTTCTGCCATTGATGAGGCATCTGTCCGTCAAGTTGAGGCTACCATTTTGGAAGATCGGCGCATTACTATTCGCCAAATAGCCCAAGATGTCAAGATTAGTACAGGGTCTGTGGAAACTATCATTCATGACCATTTGCATATGAATAAGGTGTCTGCCAGATCGATTCCTAGGTTGCTCACACCATTCCAGAAGCGAGAACATGTAGAGTGCTCGAGGATGAATTTGGAGATGTGCTAAGAAGATGAGTCAACGTTTTTCAAAAGACTGATTACACAAGATGAAACCTGGGCCCATCACTATGATCCAGAGACCAAAGCCCAGTCAATGCAGTGGAAGCACTTGGGATCACCACCTCCAAAGAAGGCAAGGGTGCAGCCCTCCACTGGCAAGGTCTTGCTCACAGTCTTCTGGGACCAGGACGGAGCTGTGATGACAGATTTCCTGGCAAAGGGTACCATAATTACAGAATCCTATTATACTTCACTTTTGAGGAAATTAAGGGAAGCTATCAAGATCAGCAAAGGTACCCTCCTCCTACAGGGCAACGCTCTGGTCCACAACTCGCATGTCGCCAGATCAGAAACACGGGCATGTGGTTATGAAATCCTTCCCCATCCTCCCTACTCTCCTGACCTTGCACCCTCTGACTTTCACCTCTTCCCAGCCATGAAGTTGTTTTTGAAAGGAAAGCGTTTCACAGATGATGCACCTTGATTTCTGAAGTCACGTCGTGGTTGAAGGACCAACCTGGGGTGTTCTACAAAAACGGTCTCCAGAGCTGCACCAGACGATGGGAGAAATGTTCCTATGTAGAGAAAGACTAATAACTGTGCCAAGTTTCGTTGCTCTACTGCTACGGGAAGTGGGTCAGGGGCATTACTTATTGCACGCCCCTCGTATATACGCAATTCGCATAAATTAAAATATCATGTTTAAGTGTATTGTACGATCCGGTAATGCCGGCGTCTAGCTTTTGTGTGTGTATGTGTATATATATATACAAATATATTTTTTATTACCGTTTTATCTGCTTAGTTACACATGTTTCAATTACGGAATCATATCAACGATCCAATAGCTTCATCAGACTTCACAGAAATGATTATTATGATGAGGAAAAACAAAAAAGAGAAAAATAATTTCAATTCTAATTCGACAACAGTTAAGTTTTAAGATTTAAGAAACATTGGAAGGTGGTAAGGGGGAGTTTAAAATATTTAACCATACACGGATAGGAATAGAAGGAGGGGAAGGAGAAAGAGAGAAAAAGTGTGGAAAAGAAGGGCGTAAGATGGGTAAAACTGAAGGCGGAGGTAGGGAGAGAGAAAGAGAGGGATGAGAAATGAAAGGAGAAGGAGAAAGACAAGTAGTTAATAATGATGTGGTGCTAACTTGTGGACTGAAGCAAATATAGCAGTTAATCGTAGGATGCATGTCATATGGAGTTTCACACGTTAAAGATCTATGCGGTTTGGGAGGGGGCGTTGTCTGCAATAACTAAGATGTGTCCTCTCAAAACAAGCTTAGTTACATCCAACTTAAGTGTATTTATCTATTTAAATGCATTGACTATAAAAGGTCTCTAAGAAATTAAGTGAATTAATACAATTACAAGATATGAATGTAATTAATATAAAGGATATGAAACTATGAAAATATGCATGTAGAAGGATATAAATAAAATAATAATAATAATAATAATAATAATAATAATAATAAAAAATAATAAAAATGGCAAAAAAATATTAATGGTAGCAAAGAATATTCCCTAAGTGACTGCATAAATACAGTGGGTAAAGGGCTAGGGTTAGAGTTAGATATATAATAAATTATGTGCCTAAATATATGGTTGATTTGATATTTGGGAGTTTGTATGGGGTTGATCGGATATAAGGGTTTACTGAGTAGGGGTTAAGTTATAAAAGCTCAGAAGTCCTAAAAGTACAGGTACGTTTTGATAAAGAAAGAGACAAATGGGGGGGGGTCACAACGTTTCGGCCGTTTTGCCCTCCGGCCTTCGTCAGCTGTTTTATATCGAACTGGGGAACCGTTTGTTAGGAGTCTCGAACCCAACCCTTTATTATTATTACGGGGGTACCGTGTTCGGACTCCAGCTAGGCTTTGGGACATAGTTGCTGATTCTCTGTTTTTTTAATGTTACTTTTTCACTGCCTTCGTTCAGGATTGAACTCAGCACCTTTTGGGTAACTGTAAACTTTGATACAACGTCTAGGACCACTCGGCCATATGTCACTAGGACAACCAACATGAGGAAGTCAGTCCGACAATCTCAATCAATGAAAACACCTCATCTCAAAAATACAGACAATTACTAAATGGGGGGGGTGTTTAGGATAACGTGCTGGAGGTAATTACTTGGTTTAATACTTTAGTTTGGTGTACTTGATGTTAAGGGTCAAATTTAGTATAAGTGTGCACATACAAATATATACATATAAAGCACAAATATGCAGATATATACTTACACATATATGAACATACTGAGTCAATTATAAATGGCCATATAGATGAAAGTAAACATAAAAATAATAAGTATAAAATAAAAATAAAAGTAATAAAGATGTATAATTCGCTTAGTAATTTAATAGATACATTAATTGAAAGTATATATACATAAGAAATATAAATATAAAAACAATTCTACAAAATAAATTCTACAAAAAAAATGTTTCTTTTCCTTCTTTCAGACGTATATCCTTGAAAAAGTCTGTCTGACGAAAATCGCACCGGGTTTTATTACATTTCGTGATTATTATTTTTTTTTTTTGATCGACATATTTATTTTATATCATCCGAATATGGGTCACTTCTTTCTCATCAAAGAAAAAAGGTAAAGGTTATTAATTAGGCGAGAGTATTCACAAGTAGGTTAGGCTATATACCTAGTTATATAGTTAGTAGAATATTTAGGAGTTTAAATCTGGTTGGACCGATATAGGGGCCTGAAGGTTTAAAAGTTAAAAGTTATAAAGGTAAGGGTTAAGTCAAAATGAGTCCGGAGTTCTAGTAGTTCCGTTAAGTTTAGATATAAATAAACTAACTATAAGACAGGTGAGATTTATATTATAGATTTCTTTTTATTAAGATATGAAATGTGTTAGGTCACGTGGAGTTTCTTGATTTCTTTCATGTTGATTGCGGCGACATTTAAAAGACTTTTGCTCTCTGACACAAGATAGATATTACAGAAAGTAAAAAAAAGGGGGGAATAAACGAGTTGTGTTTATTTCAAGGCTGATTATGTTATTGTTATGAAAGGGAATGGCACGTAAGAACATTTCTTTTGTGCACCATTTGCCGCCTTGTCTTACTCCCCGCAATATAAAACTGCCAAATTTGTTCCCCTCTCTTCCGAAACCCCCCGAGAGGAAATACAAGTTCCTACGCTTCTGGAAGCAAAAACCTAGTAGGTCTGTAAAGTAGCATCGGATGACAAAAAGCTCTAAGAGCATGGCTTTTAACAGAGTTTCTTGCGGGGAGGGTGACAAACCTTTTTATTCCCAAGGTGCTGACAAGAGGAGAAATGGGAAATAAAGAAATAAAATCATTGATATAGTGCACGCTTCCGCAAATGACTTGTTTTCCGACAGAATCCCTGCGAATTGAAAGAATGAGAGAGGATGTGCGATATACCGGAAGTGAATAAAAAAGTCTTCAAGAGATGATTGACAGCAGTTTTAGCAAAAGCATGCGCATATCCGTCAAGTATATATGGTAAGTGTTCATTTTAATGCAGATGGAAAGTTAAAATTGAGAAAAAAAAGAAAAAGAAAAAAAAAAAAGATCTTATGAAAAAAAAAAAAAAAATGATCCTGAAATAAGTTTATTGCTTCTGTATCTTCTGCGTAATCAGGATAACACGCCGATTTTCGTTAGATCACCTAAGTTAAGCAACGCTGAGCACGGCCAGTACCAGATGGGTGACCATTTAGAAACGCCAGGCGCTCTACACAGAATGATGTAAACACTTATGGCAGTTCCCGCATCCCACCTATCATCCGGCCGTCTTGTGATCATCCAATTTTTTCATGATATTTTTTATTGCTAGATTTCGGGATGCAAAGATTTCATCACATATTTTTATATCCCTAATACTCACGTGAAAATATCAATAAACAAACGTTAATCGTCGGAGAAACTAAACGAAATAAAGGTTTTATGTTGGGTTTCTTTCAAGCTATTTTAAAGTTCCGCTGGTCTATATGGAAAACGGTTATGAACACCGCGAATATCTATGCTAAAGCATCCAGCAAAATTTATTTCGCATATTAAAGATCTTTAAAATTATGACAAATTGGTGTAATAAAAATACAGGCAAATGCAATGGCGTTTCAACTATTTAACTGTTACTCCAAGCATCGGTAGATTATTACTCGACTACGAGTAAGCCGTTAATCGCCCAAAGCCGATTTCCTTTGCCCGATTCAAATTATTTTCATTTAATACATCTTAAAATTCTTTATATGATATTTATACGTTTAGAGAAATATTAATTATAAGTTAACTTTATAAAAAATAATCATTGGAAAATGTTTAGTCATCTATAAGTCTCACCTGTCTGTTTAAATGCCTGTATCTATGTATGTATGTATGTATGTATGTATGTATGACTCGCAAAAATTTCGACAGAGGTGACGGATTTACACGAGATCGGTAGCATTTTATTGCCCGACCCTTCGGACAGTAAATATCGAAAAATTGGCCAAAAACATTAATTCCTTCGCCCTCAATTGGGCAATTTTCTACGGAAAGGGGACGAATTTTTCGCCGATATTTTCAAAAGTCACCGCCTCTTTTTTATTGTCTAGCCTTAATTTAAACCTGCGTAACTTCCGGTTTGGTGGTGGGTGCAACAGCTAACGCATCACGTTCTTTTTTTTTCTTTTCTCCTTCTCAGTACGAGTTTGAGCCTGACTGTCTGCCTACTACCACTTTTTCCTTTTTTTTTTTTGACACACACCTCCAAACATCCAGGCAACGAACGGCACACTGGCTAGTCTATAATATAAATCTCACTTGTCTGTTTAAATGTATGTAAGTATGCCTGCTAAACTCTTTCGACATATGCGACAGATTTTCACGAGATCTATACCGTTGTAAACCTCAACCCTTCGGACGACAAATATCTAAACATTAGTTAAAAACATTAATTCCTTCACCCTCAACTGGGAACCTTTCTACAGAAAGAGGTGGCTTTTTTTGCAAGTATTTTCGAAACTCCTCTCCTCTTTTTGATTGATTAGCCTTAATTTAAACCTTCGCAACTTCCGGTTTGGCGATGGACGAACCAGCAAAGACGTGTTTTTTTTCGCGTTCTTTTCCTCTTTTGTTCTACGGGTTCGAGCCTGTCTGCCTACTACCACTTTTTTTTTTTTTTGCTCAACACGCACCTCCAAACACCCGGGTAACGCCAGACACCCAGGCTAGTGTTATATATATATATATTTATATATATATATATACATACCATATATAAATATATACACATCATATATATATACCATATATATATATATACACCATATATATATATATATATATACACCATATATATATATATACACCATATATATATATATATACACCATATAGATATATATATATATATCTATACACCATATATATATACATATATATATATACACCATATATACACACACCATATATATATATATATATATATATATATATACCATATATATATACACACCATATATATACATATATATATACACCATATATATATATACACCATATATATACACACCATATATATATATATACACCATATATACACACCATATATATATATACACACCATATATATATATATACACCATATATATACACACCATATATATACACACACCATATATATATATACACCATATATATACACACCATATATATATATATACACACCATATATATATATATATATATATATATATACACACCATATATATATATATATATACACCACATATATATATATACACCATATATATATAAACACATCATATATATATATATACACACCATATATATACACCATATATATACATATATATATATATAAACACACCATATATATATATATATATACACACACCATATATATATACACCATATATATATACACACACGCCATATATATATATATACACACCATATATATATACACACACGCCATATATATATATACACACCATATATATATATACACACCATATATATATACACACACCATATATATATACACACCATATATATATACACACATACCATATATATATATACACACACACATATATATATACATATACACCATATATATATACATAATAATGATTGCAACGCCTTGTCAGACGAGTACCACTCCCTCAGATACTTAAAAACCATGAGCCCAAAAATGACTTTTTTTAAATCCTACCGGTGAATTCACACGCTCAAGCAGGCATGACACTGAAGACGGTCGTTGAGGTCAATTATTACATGCTTCCAGCATTTCAAGCCTCCACGCATCACAACTTTTCCATCGCCACAGGACCATTTTTATAGACAAATCCCTGAGGGAGTATCTATACATAGATGATGTTACAGAGTCTTAGCTTTGTACGACAGCTAAGTCTCTCTCTCGACGAACATTATTATTATATTCTGCTTTCGCACCCCCTCTTTGACTTTGCAGGTTGTGGCCGATTAAAAGAATTATCTCTCTTCTATAGACAGTGTTAAATTGATGATAATGAAATAATTGTGTATTTCCTATGGATTAAAAAAAAGATAGGGAGAGACGGGGGCAGGTTATAAGTTAATAGTCCTTTAAACATTTGGGGTCGTGGGGCCCGCTGCGGCATATCTTGGACGAGAATAAACTCGCCTCTCTTAGGTTAAGAGGGCGCTTAGGCATCCGGGACCATTGCCTTCTCACAAGGTTTTATATGTAAAACTAAAATTTCATAAAAATATTACAAGTTTTAAAGAGTTTACGCCCTCATAGCTTCTATTGACTTCCTTGATAATTATTACATTAAAAAACACTTTTAGATTTTATATATATTCTCTCACCTTTTTCTTAAAGATCTCACAGACATCACACACAAAGATACTGTGTTAAACACACACACACACACACATATGTATTATTTTAAAAATATGATCATCCACTGATACGTGTTTCATCGTCTACGATTCATCAGAGTGGCTGATATATATATAGAGAGATGTTATTTGCTTTTGTTTTTGCGATACGTTTTGAACGAATTCAATTATTTACGAAAGTGCATTTTTACCTAAATGCGAGTTAAGAATAATTTTCCCTTTAACCATCTTGGTACGCTTACATGGGGAGCGGCATACATATTGTTTTTTTAAATATAATTATCCACTGACACATGTTTCGTCGTCTACGATTCATCATATATATATATATATATATATATATATATATATATATATATATATATAATTTTATTCAATTTCGGTAAAAAAAAATTATCATAATGTGCTAGAATAAATTTACTGTTTCAGTCTTAAAAGACATCGTCAGGCGACAATAAACTTTTGGTCTTACGCGAAGCCAGTCATTTAATGAAAATGAAAACCGAATGGAAAAAAAAAGGAAAAAATTAAAAGGAAAAAGTTTTGGATACTTTTTCTTAAAATTAAACTCATAGACATTCACATATACATGAACAGACACACATACAAGGGAGGAAACTCTTCAGTCTTTAGGAACCAAAGAGTTGCAGTAGCTGAAGCACAGTCGTTTATCGTGAACAATAATGACAGAACATATATATATATATATATATATATATATATATATATATATATATATATATATATATATATATATATATACACACTTGGGTGTATGTGTTTTCTGGGAAAGAAAAATTGTATTTGCTTTGAGGTAAGACATATAGTAAGCGATAATTGATG